>NC_092376.1:172919056-173219056 GCF_030028105.1 Mobula birostris
AAGTGAAGTTGAGTGAAGTTAGCCCCTCTGGCTCAGGAGCCTGATGGTTGAGGGGTAATAACTGTTCCTGAACCTGGTGGTTGGGTCCTGAGGCTCCTGTACCTTCTTCCTGATGGCAGCAGTGGGAAGAGAGCGTGCCCTGGGTGCTGGGGGTCCCTGATGATGGATGCTGCTTTCCTGTGACAATGCTCTGTGTAGATGTGGCCCATGGTGGAGAGGGCTTTACCCGTGATGGACTGGGCTGTGTCCATAGGCTTTTCTGTTTGTGCACATTTGTGTCAGAAGATAGAGCACCAGGGGCATAACTGTAAACGGGGAGGGGGCAAAACGCCTCAGACTTACCTTGCTCAAGACAGGAGTGGGAGGAAGAGGCTTCTTGGCTGGAAAAGACAGAAAAGGACAATGTTAAGACAAATGCATTTGTGAGGACACTGCACATTGTCCGACAAATCATCTGCACTCTGAGGTGCAGAGGCCCCAACTGTCTGAGTGTGCAATGCACTATAGGTGTGTACAGTAAGTCACAAGGGAATGTCAGAACATCATTGACACAAGAGATTCTGCAGATACGAGAAAAGCTGCCGATGCTGGAAATCCAGAGCAACACACACAAAATGCTGGAGGAACTCAGCAGGTCGGGCAGTACTGTATCTGAGTGGACAGTCAACGTTTCAGACTGAGACCCTTCATCAGGACTGGAAACAAAGGGGGCAGAAGCCAGAATGAGAAGGTGGGGGTGGGGGGAGAAGTACAAGCCAGCAGATGACAGGTGAGACCAGGTGAGGTGGAAGGTAGGTAGGCAGGCAGGTAGGGGTGGATGATGAAGTAAGAAGCTGGGAGGTGTTTGGTGTAAAGGGAAAGGGAAGAAGAAGGAATCTGACAAGAGAGGAGAGTGGACAAGGCTTTTCATTGAGAGGGTGGTGGAGTACAAGCGAAAAGAGATTGTTCTTCACTTATCCGGCTGTTGATGAGACCACATTTGCAGTACGTTGAAGAGCGGTCTTCTTAACTGCCAGGTCAAAGGTAAACCGGACCAAACACACCACTTGGGGATGGGTGACCTTCTGAGGGAAGGTTTGACACACTGTATCTGCCTGTACCCCTCCCACAGTCCACATACACTCTCCCCACCCACTGAGTGTCCTTACCCACTAAATCCCCTCCCACAGCCCTCAGACACTCTCCCCACCCACTGACTCCCCCCCCCCACAGTCCACAGACACTCTCCCCATCACTGACTCCCCTCCCCACCCACTGAATCCCCACCCACGGTCCACAGACACTCTCCCCACCCACTGACTGTCCCCACCCACGGTCCACAGACACTCTCCCCACCTACTGAATCCCCTCCCACAGTCACAGACACTCTCCCCAGCTGGGTCTGTAAACAAATCCCGTTGCAGTTTGCCTGCCACGGTGAGTGATGTGGTGGCACTTTAGGGAGCTGTGCTGAGATTGGGGAAGGGGTCAATGCGCGGGAGGGATGTCGGTTGTACGTACAGTCGCGGTTTGGATCGTAGAGTTGACAGCCCATGGCCATCTTGTCGAGTTGAGCACAGCAGAGCCAGTGTCCTTCGGCCCAGAAGTTGGGATGGTATTTGTTGGTCAAGATGTTGTTGTTCTTTGATTCTGAAAGATAAAACAGATCGAACATGAGAAATGTAGAAACCCGAGCGAATCGCACTGGTCCTAGTGAGCTGAGTTCTCTGCTTCCCTTAACGTTGAGGGTGGGGAACGGTTGCTGGATTTTATCCCGAGGATAGAGAGCTACCTCTGGAGGATACCGCTGTACTGCGAAATACAACTCTATTGTGGACGGTCCCAAGCTGACTGCGAGAGGAGGAGGGATGGGCACGGGGCTAGCAACTCCATCCTGTAAAAACCCAGAGCTACAGCAACTACAAAGACTTCATCGCTGAAAGAGGAAGAATACAGTAAGAAGATGGGCTACATTGGAACTATGTGAAAGGACAGGCCCAGGACAGGGAGCTCTGCTGAGCTGCTGTCAGTGGCTTATGTCCCAGCAGGGGTAATCACTCAACAACTAAATAAATATTTCTAACAAGTATCCCCTCAGCCCACGATGCTTTAGAGAAAACAATCTATCTTCTCAATCAGCTGCCCATGAGACAGCATGTTAAATGCTTTATTGAAGTGTATGTAGCTGACGTCAACTATCCTCCCCTCATCTATCATCTTTGTCACTCAGGTACCCCAAAGAAAGCTGTGAGACTGGATCTCTCCTAAGCAAAGCCATGCTAGTTACCCCGGTCCCCCTGCTCGTCCAAACACAACCTCTCCTCAGTCACTTGCACTGTTTCACCGTATCCCCACAATCTGTTCAATGGCTCTGGGCCTGCACTCATGGGAGTTTAGAAGAATGAGGGGGGTTCTTATTGAAACCTATGGGATACTGAAGGTGCTAGATAGAATGCAGTCCTGATGAGGGGTTCCAGCCAGAAACATAGACTATTTACTCTTTTCGATAGATGCTGCCTGGCCTGCTGAGTTCCTCCAGAACTTTGTGTCTGTTGCTTGGAGTTCCAGTACCTGCAGATTTTTACATGTTTGTGATTCTACTACATTGTAAAGTTTCTTCGGGGGTTGCCCACCCTGAAGGAGGTCACGTCCTCCCTTCGACGGGAGTTCAGTGAAACCCTGTCTAATTGCACCCCCTCTGTGATCCCTGCTGCTCCCTGACGCTTCAACCATGTGCTTGCCCAGACCCACTACCACAGCCACGTAGTACCTGGTGGTCCCTGTCCTGTTCACTCTGGGATTCTCTCTCTTGCCTCCTGCACTGGACCTGTCTGATACCTCATCCTCTGCCAGATTCCCGCTTTCAATCACCAGTTCTTCGCCCTTCTCGCATCCAGCAAGGATCGGAAGATGGCCCGTCTACAGACTACAGAACCTATCGGTAGGCACAGATGACCCCAGAACCGGCCCCTGCTGCCCACCCTGGCAGTTCCAACGGTCCTGAGCAGATTCAGAACCCGGACTCCAGTGCCATCGATGTGGGTTGCAACAACCCCAGACATTTTCAAAGTACCTACTGCGCAACCTCCAACTCTGACGCCAGCCTGGAGCTTGACCAACATAATCCAGGGACCCTACATGCTGCCACTGGAACCCCAGTCTCCCGTTCCCTCACCACAATCCCATAAGACCACAAGACATAGGAGCAGAATTAGGCCATTCAGCCCAATGAGTCTGCTCTGTCATTCCATCATGTCTGATCCGGATCCCACTCAACCCCATACACCTGCCTTCTCACCATATCCTTTGATGCCCTGACAGATCAGGAAATGGTCAATCCAACGTCTCTCTGGTCCCTCTGTCAGCTCTTGAGTGCTTGGAGACTCCATTTTCCTCCCATCCCACCTTCCTTGAAAATCCCAATCCTCCTCTCTCCTCAGACTCTACCAACCGGCTTCACCCCTCTGATCCCAGCTCTTTCCGTACTGGGTCTTCACAATAACCTCTGACCTTCCACTCTCTGAGGCAGAATGTTCTGCCTGCAGTAAAGGCCTCCCCATTTTCTGGCAGTACCGACGATGTGTGACAGCTTACTGGTAAATCATAAGGCAAGAGATTCGACTAAATACATCTTTTCTGAAGAAAATTGTGGTAAACTATTGCTGTAGACATGAGGAGGTTGGTTCTGGGGATGAGCCGTGCTGGGGCATCGTGAGGGGTTCGAGCGGCTGGGTTCACTGGCACAGTTGGTATCACCACCAGAGATGGAGTGAGTGATTTGGGGAGGAGTCAATGTGGAAGAGTTTCAGTGCTCATCCACCTAACCCGTGTGAGAGGTTGGGTTGCTCCAAGTGCCAATCCGGTTCGGTGAGATTGAAACCGGCTTCAGGCTGGGCAGCCCATGTAATCGGGGGTGCTGGGATCCAGGTTCTGGAACAGTACACTACCCAGTGTTTGAACAATTGGCCATTGGCCCAGATAGACTGGAAGCCTGACTGTCAGGTATGGAGGCAGGGTACGGGCCAATTTCGCTCGCTCTCCCGGGATTATTTATTCCTTTCTTCGTGGCACCCAGGCTACGAACTGAGCCGACTGCTGTGTGATCCTGTCCTACTGGTGTGATGTGCTGGGGATCGAGGCTGGGGCCTGCTCTGATGCTCCAGGAGAAAACCTGGGACTCAGGATGCTATCCTTTGGGGTGCGTTGCTTTTCTCGCTCTCACTCTGCACAGTGAATTTTGGTCTTTTTTATTGGGTTATTCAGGTTTCTTGCTTTGCAGCTGCCTGCAAGCAGACTAATCTCAGGGTGCAAACACAAGGAAATCTGAAGATGCTGGAAATTCAAGCAACACACACAAAAAAATGCTGGTGAACACAGCAGGCCAGGCAGCATCTCTAGGAAGAGGTGCAGTCGACGTTTCGGGCCAAGACCTTTCGTCAGGACGAACTGAAAGAAGAGCTAGTAAGGGATTTGAAAGTGGGAGGGGGAGGGGGAGATCCAAAATGATAGGAGAAGACAGGAGGGGGAGGGATGGAGGCAAGAGCTGGACAGGTGATTGGCAAAAGGGGATACGAGAGGATCATGGGACAGGAGGTCCGGTAAGAAAGACAGGGGGGGGGGACCCAGAGGATGGGCAAGAGGTATATTCAGAGGGACAGAGGGAGAAAAAGGAGAGTGAGAGAAAGAATGTGTGCATAAAAATAAGTAACAGACGGGGTACGAGGGGGAGTTGGGGCCTTAGCAGAAGTTAGAGAAGTCAATGTTCATGCCATCAGGTTGGAGGCTACCCAGACGGAATATAAGGTGTTGTTCCTCCAACCTGAGTGTGGCTTCATCTTTACAGTAGAGGAGGCCGTGGATAGACATGTCAGAATGGGAATGGGATGTGGAATTAAAATGTGTGGCCACTGGGAGATCCTACTTTCTCTGGCGGACAGAGCGTAGGTGTTCAGCGAAATGGTCTCCCAGTCTGCGTCGGGTCTCGCCAATATATAGAAGGCCACATCGGGAGCACCGGACGCAGTATATCACCCCAGTCGACTCACAGGTGAAGTGTCGCCTCACCTGGAAGGACTGTCTGGGGCCCTGAATGGTGGTGAGGGAGGAAGTATAAGGGCAGGTGTAGCACTTGTTCCGCTTACACGGATAAGTGCCAGGAGGGATGGAGGGGGGGACAAATGGACAAGGGAGTTGCGTAGGGAGCGATCCCTGCAGAAAGCCGGGGGGGGGGGGGGGAGGGAAATATGTGCTTAGTGGTGGGATCCCGTTGGAGGTGGCAGAAGTTATGGAGAATTATATGTTGGACCCGGAGGCTGGTGGGGTGGTAGGTGAGGACAAGGGGAACCCTATTCCTAGTGGGGTGGTGGGAGGATGGGGTGGGAGCAGATGTGCGTGAAATGGGGGAGATGCGTTTGAGAGCAGAGTTGATGGTGGAGGAAGGGAAGCCCCTTTCTTTAAAAAAGGGCAACATCTCCTTCATCCTGGAATGAAAAGCCTCATCCTGAGAGCAGGTGTGGCGGAGACGGAGGAATTGCGAGAAGGGGATGGCATTTTTGCAAGAGATAGGGTGGGAAGAGGAATAGTCCAGATAGCTGTGACAGTCCATAAGCTTATAGTAGACATCAATAGATAAGAGGTCTCCAGAGATAGAGACAGAAGGATTAAGAAAAGGGAGGGAGGTGTCGGAAATGGACCAGGTAAACTTGAGGGCAGGATGAAAGTTGGAGGCAAAGTTAATGAAGTCAATGAGCTCAGCATGCATGCAGGAAGCAGTACCAATGCAGTCGTCGATGTAGCAAAGGAAAAGTGGGGGACAGATACCAGTATAGGCTTGGAACATGGATTGTTCCACAAAGCCAACAAAAAGGCAGGCATAGCTGGTTTCCAACAATCATTCGGATCTTCCCCTCGCCCTCGCACTTGCAAATCTCTTATTATCTCTTCTTTAGTTAGTCCTGACGAAGGGTCTCAGCCCAAAACGTCGACTGTACCTCTTCCTATAGATGCTGCCTGGCCTGCTGCGTTCACCAGCATCTTGTGTGTGTTGCAACCATCTCAACTTTACCACTCCTCTCCAATTCCAACCTCACTCCTTCGGAATGCACTGCCCTCCACTCTCTCCTCACTAATCCTAACCTCAGCATCAAACCCGCAGATCAGGGGGTGCTGTAGTAGTCTGGTGTACTGACCTCTACCTTGCTGAGGCCTGGCGATAACCTTCACACACCCTCGAAGGAGCACCAGACCATTGCCGCCCGCTCCATCACTGACCGTATTGACTCTGGGAATCTCCCACCCACTGCCAGCAACCTCATAGTTCCCTCATCCCGCACCTCCCATTTCTACCTCCTACTTAAGATTCACAAACCTGCCTGTCCAGGTCAACCCATTGTTTCAGCTTGTTCCTGCCCCACTGAACTCATATCTGCATACCAAGTCTCTGTTTTATTCCCCAGTTCAGTCCCTTGCTACCTACATCCATGACACTTCACACACTCTGCACCTTTTCAATGACTTTTAAGTTCCCTACCCACCACCACCTCACCTTCAGGGATGCCCAGTCGCTATTCACTTCCATCCCACAACAGGAGGGCCTTAAAGCTCTCAGTGTCTTTTTAGACAACAGACCCAACCTGTTCTCCTCCATCACCACTCTCCACCGTCTGGCGGAACTGATCCTCACCCTGAACTGATCCATTTCTCCTCTGGGTCCTCCCACTTCCTTCAAATAAAACATGTAGCCACGGGCACTCGCATGGGTCCCAGCTGTGCCTGCCTGTTTGTCAGCTACATGGAACAGTCTATGTTCCAAGCCTACACCAGTACCACTCTTCAACTTTTCCTACGCTACATCGATGACCACATTGGTGCTGCTTCCTGCACGCATGCTGAGCTCATCGACTTGATCAACTTTGCCTCCAGCTTCCACCCTGCCCTCAAATCTACCTGGTCCATTTCCAACACCCGCTTCCCCCTTTCGCGATCTCTCTGTCTCTATTTCTGGAGATAGTTTATCTACTGACGTCTATTGTAAACACACTGAATCTCACAGCTTTCCTGTCACTTGTAAAAATGGCATCCCCTACTCTCCGTTCCTCCGTCTCCACTGCATCTGCTCTCACGATGAGGCTTTTCATTCTAGAACAAAGATGTCCTCCTTCAAAGATAAGGGTTTTCCTTCCTCCACCAACAATGCTGCTGTCACTCGTATCTCTTCTATTTTGAGCACGTCTGCCCTCACCCCATCCTCGCACCTTCCCACTAGGAATAGGGTTCCTCTTGTCCTCACCTACCACCCACCAGCCGTGTCCAGCACATAATTCTCCAAAACTTCCACCATCTCCAACGGGATCCCACCACCAAGCACATCTTTCCCTCCCCCCACCCCCACCAGTCTCTGCTTTCCGCGACTACGTGACTCCCTTGTCTATTCGTCCCTCCTCACTGACCTCTCTCCTGGCACTTACCTTTGCAAGCAAAACAAGTGCCACACTTGCCCCTACACCTCCTCCCTCACTACCATTCAGGGCCCCAAACAACCCTTCCAGGTGAGGTTGACACTTCACCTGTCAATCTGTTGGGGTCATATACTGTGTCCGGTGGCTCCTGGTGTGGACTTCTGTATATCGGTGAGACCCGACATAGACTGGGAGACCACTTCGCTGACCACCTACCAGAAAAAGTGGGATCTCCCAGTGGTCACCATTTCCATTCTACTTCCCATTCCAATATGTCAGTCCACGACCTCCTCTACTGTCGTGATGAGACCACACTCAGGTTGGAGGAACAACACCTTATATTTCGTCTGGATAACCTTCTGGATTTATGAACTTGTTGTAGTGCCACCCCACTCCTTCGCCATTCCCCATTGCATTTCC
Source organism: Mobula birostris (assembly GCF_030028105.1). Lineage (NCBI taxonomy): Eukaryota > Metazoa > Chordata > Chondrichthyes > Myliobatiformes > Myliobatidae > Mobula > Mobula birostris. Next base: position 172,926,913 of record NC_092376.1, read on the forward strand.
CTCCCGCTCTTCTTCTCCTTACCTGCCCACCAACTCCCTCCAGTGTTCCTCCCCCTTCCCTTTCCTTCATGGTCTTCTGTCCTCTCCTATCAGATTCCTCCTTCTCCATCCAATCGACTTCCCAGCTCTATACTTCAACCACCCCTCACCTACCACCTTGTACTCCTTCCTCGCCTCCTCCTACCTTCTTCCTCGCCTCCTCCTACCTTCTTCCTCGCCTCCTCCTACCTTCTTACTCCGACTTCTCATCATTTTTTTTTCCAGTCCTGGAGGTTCTCAGCCCGAAATGTCAACAGTTCGCTCTTTTCTCAGTTCCTCCAGAAGCCTATGTGTGTTGCTAGATCAAATGGATGTGCAGAGGGTGTTTCCTGTAGTGGGGGAGTCTAGGACAAGAGGGAACAGCCTCAGAATAAAGGGATGGCCATTTAGATCAGAGACGAGGAGGAGTTTCTTTAGCCAGAGGGTGGTGAATCTGTGGAAGTCATTGCCATAGACGGCTGTGGAGGCCAAGTCAATGGGTATATTTAAGGCAGAGGTTGCCAGGTTCTTGATTAAACAGGATTTCAAAGGTGACGGGAGAAGTCAGGAGAATGGGATTGAGAGGGATAATAATTCAGCCACGCTGGAACGATGGAGGACATGACGGGCCGAATGGCCGAATCCTGCTCCTATGTTTGATGGTCTAACCCTCCGCCTCCGCAGCCCCTCAACCCAGCGTGAGGGGGGAGGAGTGAATTATGGGGGGGGGGTCAAAGGGACAGCCGGTGTGTGTGTGGGTTCACCGTTCCTGAACCCTGAGTCTCCCCTCACCTTCTTTCAGGGCTGTGACCCATTTCTGACGACTCTCCTTGCTCGGCGCAAACACGTACAGATAATAATTCTCATGGAAAACCTGTGAGAGAGGAGGGAGTTAAAAACACATCAAATCAACACCAGGTCAACATTCTTCTGCAAAAGTCTTGTGCAGGCGCACAAACTTTCAGCTGCATCGCTCTTACATTGTAAACGTCTGCCGGTAACGGTGTTCTTTCAGGTTCAGCTGCGGGAGGAGCTTCTGATTGTCAGCCTCCAGTTACATAAAATTCTTTACACTCTGTGACCATATATCCTCTGACCAGCCACTCCCATCCCCTCTGTCTGTCCACTCCCATCCCCTCTGTCCGTCCACTCTCATCCCCTCCGTCCACTCCCATCCCCTCCGTCCGTCCATTCCCATCCCCTCCGTCCATCCACTCCTATCCCCTCAGTCCATCCAATCCCGTCCCCTCCATCCATCCACTCTCATCCCCTCCGTCCACTCCCATCCCCTCCGTCTGTCCACTCCCGTCCCCTCCGTCAACCCACTCCCATCCCCTCCGTCAACCCACTCCCATCCACCCTGTCGAATCCACTCCCGTCCCCTCCGTCCATCCACTCCCGTCCCCTTCGTCCGTCCACTCCCGTCCTCTCCATCCGTCCACTCCCATCCCCTCCGTCCATCCACTCCCATCCCCTCCGTCCGTCCACTCCCGTCCCCTCCGTCCGTCCACTCTCGTCCCCTCCGTCCGTCCACTCCCATCCCCTCCGTCCAATCCACTCCCATCCCCTCCGTCTGTCCACTCCCATTCCCTCCATCCGTCCACTCCCGTCCCCTCCGTCAACCCACTCCCACCCCCTTTGTCGAATCCACTCCCGTCCCCTCCGTCCGTCCACTCTCGTCCCCTCCGTCCGTCCACTCCCATCCCCTCCGTCCAATCCACTCCCATCCCCTCCGTCTGTCCACTCCCATTCCCTCCATCCGTCCACTCCCGTCCCCTCCGTCAACCCACTCCCACCCCCTTTGTCGAATCCACTCCCGTCCCCTCCGTCCGTCCACTCCCGTCCCCTCCATCTGTCCACTCCCGTCCCCTCCGTCCGTCCACTCCCATCCCCTCAGTCCAATCCACTCCCATCCCCTCCATCCACTCCCATTCCCTCTGTCCGTCCACTCCCATCCCCTCTGTCCAATCCACTCCCATCCCATCCGTCCGTCCACTCCCATCCCCTCTGTCCACTCCTGTTCCCTCCGTCAGTCCACTCCCATCCACTCTGTCCATCTACTCCTGTCCTCTCTGTCCACTCCCGTTCCCTCCATCCGTCCACTCCCATCCTTTCTGTCCATCTACTCCAGTCCCCTCTGTCCAATCCACTCCCGTCCCCTCCGTTCGTCCTCTCCCGTCCCCTCCGTCTGTCAACTCCTGTCCCCTCCATCCGTCAACTCCCGTCCCCTCAGTCCATCCACTCCCATCCCCTCTGTCCATTCCCGTCCCCTCCGTCAATCTACTCCCGTCCCCTCCGTCAATCCACTCCCGTACCCTCTGTCTGTCCACTCCCGTCCCCTCCATCAATCCACTCCCGTCCCCTCCGTCCGTCCACTCCCGTCCCCTCTGTTCCAAGGGGAACTCTAACTTCTCCAGTCCATTCACAGAACTAAAGTCGCTCATCCCTAGAATCAGTTTATTAAGTCACATTTCCATGAAGGAATAATCTGCTGTCCAGACATCGAACTGCTTGCTGTGAGTTTGTGTCTGTATTATCTACCGTGTGAGTTCAGCCATGCCATATTGCTCGTTGTCTCATTCTGCCTTCCCGACAGTCCTCATACCCACTACCGTCACAAGACTCCAGACTCAACACCCAATGTGTTCAGTGCAGTATTGGGAGACTTCAACTGTGTTTCTCTCTCAACAACACTACCCACCTTTGGCCAGTGTCATACAAGAGAAAATAAAACACTGGATCTCCTGTATGCAAATGTTAAAGATGCATACAGCTCCACAGCTCTCCCCACACTTGTGAGATCAGAGCACAGCCATGTTCTTGTATAAGCCCAAAGTACAGAAACAGCTAGCTACCACCAAGACAAAGTGGTCTCGAGAGGCCATCAAGGCCTTGAAGGGCTGCTTTCAGGTTACTGACTGGCATGTGCTTTGTGAATCATATGAATTCTTCCACGTGCTCCCCAAAGCTTTAGACCACAAGACCATAAGACATAGGAGCAGAATTAGGCCATTTAGCCCTTCAAGTCTGCTCCACCATTCCATCATGGCTGATCCCGGATCCCACTCAACCCCATACACCTGCACTCTCACCATATCCCTTGACGCCCCGACTAATCAAGAAACTATCGACTTCTGCTTTAAATATACCCATGGGCTCGGCTTCCACTGCAGTCTGTGGCAGATCATTCCACAGATTCACCACTCTTTGAATAAAAAAATTCATCCCTTACTTCTGTTCTGAAAGCTCACCCTCAATTTTGAGGCTGTGCCCTTTGGTTCTGGATAATCCCACCAGAGGAGACATCCTCTCCACATCCACCTTAACTTGTCCTTCCAACATTCAATAGACTTCAATGAAATCCACCCACATTCTTCTAAATTCCAGTGAGTACAGGCCCAAAGCTGCCAAATGTCCCTCATATGTTAAACCCTTCATGCCCAAATTCATCATCTGGACTCTGTCCAATGACAATACATCCTTTCTGAGATATGGGGCCCAAAACTGTTGACAATACTCCAAGTGCAGCCTGACTAGTATTTTATAAAGCTTCAGCATTATATCCTTGCTTTTCTATTCAATTCCCCTTGAAATAAATGCCAACATTGCATTTGCCTTCTTTACCACAGACTCAACCTGTAAATTAACCTTCTGGGAGTCTTGCACAAGGACTCTTAAGTCCCTCTGCACCTCTGATGTTTGAACCATCTCCCCATTTAGATAATACTCCGCACTATTGTTCCTTTTATCAAAATACATCACCCCCAGCACTGTGATCCATCTTTCACGGCGTGTGGTACAGTAGGACACACTTTCTAATTGCTGCTTTCAAGGAGGCTGTGTAGGAGCCTGAAGACACATTGAACTCAAAGTCCCAGCAAACATGGACTGACCTGGAATGGATACTTGTAGCTGCAGGGGAGACTCATGTCAGTCAGCACGATCTCCACGCACTTGATCTTGGAGATATCGATGAATCCCTTCATCACGGACTTCTTCTGCAGGAACCAAGGTACAAACGTCAACAATAACCATGGCAATTAGACAGACCGGAACCTCACTACAGGGCAACTGTAGTGACAGTGTTGTTAACAGGTTGACACTGTTGTTAAGAAGGTCTATGGTGTGTTGACCTTCATCAACCATGGGATTGAGTTCAAGAGCCGAGAGGTAACGTTACAGGTATATAGGACCCTGGTCAGACCCCACTCGGAGTACTGTGCTCAGTTCTGGTCACTCACTACAGGAAGGATGTGGATGCTATAGAGAGAGTGCAGAGGAGATTTACAAGGATGTTACCTGGATTGGGGAGCATGCCTTATGAGAATAGGTTTAGTGAACTTGACCTTTTCTCCTTGGAGTGACAGAGGATGAGAGGTGAATTGGCTAACACATGAGGGCACAGTTTTAAGGTGCTTGGAAGTAGGTACAAGGGGGACGTCAGAGGTAAGTTTTTCACACAGAGAGTGGTGAGTGCATGGAATGCACTGCCAGCGAAGGTGGTCGAGGCAGATACAATAGGGTCTTTTAAGAGACTCTTAGATGGGTACATGGAGCTTAGAAAAATAGAGGGTTATGTGGTAGGGAAATTCTAAGCAGCTTCTAGAGTAGGTTGCATGGTCCGTACAACATTGTGGGCCGAAAGGCCAGTAATGTGCTGTAAATTTCTATGTTCTATGTTTCCAACATAGAAACATAGAGGGGGTTTACTTCCACTTTTTCAACTTACTTCTTACTACAAAACAACAAGTTTCACAGCATATATAATTGATAATAAACCTTATTCTGATTCTGATTCTGCATTCTTACCAACACTAAACTTCATCTGCCACCTCTCTGCCCATCCACTGGGCATGTCCACATTTTCTTGACCCAATACTGCCCTCTTTTTGTCCTCATCAAATACAGCAATTGGTTCCTGGACACTAGAGTCCATCACTCAATGAGAGAGGGCTAATTGAACTGTAGAAAGTTATCCAATCAGTAAAAAGTCAAACTCCAACAAAGTAACAATGATTGGAGGAGGGTGTGGGTCTGGTGTTACGTGCCTGACCCAGTGTGAGGCAGAGACCCTTAACAAAGGTAAACAGGACGATTCTCTTGGGGCACTAGATGGAGTAAGTCACATTTTGGCTTTGCTCCTCTCATTTTCCAATCTTTTTACCACCCTTTTACTATCTATATTCAAGTGTTTAGAACACTTTTATATGCTTGAACTTTGATTTTTAATCGCTAGAAATGAGTACCAGAGGGAAAAAGGCATTAGCCGAAGGCAAGGAAGCTGGTATTGGAAATGGCAGGAGAGAAGGTGACTCTGAACAGCTTAAGTCTCAACTCACTTTGGAAGCTATGTCAAAGCTCCTGGATGATAAATTCGATACAAGATTTTATAATTTGGAAGTATTGTTAAAGGAGATCGAAAGAAGACTGGGAGCACTTAAGCGGGAGAGTGAAAAACAACAATGGCAAGTTTCTGAACTCGATGAAGCTGGTAGACAGAGAGACCGCAAGCTGGATTTGTTGAAAAAGAAATTAACTTCGACCACTCAAACACTTGAACAGGGTAAAATTAAGATTATCAACCTGGAAAATCGCAGTCGTAGACAGAATTTGTGAATAATAGGACTCCGTGAAGACGTTGAGAGTGGCGACTTTACTAAATTTTTTTCTCAATCTTTAATGGACGTGTTCAGCTCTGAAGTTTTTTCTACTTCCCCTATACTTACTCACCCCCTCCGGTCTCTAAGAGCAAACCCCCCTAAAGAACTGAAACCTCGACCTATTATACCTCGATTCCACTACGTGCATAGCAAGGAGCATTTAATTCTAATTGCCCATCGGAAAGGGGTTATTGAACATGGAGACCTCAAGTTTCGTTTGGTCGAAGATTACAGTCCTGAGGTAATGCGAGAAAGATCGCTTTTTAAACTGGTGATGTCCGAGCTCTATCAAAGAAAGTTCCAACCAGTTCTGCTATTTCCAGCTTGCCTAAGGGTTGTTTCAGTGGGATATTATGGGACACTTTTAAACTATATATCTGTGGGCAAATTATTTCATATTCTGCTGAATAGAAAAAACGAATTAATAATGAAATACATACATTGGTTGATAAGATTAAAGAAATTGATAAAAAATATTCTGCTGCTCCTAATTTGGAGCTTTACCAAAAGGGAGCTGAACTTCAGATGCAACACAGTTTGTTATTAACATCCCGGATTGAAAATCAATTATTTAAAACTAAGAGTCAATTTTATATACATAGTGATAAATCAGGTAAATTACTGGCCAACCAATTGAAAGCTGCTTCAGCTAAATGTCAGGTTATTAAAGTTCGTAAACAGGATGGTACTTTGACAGTTGACCACGATGAAATTAATAAATCTTTTTAAGAATTCTATACCTCTTTATACCAATCAGAATTTTCTGATGATTCTATATACATGAAAATACATGAATTTTTAAGAAAATTGAATATTCTGAAATTACCACTTAATGAATGTTTAACATTAAATGCACCCATTATGGAAGAAGAAATAAAGAAAGCAATTTCCTTGATGAATTCTGGTAAAGCACCGGGCCTGGATGGATATACAGTAGAATTTTTAAAATCATTTTCAAGTCTACTTTCTCCTTGCTTATGTAGAATTTTTAAGGATGCCTTCTTTGTAGGTAAATTACCATAATCCTTTTATGAAGCATCTATTTCTTTAATTCCTAAAGAAGATAAAGACGCAACTGAATGTGCATCATATAGACCTATATCCTTGTTAAATGTGGACTCCAAAATTTTTTCCAAAACATTAGCAATTAGATTGGAAAATGTATTGCTACAAATTGTCTCTGACAACCAGACAGGATTTATTACATATCGTTATCTGTATTTTAATGTTAGGAGGTTGATGAACATATACTTCTTCATCTAAGACTCCAGAATGTGTTATTTCGCTTGACGCTGAGAAGGCATTTGATAGATTCGAATGGGAATATTTATTTAATATCCTTGAGAAATTTAATTTTAGCCCAAAATTCGTATCTTGGATTAAATTGACATATCATATACCTTTGGCTTCTGTACTTACTAATAATCAGAGATCCCCCTTTTTTAGGCTTTTTCGAGGTTCTAGACAGGGCTGTCCTTTATGCCCTTTACTACTTGACATTGCCTTGGAGCCCTTGGCAATCGCTCTTCGTGATTCACCCAATCTATTTGGCATTATTCATGGGAATGAGACGCATAAGGTATCATATGCAGATGACCTGTTACTATATATCTCTAATCCAGAGAAATCCATCCCTGCAGTAATATTACTACTTGCTCAGTTTAGTAGTTTTTCTGGTTATAAATTGAATATAAATAAGAGTGAGCTTTTTCCATTAAATATGCAAGTTCCAATCTATAGACAATCACCATTTAGACTGGTTACTGATTATTTTACTTATTTGGGTGTTAAAATTACTAAGAAGCATAAGGATCTATTTAAAGTTAACTTTTTACCCTTAATTCATCATGTTAAACAACTGGTTACTAAATGGTCCCCATTGTCCCAATCATTGATTGACCGAATCAATGCTATTAAGATGATTATTTTACCTAAATTTCTGTATCTATTTCAGGCGGTACCAATCCTTATCTCTAAATCCTTTTTTGATATTATTGATTCTAAAATTTCTTCATATATATAGCAGAATAAAAACCTGATTAAGTAAGAAATAGTCACAGAAATCAAAAAAGGTTAGCAGTTTGGCATTGCCGAAGTTTTGATTCTATTATTGGGCAATTAGTATTCAATGTCTAATGTTCTGGACACAAGATTTGGATGAAATTCAATGTCCATGATGGGTGAACCTCGAGTGAGAGTCTGTACAGGGGTTCTCAATGGCTTCTATTTTAGGGGCTTCGCTTCCCTTTGCACTTACTAAACTGAATAAACAAACAATTAATCCAATAATTAAACTTACAATACAAATATGGTTTCAATTTCGTAAATTTTTTGGATTGAATAAATTTATCCCATCAAGTCCTATTATATCCAATTTTTTCTTCCGACCATCCAGAACTGCTCAAGCTTTTCTTTTATGGAAAACGAAGGGAATAATATGTTCTCGTGATTTATTCATGGATAATTGTCTCATGTCCTTTGAACAGTTGTCTAATAAATATAATTTGCCTAGATCATATTTTTTCAGATACTTACAGATTAGAAACTTTTTGAATGTTATTTTACCTACTTTTCCGATATCACATCAAACTGAAATTACAGAAAACACGTTAGGTTTAAACCCCTATCAGAAGAGTTTAATAGCAATTGTTTATGATTTAATTACGAAAATACGTTTAGGTATTTCTGATAAAATTAAGAATGAATGGGAAAGAGAACTTCAGGTATCTTTACCTATAGAGAAATGGCAGAAAACTCTCCAACTAGTTAACACTTCTTCAATGTGTGCTAGTTAGACACCTTTGATACAACTTAAGGTGGTTCATAGGGCCCACATGTCTAAGGATAAGTTAGCTCGTATTTATGGTCATATAAATCCTGTCTGTGACAGATGTAATTCTGAGGTAGCTTCCTTGACACATACATTCTGGTCTTGCCCTCTTTTGGAAAAATATTGGAAAAACATTTTTGATATTATTTCAGTAGCTTTGCATATTGATTTACAACCTCATCTTATTACTGCAATTTTTGGATTACCAGTGATGGACTCCAATCATTTATCCCCTTCAGCTTTTTCATTTGATTGCATTTGTTACACTAATAGCCAGAAGATCCATTTTATTTAAATAGAAAGATTCTAATCCCCCTACTACATTTCAATGGTTTTCCCAAACTATAACATGTTTAAACTTGGAAAAAATTAGGAGTGGTACCACTGATCCTTCGGTTATATTTGAAGAAACTTGGAGGCCATTTATTCAACATTTTCATATGATGCAAGCTGACCTTTTTCTGGATCCTTTTCAATAACTTTTTGTTTGTGTATAGAGGAGCAGAGTTAATGACAAATAATGATTTTAACCGATGAAATATGGCAGCCCAGTCTTTGTTTTGTTTTTTTCAGTGTAGGGGGTAAAAGCTTTTTTTAAAATCTTTTTCATGTTCAGTTATTAAGAGATTGGGAGGCTTAAATAAATATGTTACTCGGAGTTTGTGTCTGTATACATTAACCGTTATTAATGTAATCCCGATCTCTTTGTATCATTATCATTGTTATGTTTATTAATTTGAAACTCAATAAAAAAGTTTGAAAAAGAAAGAAAGAAAGGTAAATACAACTTGTGTTTGGAAGAGTCCTTTTGGCCCATCATGTCTGTGCTAACCACGAGCCAGTCATAATCAAGATTTCCTCCGACCTTGAACACCTGACAATCAAATGTCATCCATTCTTCTCAGCTAGGGAGTTGGCACCCAGCATCCTCACCAGAGTTCACATGCCACCAGTGGTCAACTACAATCAAACGCTTGAGATACTATGTGATACCGTCCCCAAACAAGAAACAGTTCTCGGACGCAGTTCAAATCATAGTCGTGGATTTCAACCAGGCTTGTTTGGAGAAATCCCTGCCCAGTTACCATCAGCATATAACCTGTAGACCAAAGGTCCCAACACACTAAACCATAACTACACTAATGGAAGGGATGCCTACTATTTCACACCCGGACTGCATTTCAGTAAATCGAATCACTTGGTTGACCTTCTCCATAGGGAGCTTTGGTGTGCCACAGGGACCGTGCCCGGTTCTGTGTTGTTTGGCATCTATATTAGTGATCTGGATGAAAATGTGGTTAACTGGATCAGCAAATTTGTGGGTGGCACCAAGACTGGGGAGGTAGTGAACAGTGAGGAAGGCTATCACAGCTTACAGCGGGATCAAGATCAGCTGGAAAATGGGCTGAAAAATGGCAGATGGGATTTAATACAGACAAGTACGAGGTTTTGCACTTCAACAAGACCAACCAGGGTAGGTCTTTCACAGTGAATGGTAGGGCACTGAGGAGTGTGGCAGAACAAAGGGTTCTGGGAGTACTAGTCCATAATTTGTGGGCAAGTGGTATCACAGGTAGACAGGACTAGAAAGAAAGCTTTTACGTAAGAACTTAAGAAATAGGAGCAGGATTAGGCCATCTGGCCCATTGAGCCAGCCCCGCCATTCAATAAGATGTAACACCCTGGAAAAGGCTTCCACAAGACCATAAGATATAGAAGCAGAAGTAGGCCACTCGGCCCATCGAGTCTACTTGGCCATTCAATCATGGGCTGATCTAATTCTTCCAGTCACCCCCACTCCCCTGCTTTCTCCCCATACCCTTTGATGCCCTGGCTAATCAAGAACCTATCTATCTCTGCCTTAAATACACCCCATGACTTGGCCTCCACAGCTGCTCGTGGCAACAAATTCCACATATTTACCACCCTCTGACTAAAGTAATTTCTCCACATCCCTGTTCTGAATGGACATCCTTCAATCCTGAAGTCATGCCCTCTTGTCCTGGACTCCCCCTACCATGTGAAATAACTTTGCCATATCTAATCTGTTGAGGCCTTTTAGCATTCAGAATGTTTCTATGAGACCCCCCCTCATTCTCCTGAACTCCAGGGAATACAGCCCAAGAGCTGCCAGACGTTCCTCATACAGTAACCCTTTCATTCCTGGAATCATTCTCGTGAATCTTCTCTGAACCCTCTCCAATGTCGGTATATCCTTTCTAAAATAAGGAGCCCAAAACTGCACACAATACTCCAAGTATGGTCTCACAGGTGCCTTATAGAGCCTCAACATCATATCCCTGCTCTTATATTCTACACCTCTAGAAATGAATGCCAACATTGCATTTGCCTTCTTCACCACTGACTCAACTTGGAAGTTAACCTTTAGGGGATCTTGCACAAGGAATCCCAAGACCCTTTGTATCTCTGCATTTTGAATTCTCTCCCCATCTAAATAATAGTCTGCCCATTTATTTCTTCCACCAAAGAGCATGACCGTATATTTTCCAACATTGTATTTCATTTGCCACTTTTTTGCCCATTCCCCTAAGTCTCTCTGCAGGCTCTCTGTTTCCTCAACACTACCTACTCCTCCACCCATCATTATATCATTGGCCTATTTAGCCACAAATTCATTTTTCCCATAGTCCAAATCACTGACATACATCATAAAAAGCAGCGGTCCCAACACGGACCTCTGTGGAACCCCACTGGTAACTGGCAGCCAGCCAGAATAGGATCCCTTTATTCCCGCTCTCTGTTTTCTACCGATCAGCCAATGCTCCACTTGCGTAGTAACTCCCCTGTAATTCCATGGTCTCTTATCTTGCTAAGCAGCCTCATGTGCAGCACCTTGTCAAAGGCCTTCTGAAAATCCAAGTACACTATGTCTACTGCATCTTCTTTGTCTACCCTGCTTGTAATTTCCTCAACAAATTGAAGTAGGTTAGTCAGGCAGGATTTTCCTTTCAGGAAACCATGCTGACTTTGGCCTATCTTGTCGTGTGCCTCCAGGTACTCCGTAATCTCATCCCCAACAATCAATTTCAACAACTTCCCAACCACTGATGTCAGGCTAACAGGTCTATAGTTCCCTTTCTGCTGCCTCCCACCCTTCTTAAATAGTGGAGTAACATTTGCAATTTTCCAGTCATCCGGTACAATGGCAGAATCTATCGATTCTTGGAGGTCATTGTTAATGCCTCCGCAATCTCTCCAGCTACTTCCTTCAGAACCCGAGGGTACATGCCATCAGGTCCAGGAGATTTATCCACCCTCAGACCATTAAGCTTCCTCAGCACCTTCTCAGTTGCAATTTTCACTGCACAAACTTCATTTCGCTGACACTCTTGAATATCCAATAGACTGCAGATATCTTCCACTGTGAAAACTGATGGAAAATACGCATTCAGTTCCTCTGCTATCTTTGCATCTCTCACTACAATATCTCCAGCGTCATTTTCTATTGGTCCTATATCTACGCTTTACCTTTTACCCTTTATATACTCAAAAAAGCTTTTCCTGTCTTCTTTGATATTAGACGCCAGCTTCCTTTCATAATTCATCTCTTCCTTCCCAATGACCTTCTTAGTTTCCTTCTGCAAGTTTTTAAAAGCTTCCCAATCCTCCATCTTCCCACTAGCTTTGGTTTCCTTGTATGCCCTCTCTTTTGCTTTTACTTTGGCTCTGACTTCACTTGTCAGCCACGGTAGTGTCCTTCTTCCCTTTGAAAATTTCTTCTCACTTGGACTATATCTGTCTAATGTAATGGTTTTTCTGTAGAAGCAGTGTTTGGGTTATAGCTAGAGATAACGAGAGCTTTGGAATGAGCGACGTCCAGTGAAGGGAATGTTTTTTTCTTTTTGTGTTCCTGAGACTGAGGTGATCTGAGTCTTTTGTTCAGCAACAGATGGAGAGAGAAGATGCCAGAAAGGAGAGGTCATAGACATCAGGACAAGTAGACTTGGAGTGGGCCCGGGAGTCGATGAAGCCCAGGGGGCGGGGGTGGAATTGGTGGAGGACCAGCGGAAGGAAACCCGTGAGCTCCAACGTGCACATTAGGCTGTTTCATTAAACTGGGCCCTTTTCTTTTTGTTTTTCTTTACTAACTCTTTAGTCAAATTGAGAGTTATAAAGCTATATCGTCTAATTGCATATAGTGTACTGTCTGTTATTACATGGTACAGATTTGTAAAGAGGAACCGATCACACAGCATCCACACAAACAGGAGGTTTTGCACCTCAGATTTCACATGTTTGGTGGGGCCAGGGACTGCCTTCCCTAGACTAATGCCGCCGGCCGAAGCTGAGGGTTATAATTATGGGGGCTCATCCAGGATTGATTTCGTGGGATGCTGTGTGATTGCCCTGAGCATTGAACTGGTGGGTTGTGTGTTTAACTCTGTGCTGGTATGGATGCTGCTGGGGTGGAGCAGTGGTGTTCATCCACAGGGTTACTGGTAACTAAAGTGTGCGTGTTGAGTAGGGTAGATATTCATACTCTGGATGAATTGTTAATTTGACTTTTAAGTACCGTTAAAGCTGTTGGTAAAGTTATGATCGTGGGGCAGAGATTTGATAAAATGGCGGGCACAGGCCTCATTTTAGTTCCAACTCGTGCTGACGTAACGGCCGTGGAGCTACCTGGTACGATTGGGGGCCCGGGAGAGGAGGGCCATGGACCGTCCACACTTTCTGGGAGAAGGACAGTGTAGCGGAGCGGGCCGAATCGCAAGTTGAGTCTCCGGTAGCTGGGGGCAGAGACTTCAATGACTGGGTGCTCTCGTTTCTGAGGAGGGAGGGGAAGGAGTGGTCGGATTAGGAATGTCTAATTAGTCCCCATGCTCCAGTGAAGAGTGAGAGTTCTGAGCTCGTATCAGCCCTTACCTCTCTCGTGAATAAATGGCCCAGTGCACAGGCAGAGGGTCCTGGTCATTGGAAGCTAAGAATATTCTCTACAATAACGCCCACCCCCGAGGAGGAAGAGGAGTATGAGTGGCAGTGGTCTGATGATGTAAAGTGACAGAGATTGGTTGAGAGTTTGAGGGGCGGGGCACTGAGATCCGTGATGTCCTGGTACCCGCTAGCCAAGGCTGCCAATTACATGGGAGCACTGGAAAATGTATTTGGCACACCAGGAAGTCCAATGGAGCTCATGATGGAGTTTTAGAACATGTGTCAGGAGAAGGGGGAGAAGCTTTCTGCCTACATCTTTTGGCTAGAGAGGCGGCTAAATTGCTCGCGGTGCAGAGGAGTCATTCAGGTGATTGAGGTGGATCAGCTAAGAGTGGACCAAATAGCAATGGGCTCCCAGTCCCAGGATCTGATCACTTGGGGTCTCCGACTGTCTGGTAAAATGCACCCCCCTCCCTTTGTATGATGGGACTGATAGACAGGCGGACCCCTAAGGGGACGAACTACGCAGAGGGCTGCTGGTGGCCGGGGTTCCACGAGGAGGGGAGTGGTGTGGAAGTGTCTGGAAGGTCATATTTGGGAAATTTTATTGAATTGTTTGAAGAGGTTACTAGGAAATTTGACGAGGGTAAAGCAGTGGATGTTGTCCATATGGACTTCAGTAAGGCCTCTGACAAGGTTCCACACGGAAGGTTAGTTAGGAAGGTTCAATTGTTAGGCATTAGTATGGAAGAAGTAAAATGGATTCAGCGGTGGGTGGATGGGAGATGCCAGAGAGTGGTGGTGGATAACTGTTTGTCAGATTGGAGCCCGGTGACTAGTGGTGTGCGTCAGGGATCTGTACTGGGTCTAATGTTGTTTGTCATATACATTAATGATCTGGATGATGGGGTGATAAATTGGATTAGTAAGTATGCAGATGATATTAAGATAAGTGGTGTGGATAATGAAGCAGGCTTTCAAAGCTTGCAGAGAGATTTAGGCCAGTTAGAAGAGTGGGCTGAAAGATGGCAGATGGAGTTTAATGCTGATAAATGTGAGGTGCTACATTTTGGTAGGACTAATCAAAATAGGACATACATGGTAAATGATAGGGCATTGAGGAATGCAGTAGAACAGAGGGATCTAGGAATAATGGTGCATAGTTTCCTGAAGGTGGAATCTCACGTGGATAGGGTGGTGAAGAAAGCTTTTGGTATGCTGGCCTTTATAAATCAGAGCATTGAGCATAGGAGTTGGGATGTAATGTTAAAATTGTACAAGGCATTGGTAAGGCCAAATTTGGAGTATTGCGTACAGTTCTGGTCACTGACTTATAGGTAAGATGTCAACAAAATTGAGAGAGTACAGAGAAGATTTACTAGAATGTTGCCTGGGTTTCAGCACCTAAGTTACAAGAGAAAGATTGAACAAGTTGGGTCTTTATTCTTTGGAGCGTAGAAGGTTGAGGGGGGACTTGATAGAGGTATTTAAAATTATGAGGGAGATAGATAGAGTTGACGTGGATAGGCTTTTTCCATTGAGAGTAGGGGAGATTCAAACAAGAGGACATGAGTTGAGAGTTAGGGGGCAAAAGCTTAGGGCTAACATGAGGGGGAACTTCTTTACTCAGAGAGTGGTAGCTGTGTGGAACGAGCTTCCAGCAGAAGTGGTTGAGGCGGGTTCGATGTTGTCATTTAAAGTTAAATAGGACAGCTATATGGACAGGAAAGGAATGCAGGGTTATGGGCTGAGTGCAGGTCAGTGGGACTAGGTGAGAGTAAGAGTTTAGCATGGACTAGAAGGGCTGAGATGGCCTGTTTCCGTGCTGTAATTGTTATATGGTTATTATATGGTGGGTATTGTCTGTTATAACTGTGGTGAAGTGGGGCATTTCAGGTGGGAGTGTGAGCGGTGGGAAGCCCCTCAGGGAGTGAGCCCCGGGTACCTAAGCAGAGAGAGAGGTCGGGAAACTTAGAGGAGACCCAGTGAAGGAATGGCCTGGTGTTTTGGGGGAAACACGTTCCCAGCAATATACCAAGGAACCCTCGAAAGCAAAAGACCCTATTCCTGAAGGCTTAGTGAGGCCAAGCTCCAGTGTATCGCTATGGATAGGGGGTACTTATGCTGAAGCCATACTCGACACAGGGTCGCAGGTCACGTTGCTGTACCGTTCGTCTTACAACCGGTATCTGACACATTTACCATTGACACCGTTCAGGGCACTGGAGATCTGAGGTCTTAGTGCTGGTGATTATCCATACGATGGTTATTTGTCAGTGAAACTGGAGTTCTCGGAGGCCGATGTGCGAGTGTCTGAGGTTCTTGATGCATTGGTGCTGGTTTGTCCGGACCCCGTTGAGAAGGATGGTGTTTCAGTTCTGGTGGGGACCAACACCCCTCTAGTGAGGAGGCTCATGGGGGCCTGCAAGATTCTCCATGGAAACCACCTTCTGCCTCGGGACAAGAGGTGCAGGTTGACCCAGAGCCTACACCTCATAAGGACCAACAGCAGGAGAGATTAGACGGCCCCCACCCTGAGTGGGATACTGATTCGGAGCATGATGACATGGGGGTGTGGTATATGCCTCCTTTTGCCAACTCCCCACTGACTGAAGGAGAGATTCCATTGAGTCAGGTGAATTCTGGAGGGGAGAGGGGCTATCTGTGGACAGCCTGGGTTTCAGCAGGACCTTGCAAGGATGAAGCGGGGCTCAGCCAAGGGCCAGAGGAGTCCGAGTTGCAGGAGGCACGAGTGATCGACCGGGGGAGGCCTCGCCAGGTAGACCCGAAGTATTCCCAATAGTGTCTGAACATGAAGAAGTAGATGAGGGGTACGGAGGTCTCAAAGAATCAGGAGATCACCAGATAGGTTGGCCGATGTGTCACAGCCTCTCACACCTGGGCTGGACTTTGTGCTTTGCAGGAAGGGCTGGCAAATTATCTCAATGTCATGAGGACATGACTAAATTTGGTGCGGGGAGAGTGTAACACCCTGGGAAAGGTTTCACTGTTAATGTAATGGTTTTTCTGTAGCAGCAGTGTTTGGGTTATGGCTAGAGATAACGGGGGCTTTGGAATGAGCGACGTCCAGTGAAGGGAGAGTTTTTTTCTTGTGTGCCAGAGACCGAGGTGATCCGGGTCTTTTGTTCAGCGAGAGATGAAGGGAGAAGATGCCAGAAAGGAGAGGTTGGTAGACAGCAGGACAGAGTGGACTTGGAGTGGGGCTAGGAGGTGACGAAGCCTGGGGGAAATCAATGGAGAACCAGCGGAAGGGGAACTGGGAGCTCCAATGTGCACATTAGACTTTCATTAAAATGGGCCCTTTTTTGTTTTACTTTACTAACCCTTCAATTAAATTAAGAATTATAAAGTTAATCGTTCAATTGCATATGGTCTATTGTCTGTTATTGTGTGGTACTGATCACACGGCATCCACACAAACAGGAAGTTCTGCACCTCAGATTTCACACATCTGGAGGGGCCAGAGACTGTCTTCTCTGGACTAACACCACCGTCCGAACCTAAGGGTGACAAAGATCACGGTCGATCGAGCAATGGACTCATCTCCACCTACTTTCCTTTGCCCCATAACCCTTAATTCCCTTACTATGCAAAAATCTATCCAACCTTGTACATACGAGCTTTCAGTTTACCAGGGCGTGAAAGAGCAGATGAAAAGGATGTGGAAAGTTAAATTTAGAGATATCCCAGTGCTGGTAAGAGCACTTGGAACTGTGACAGCTGGACTGGGAGAGTGGCTCCGACAAATCCTGGGAACAACATCTGGGATCTCGGTGCAGAAGAGCGCACTACTAGGAACAGCAAGGATACTGCACAGAGCCCTCAAGCTCCCAGGCCTCTGGGAGAAGAGCTGAGAATGAGGGAAAAATACACACACACACCAGCCATAAGGGGTGAGAAAAAAATTAAATTAAATAAATAATGCAAAAAGAGAGAAAATATAGTGAGGGAGTGTTCATGGGTTCATTGTCCGTTCAGGAAGCTGGTGGCGTAGGGGAGAGATGCTGTTTCTGAAACCTTGCACGTTAGTTTAAACTGCATGTGATCCAAATCCCTCCATTCTCTGACTGTTCATTGGTCTGTCAAACACCTCTATCGTATCTGCCTGCATCTCCTGTCCAGGTACTCAGCGCTCTCTGTTGCCATACACTGCCTTTCCCCGGGGAAAATGCCTAATATGAGGGGCAGAATTTTAAGGTGATTGGACGAAAGTGGGGTATTTTTACACAGAGAGTGGAGGGTGTGTGGAACAGCCTGCTGAGGTGCTGGTAGAGGCAGATATATTTAAGAAACTGGAGGTGGATGTTAGAAAAACGGGGGGGTACAGGAGATTGGATTCACCAGGTCTGTCCTGTGTACTCCGGGACCTCAGGAGAGATCGGAACTCTGCTGGGCTGCTGCTCTGACCAGTTCCACAGCCAATCCTGAGGCAGGGTCTTGACCCAAGGCAGCAACCATCCATCCCTCAGCCTCGAGACGCTGCCCGGCTGGCTGAGTTCCTCCAGCCGTCCGTTTGCTCCGGGCTCCACCCAAACTCAAAGTAAATTCATTATCATGTCACTTTGTACGACACTGAGATTCATTTACAGTATAAAAAACTTAATAGAATTCATGAAAAAATACATAAACAGAGGCTGTCAAACAACTCTGCAAAGAAGATAAACTATGCAAATTCAAAATAAAACCCGAGGACGTCAGTTGTGAGGAGTTGCTGAAAATGAGTCTGAAGGCAGTTCAGTGTCCAGGTGGGTGAAGTTATCCATGCTGGTTCGGAAGTCTGATGGTTGAGGGTTATTACCTGCTTCTGAACCTGGTTGGAGGGGGGTCTGAGGCTCCTGTCTGATGGTGGTAGTGAGAAGAGAGCCAGGCCTGGTTGGAGGGGTCCTTGATGATGGACTTTTAATGATATTGTGGCCAGCCTTCACATCCCTCAATTTCTCGACCGTCTCAGGAACCTCGTGATCTTGACTTTGAACAAATTTAATCTGATGCGCAGCTCTCCAGTGAAAAATGATGTTGTATCTGTTAAATAGGGGCCGTGGACAATTCTGATTTGATGGAGAATGGACGTGAAAGCACAGAGGAACATCTGAAGAAATTTCTGAAACGCCCGTCCGCTGCTGTCATTACTGTGTGGTCAGGAATTTTTCGGAGGGTAGGCCTCAAAATCCCCGGCCTTGCCTGCTTTTGGCGACCGAAAACGAGGTCGAATCGTTGGGCAGAGATGGTGCTCAGTACTCGGTGTCGGAGAGCTGATCAGAACTCGAAGTTTTCGGATGACTCAGAGTTGGACTGTGGTCGGGTATGGCAGGGAGAGTTTTTCTTCCTTCTCCCGTCTGCGTGAGATGTGGAACATTTGAGAAACTTTGAACTTTACTGTGCTCATGGACTTTCTTCATCAAGTTATGGTATTGTTTCACTGTTTGTAACTATGTGTATAATTATGTGATTTTGTCAGTTTTTTCAGTCTTGTTTTGTCCTGTGTTTTGTGATATCACACCGGAGGAAATAATGTATCATTTCTTAATGCATGCGTTACTAAATGACAATAAAAGGGGACTATGTGTCTTCATAATCTAAACTTACCTACCCTCACACTCCATACCTACCCTCACACTCCATACATACCTACCCTGACTCTTCTGCCCCCCCCCCCCACATCCCTACTTGCTCATCTCAATCCTGCTTTCCTCTGTTCACTGACAGAGGTTTCAGACAGACCTTCAGCGAATCTCACATGTTCTGTGACTTCCTTTGCTTCCTGGCTGAACTACTGCTGGGCCAGGTTTCTCAGAGACAGAGCTAGAAGGCGGCTTGAAGAGATATCTTCAGCCAAAGAAGGATGCTGTCCCTACCAGTCACCGACCCGCCTTCTGATTGAAAGTCACAAACCAAAACTGAGTTGATCAAATCTGTGTCGGTGCCAATGCCCTTTCGCAGAGCTATCAGATTCACAACTGCTTCACACAACACCACCCACCACAACTTGTCTTCAGCAACCGCAGCTCGGCTGAATGCAGGGCCTCACCACGGAGAGAGAGAGATCTTCCTTGTGTGTACACATGCAATCATACGCAAAGCACTCTCTCACACTCACACACGCTGCCTCTCTCATTCACGGGCACACACTTCCCCTCTCTCCCTCACACGCACATTCATAAGGTCACAGAATAGAGTCATAGAACACTACAGCACAGAAACAGGCCCTTCAGCCCACCTAGTCTGTGCTGAACCATTAATCTGCTCAGTTCCATTGACCTACACTGGGACCGTGGGCCTCCATAATGTACGGTACCCATCCAAATCTCTCTTAAATGTTGAAATTGAACCTGCATTCACCACTTGCACTGGCAGCTCATCCCTCACTCTCATCACCCTCCGAGTGAAGAAGATCCCCTTCATGTCGCACTTAAACATTTCACCTTTCACCCTTAACCCATGACCTCTAGTTCTACGTCTCACCCACCCTCAGTGGAAAAAGCCTGCTTGCATTTATCCTATTTATACCCCTCATAGTTCAGTATATCTGTATCAAATCTCCCCTCAATTTTCCATACTCCGGGGAAAAAAGTCCGAACCGATTGCACCTTTCCCTATAGCTCAGGCCCTCAAGACCTGACAACATCCTCGTAAATTTTCTCTGCACTCTTTCAACCTTGTTGACATCTATCATGTAGGTAGGTGACCAAAACTCACACAATACTCCAAATTAGACCTCAGCAACATCTTATACAACTTCAGCATAACATCCCATCTCCTGTACTCAAAACTTTGATTTATGAAGGCCAAAATTTGGCCTTTATTAATCAAAATATTGAGTATAAGAGCTGGAATGTTATGATGAGTTGTATAAGGCATTGGTGAGGCCGAATCTGGAGTATTGTGTTCAGTTTTGGTCACCAAATTACAGGAAGGATATAAATAAGGTTGAAAGAGTGCAGAGAAGGTTTACAAGGATGTTGCCGGGACTTGAGAAACTCAGTTACAGAGAAAAGTTGAATAGGTTAGGACTTTATTCCCTGGAGCGTAGGAGAATGACGGGAGATTTGATAGAGGTATATAAAATTATGATGGGTATGAGTGAATGCAAGCAGGCTTTTTCCACTGAGGCAAGGGGAGAAAAAAACCAGAGGACATGGGTTAAGGGTGAGGGGGGAAAAGTTTAAAGGGAACATTAGGGGGGGCTTCTTCACACAGAGAGTGGTGGGAGTATGGAATGAGCTGCCAGACGAGGTGGTAAATGCGGGTTCTTTTTTAACATTTAAAAATAAATTGGACAGATACATGGATGGGAGGTGTATGGAGGGATATGGTTCATGTGCAGGTCAGTGGGATTAGGCAGCCAAGAAGGGCCAAAAGGCCTGTTTCTGTGCTGTAGTTTCTATGGTTCTATGGTTTCTATGGTTCTAAAACGCCAGAAGCTTTCTTTACAACCTGCGACACCACTTTCAAGGAACTATGGACCTGTATTGGCAGATCCCTCTGTTAATCGTGAAAGCCCTACCCTGGCTGGTCCTCCCAAAGTGCAACACCTCACACTTGTCTGCATTAAATTCCATCTGCCATCTTCAGTCTATTTTTCTTGCTGGTCCAGATCCTGATGCAAACTCTGATAGTCTTTCTCACTGTCCACTGCACCCTCAATCTTGGTGTCATCTGCAGATCTGCTGATCCAGTTCACCACATTAACCTCCTGATCATTCATCTAGATGACAAACAACAATGAATCCAGCACCGATCCCATGGTCACAAGTCTCCAGTCAGAGAAGCAACCATCTACTACCGCTCCCTGTCTTCTCCCACAAAGCCAATGTCTACTCCAAAGGCGTTGCTAATGTTCATGGAGACAACATCCACTGCCTTGCCTTCATTCACTTTCTTGGTAACTTCTTCAAAAAACTCTAAGATTGGTTAGAGCAACACACGTCAAAGTTGCTGGTGAACGCAGCAGGCCAGGCAGCATCTCTAGGAAGAGGTACAGTCAACGTTTCAGGCCGAGACCCTTCGTCAGGACTAACTGAAAGAAGAGATAGTAAGAGATTCCTGGTGGGGTGGCGGGAGGATGGAGTGAGAGCAGATGTGCGTGAAATGGGGGAGATGCGTTTGAGGGCAGAGTTGATGGTGGAGGAAGGGAAGCCTCTTTCTTTAAAAAAGGGACATCACCGTCCCGTATAACTACAACATACTGACCCTCGGGTATAACTCCAATAAACTGACCCTCCCATATTTCTCCAACCTACTGACCCACTCCGTATAACTCCAACTTACTGACCCTCACGTAACATTCCTGTTATTGATGTCAGGCTTGCCGGCCTATAATTTCCTGGCTTATTCTTAAAGAGTTTTTCTTAAACAACAGAACATGAGCTATGCTCCAATCCTCCAGCACCTCACCCGTGGCTAAAAAAGTTTTAAATATCTTTGCTAGGGCCCAGCATCTTCTGCAGCTGCCTCCCACAGGGTGTGAAGGAACACCTTGTTAGGCCCCAGGCAGTTACCCACACCTATAAACTCTTATAGACTCTGCCCATATCACACCTATAGACTCTGACCATATCACACTTGTATCACACCTATAGACTCTGCCCATATCACACCTATATCACACCTATAGACTCTGCCCATATCACACCTATAGACTCTGCCCATATCACACCTATATCACACCTATAGACTCTGCCCATATCACACCTATAGACTCTGCCCATATCACACCTATATCACACCTATAGACTCTGCCCATATCACACCTATAGACTCTGCCCATATCACACTTGTATCACTCCTATAGACTCTGCCCATATCACACCTATATCACACCTATAGACTCTGCCCATATCACACTTGTATCACACCTATAGACTCTGCCCATATCACACCTATATCACACCTATAGACTCTGCCCACATCACACCTATAGACTCACACCTATAGACTCTGCCCATATCACACCTATAGACTCACACCTATGGACTCTGCCCATCTCCCAAGCAATACAGATGCAGAAGATCTCCTCTATCTCTTTCAGCTGCACGCACAGATTACCACTCTGATCTTCCAAAGAACCAATGTTGACCCTTGTTATCCTTTTGCTCTTAATATATTGTATCTGTAGAACCTCATGTCTTCTTTTAGCCCCCTGATTTCCTTCTAAGGCGTTCTCTTACAGTTCTTATACTCCACAAGTACCTCTTTTGTTCCTACCTGCCTGTACCTGCTATGCACCTTGTTTTTTTTAACCAGGGCCTCAATTTCTCTTGGAAACCAAGGTTCCCTAAGCCTGTTATCCTTGCCTTTTATTCTGACAGGAACGTACAAACTGAACTCTCAAAATTTCTCTTTTGAAGGCTTCCCACTTACCAAGTACAGCTTTGCCAAAAAACAACCTGTCCCAATCCAAACTTGTCAGATCCTTTCTGATACCATCAAAATTTGCCTTTCTGCTTAGAATCTCAACCTGAGCATCAGACCAATTCTTTTCCATAATTACCTTGAAATTAATGGTATTATGACCACTGGATGCAAAGTGTTCCCCTACACAAACTTCTGTCACCAGCCTTGCCTCATTCCCTAACAGCAGATCCAGAACCATACTCTCTCTGCTGGGATTCCTACGTACTGATTAAGCCTTTTTAAAGTATGTGAGTTCCAGTCAATATGTGGAAAGTTAAAATCACCTACTATCACAACCTTATGTTTCCTGTAACAGTCTGAGATCTGTCTACAAATTTGTTCCTCTAAATCCCTCCGACTGTTGGGAGGTCTGTAACATCGTCCCATTAACGTGGTCATACCTTTCTTATTCCTCAGTTTCACCAATAACCTCCTGAGACGAGTTCTCCAGTCTGTCCCGGCTGAGCACTGCCGTGTCATTTTCCCCAACTAGTAATGCCATCTCTCCTGCTCTGTCATGTCTAGAATGCCAGAATGTTGAGCTGCCAGTCCTGCCCCTCCTGCAACCAAGTCTCACTAATGGCTACACTATCATGATTCCATGTATTGATCCATGACTTGAGCTCACCTGCCTTTCCTACGATACTTCTTGCATTGAAATATAAGCAGCTCAGGGCATTATTTGCACCATGCTCAAACTTTTGATTCCTGACCTTGTATGCAGGGTTAATAACATGTCTCCAGAACCTCTCCACTATCTGTTCTGGTGCTCTTTTCCCATCCCCCTGCAGCTCTAGTTAAAACCCCACAATGCAGCATTAACAAATCATCCCACTAGGATATTGGTCCCCCTCCAGTTCAGGTGCAAACTGTCCCTTCTGTACAGGTCCCAACTTCCCTGGAAGAGAGCCCAGTGATCCAAAAATCTTATGCCTTCCCTCCACACTAACTCCTTAGCCACGTATTAAACTGTATAATCTTCCTAGTTCTGGCCTCACTAGCTCGTGGCATGGGTAGTGATCCTGAGATCACAACCCTGGAGGTCCTGCCCTTTAATGCATGGCATCAAATCAGTAGAAAGATGTGACATAGGATTAAAAGATGTTGAATCCTTGTTGATTGAGTTAAGAAACTGCAAGGGTAAAAGGACATTGGTGGCAGTTATATACACGTCTCCCAATAGTGTCTAGGATGTGGACCACAGATTACAACAGGAAATAGAAAAGGCATGTCAAAAGGGCAACGTTATGATAGTCATGGGAGATTTTAACATGCAGGTCGATTGGAAAAATCAGGTTGGTAATGGAACTCAAGAGAGTGAGTTTGTTGAAGGCTTAAGAGATGGGTTTTTACACAGTTTGTCGTTGAGCCTACGAGGGGATTAGCTATACTGGATTGGGTGTTGTATAATGAACCGGAGGTGATTAGGGAGCTGAAGGTAAAAGAGCCCTTAGGAGCCAGTGATCACAGTATGATTGAGTTCAACTTGAAATTTGATAGGGAGAAAGTAAAGTCTGATGTAGCAATACTTCAGTGGAGTAAGAGAAATTACAATGATATGAGCCAAGGTAAATTGGAAGGAGCTGCTGGCAGGGATGACAGCAGAGCAGCAATGGTGTGTGTTTCTGGGAAAAATGAGGAAGGTGCAGGACTGGTATATTCCAAAAATGAAGAAATACTCAAATGGTAAAATAGTACAACTGTGGCTGACAAGGGAAGTCAAAACTATTGTAATAGAAAAAGAAAGGGCATACAACAAAGCAAAAATTAGTGGGAAGATAGAGGATTGGGAAGTTTATAAAAACCTACAGAGAGCAACAAAAAAATCATTAGAAGGAAAAAGATGAAATATGAAAGCAAGCTAGCAAATAATATCAAAGTGGATAGTAAAAGTTTTTTCAAGTATGTTAAAAATAAAAGAGAAATGAGAGTGGATATAGGATCGCTAGAAAATGAGGCAGGAGAAATACTAACAGGGGACAAGGAGATGGCTGATGAACTAAATGAGTATTTTGCATCAGTCTTCACTGTGAAAGACACTAGCAGTATGCCTGATGTTGTAGTGTGTGAAGGAAGAGAAGTGGGTGTGTTACTGTTACAAGAGAGAAGATGCTCAAAAAGCTGAAAGACCTGAAGGTACATAAGTCACCCAGACCAGAGGAACTGCACCCTAAGGCTCTGAAAGAGGTAGTGTTAGAGATTGTGGCAGCATTAGCAATGATCTTTCAAAAATCATTGGAATCTGGCGTGGTGTCAGAGGACTGGAAAATTGCAAATGTCACTCCATTCTTTAAGAAAGGAGGAAGGCAGCAGAAAGGAAATTATAGATCAGTTAGCTTGACCTCAGTGGTTGGGAAGATGTTGAAGTCAATTGTTAAGGATGAGGTGATGGAGTACTTGGTGACACAGGACAGGATAGTACAAAGTCAGCATGGATTCCATAAGGGAAAATCCTGCCTGACAAACATGTTGGAATTCTTTGAGGAGATTACAAGTAGGATAGATAAAGGGGATGTAGTGGATGTTGTATATTTGGACTTTCAGAGGGCCTTTGACAAGGTGCCACACATGAGGCTGCTTACCAAGTTAAGAGCCCATGGTATTACAGGAAAGTTACTGGCATGGTTAGAGCATTGGCTGATTGTTAGGAAGCAGCAAAAATCTGAGATGCAAAGGGACTTGGGAGTTCTTGTGCAGAGCACTGTAAAGGTTAACTTGTAGGGTGAGTCGGTGGTGAGGAAGACAAATGTCATGTTAGCATTCATCTCATGAGGTCTGGAATACAAGAGCAAGGATGTGATGCTGAGGCTTTATAAGGCACTGGTGAGGCCTCAAATTGAGTATTATGAACAGTTTTGGGCTCCTTGTCTTAGAAAAGGTGTATTGGCATTGGAGAGGGTTCAGAGGAGGTTCACAAGGATGATTCCAGGAACGAAAGGGTTATCATATGAGGAACGTTTGATGGCTCTGGGTCTGTACTCACTGGAATTCAGAAGGATGGGGGGGGGGGGATGTCATTGAAACTCTTCGAATGTTGAAAGGTCTAGACAGAGTAAATGTAGAAAGGATGTTTCCCATGGTGGGGGAGTCTAGGACAAGAGGGCTCAGCTCAGGATAGAGGGGCGCCCTTTTAAAACAGAGACGCTGAGAAATTTCTTTAAGTCAGAGGGTGGTGAATTTGTTGCCACATGCAGCTATGGAGGCCAGGTCATTAAGTGTATTTAAAGCAGAGATTGATAGGTTCTTGATTGGACATGGCATCAAAGGTTATGGGGAGAAGGCTGGGAATTGGGGTTGAGGAGGAGAAAAAAAAAGGATCAGCCATGATTGAATGGCAGAGCAGGCTCGATGGGCCAGACGGCTTAATTCTACTCCACTGTCTTATGGTCTTTAACTTAGCACCTAATTCCCTGAACTCCCGATGCAGAACCTCGTCACCCATCTTACCCACCTCATTGGTACCGACATGGACCACAATCTCTGGTTGCTCACCCTCCCACTACAGAATGCCATGGACTCAATCTGAAATGTCCCTGACACTGGCGTTTCCCCTCTGAGTCACTGTACTTGGCTCCATGCCAGAGCCCTGCTCGCGGTGGCATCCCCTGGCAGGCCATTCACCCCAATAGTATCGAAAGTGGTATACTTGGACACCATAACAACATAAGACATCGGAGCAGAATTAGGCCGACTGGCCCATCGAGTCTGCTGTACCAGTCAATCATGGCTGATGGTTTTCTGCCATCTCCTCCTCAACCCCAGTTCCCGGCCTTCTCCCTGTAACCTTTGATGCCATTTCCAGTCAAGAACCTATCAATCTCTGCCTTAAATACACGGGTACTCTGCTCTGCAGCGGCTGCCTGTTCCCTTTCCCTCACATGACAGGCACACAGGTACCAACCTCCTGCACCTACAGGGTGCCTACCTCCCTCCTCGATGAGGGGAAGGTCACTGCCTTCACCTGGTCTCCGAGATGCAGCCTGATGCACCTCGTGCAGATGTAGTTACCACGAGGGCTGGCGGTCCCTCCAAGTCCGTACATCTCACACAAGAAACATACCATTAAATTTGGATGCATATACTAACAGAGAAAAAAAACTTCCTGAAATCTAACCTGGAGCCTGCATCTGAGGTAGCCGAGGTTTTAGAGCCAAAGCCGGACCACTCTACCACAGCTCTGATCGCACAATGGCAGCTCCAACAGTACAGTACAATACAAATCAATCAATATCTCTCTCTCCCCCCTCCCCATCTCCTCCCCTCTCTCTCACACTCCCTCTCCATTCCCTCTCTTACACACAGTCTCCCCCCTCACTAGCACACAAACACTCCAGCCCACTCTCACACACACACACACTCTATCTCTCTCTCACACACAGTCTCTCTTTCTCTCTCTCAGACACACACTCCCTCCCCCTCTCATGCATCCATTCTGTTATTCGCACAGACACAGACACGCACACACAATCTGCTGATCTCCTGAGACCTTTCACCGTGTTCGAGACATAAGAACACAAGAAATATGAAGAGGAGTCGGCCATCCGGCCCGTCGAGCCTGCTCCACTGTTCAATAAGATCATGGCTGATCTGACCATCAACACATCTCCACCTACCTGCCTTTTCCCCATAACCCTTAATTCCCCTACTATGCAAAAATCTATCCAACCTTGTCTTAAATATATTTACTGAGGTAGGCTCCACTGCTTCACTGGGCAGAGAATTCCACAGATTCACTACTCCTTAGGTAAAACCATTCCTCCTCATCTTCGTCCTAAATCTGCTCCCCCAAATCTTGAGGATATGTCCCCTTGTTCTAGTCTTATCTACCAGTGGAAACAACTTTCCTGCCTCTATCTTATCTATCCCTTTCATAATTTTATATGTTTCTATAAGATCTCCTCTCATTCTTCTGAATTTCAGTGAGTACAGTCCCAGACGATTCAATCTCTCCTCATATGTTAACCTCTTCATCTCTGGAATCAACCTGGTGAACCTCCTCTGCACTACCTCCAAAGCCAGTATGTCCCTCCTCAAGTAAGGAGACCAGAACTGCACACAGTACTCCAGGTGCAGCGTGACCAGTACCCTGTATAGTTGTAGCATAACTTCCCTGCTCTTAAATTCAATCCCTCTAGCAATGAAGGCCAACATTCCATTTGCCTTCTTGATAGCCCGGTGCACCTGCAAACCAACCATTTGTGATTCATGCACAAGCACTCCCAAGTCCCTCTGCACAGCAGCATGCTGCAGTTTTTTACCATTTAAAGGATAATCTGCTCTTTCATTTTCCCTTCCAAAGTGGATGACCTGGCATTTACCAACATTGTACTCCATTTGCGAGACTCTTGCCCACCTATTTAACCTCTCAATATCTCTCTGCAGACTCTCCATACCTTCTGCATAATTTAGTATCATCAGCAAACGTAGATACACTGCACTCAGTCCCCTCTTCCAGATCGTTAATGTACGTCGTGAACAGTTGCAGGCCCAGTACCAACCCCTGTGGCACACCACTCACCACTGATTGCCAACCAGAGTAACACCCATGTATCCCAACTCTCTGCTTTCTATTAGTTAACCAATCCTCTGTTCCTGCTAATACATCTCCACATCTCCCCCAGCTCTAGGCATCCCTATCTGATGGAGAGTAGCTGAAAAGATGGAAATGTCTGGTGGCTGAGGGGGGGATATTCTACAGGTCTGGACCCAGGCAGCAGGTAAATGGATTATGTCGTAAGGCACGCACTTGGTAGAAAATAAGAAAGCAGAGCATATTTGAAATAAGGGATTGAATGTTGTTGTTTTAGGGATCCCCTTGTCCTTGAAAGGTAACAGTAAGTTGAAGTTTATTGTCATCTGACTGTACATATTCACAACCAAATGAAACAATGTTCCTCTGGACCACAGGTCACCCACAAAACATATATCACACGCACATAAAACAAAATATTACCATCAATAAGTTAATAAAATATAATTCAAAATGCATGCAGTGTACAGCCCAGGTAAACAGTAAACAGCTCACTGTCCGAGAGATGAGACCTCAGTGGTGACGGTATTCATTAGTCTCACAGCCTGGGGGAAGAAGCTGTTACCCACTCCTGATGGCAGAAGTAAGTCATTAGCAGAGTAAACAGCACTTCACCTTCATTGCAAGGGGTTCTGATGGCAGGGATAGAACGGGACAGTGATGTGGATATCCTGGAGTACTGCAATTAGGTCTGAGCTCCCTGCTGGGAGGGCAGTGGAGTTCATCAGTTTCACCCCTGGGTGGGGGTTCCAACCTCTCCAAAGCAACACAATACGAGAGGAAGAGCAGGTCTGTGGAGGGAAACATCCAGACCGGCCCTCTTGCTTATTCCTCTCCATAGACGCTGCCTGGCCTGCTGAGTTCCTCCAGCATTTGGTGTGTGTTGCTCTGGATTTCCAGCATCGGCAGAATCTCCATGGTACCTCTGGAGGTTGGAACGAGAAAGGATCTCATTCTTATCAGGATCAAAATGAGAATGTTCAAAGTTCAAAGGTAACTTTTTATCCAAGTACATGTATATCACCATATATCACCCTGAGATTCATTTTCCAGCGGGCACTCAGAATAGAATCAATGAAAAACCCACACCCAACAGGACGGGCAAACAACCAGGGTGCAAATACAAAAAGAAAGAAAACCTAGTAAGAATCAATCAATAAATATGGAGAACATGAGATGAAGAGTCCTTGAAAGTGAGTCCATAGGTTGTGGGAACAGTTCAGTGATGGGGTGAGTGAGGTTATCCCCTCTAGTTCAGGAGCCTCATGGTTGAGGGATAGTAACAGTTCCTGAAGTTGGTGGTGTGGGTCCTGAGGACCCTGAACCACTTTACTGATGGCAGCAACGAGAGGTGGTGGGGGTCGATGATGATGGGGCTGACAGTGCTCTGTCTAGGTGTATTCAGCGGTGGGGAGGGCTTCACCTGTGAGCTCGTGGACCTTACCACTGCTTTTTGTAGGACTTTCAGTTCAGGGGCATTGGTGTTTCCATCCCAGGCTGTGAAATCCACCCCCCCCACCCCAGCTGGGGTCATGGTGTGAATTCCAACCCCACCCCCCGGCTGGGATCATGGAGACACAGATGGGAAACAGGCCCTTCAGCCCATCAAGACTGTACCGTCGATCAGCCGTCAGGTTTGCTTCAGGTGCTATGCGTGATATGGGTGTTGGGGGTGATCGACGGTCCAGAGGAACATTATTTCATTTGGCTGTCTGGATCTACAGTCAGATGACAATAAACGTGAACTTCAATTTGCAGCAAGCCTACCCCAGCCCACTCACTCTCTGTATCATCTCCTCTCGAACGTACCAGTCTGGGAGTTGGCCAACGTGGATCACAGACTCAAGGGGAGTGGGCATCTCAGAACAAGAGGTCTCTTCACCGGCTGTGGGGGGGGGGGCCTAACTCCAGACAGCATGAACTTAATGTGAGAGGGGGTAGTTTCAAAGGAGATGTGAGGATTTTTTTTACACCGAGAGTGGAAGGAGCTTGGAATCTGCAGCCTGTGGTGATGGCGAAGGCAGATACGGTAGAGGTATCTCAGAGTCAGGGTTCTTATCACTCACATATTTCATAAAATGTGTTGTGTTGTGGCAGCAGGACAATGCAAGATATGAAATATTACTATAAGTTACAATAAGAATTAAAATTTCACAATCAGTGACAATAAAACTGATTCTGATTTATGACAGCAGTACAGTGCCCAGATATAATTATCTGTAAACTATAAAAATAAATACTTTGGCATGGGCTGCAGGGCTTCTTTCTGTGCTCCACTGTTCTGTTCTGAGAGACGGGGGAAGGAGATACGACCTACGGGCAAGCGGCCTGGTCTGTCACCACTCTGGATTCTGAGCGACGGGGGAAGGAGATTCAGACAGGTTGGGACATTGGGGAGGATGATGAAAGCCTAGGGAAGATGTACCGTGGCTTAGATCTGTGTGCATGAAGATTGAGAAGGCGGTACTGGAGGGGTTTAGGATGTGTGGGAGGTTACTGGATTGGAGACCTGGCAAACCATAAAACCAAAATACCGAAGAACAGAATTCGGCCATTTGGCCCATCGATCCTGCTCCACCATTCCACCATGGCTGATTTATTTTCCCCCTCAACCCCGTTCTCCTGTTTTCCCCCGGTAACATTTGACATCCTTACTGATCAAGTACCCTACCGACCTCCGTTTTAAATATAATCCCAGTGACTTGGCCTCCACAGCTGGCTGTGGCTTTGAATTCCACAGTTTCACCACCCTGCAGCTAAAATAAATTCCTCCTCTTCCCTGTTCTAAAGGGATGTTCCTCTATTCTGAGGCTGTGGCCTCTGGTCCTAGACTCCTCCACCACAGGAAACATCCTCCCCACATCCACTCTATCTGTGCCTTTAACCATCCAATTGGTTTCAATGAGCTCCCCCCCCACCCCACCCCCATTCTTCTAAACTCTAGTGAGTACAGGAACAGAGGCATCAAATGCGGCTCGAATATTAACCCTATCACTCCCAGAATCATTCTCGTGAACCTCCTCTGGACCCTCTCCGACGCCCGCACACCCTTTCTCAGATGAGGGGCCCAGAGCTGCTCAGAGTACCAAAGCGGACGGAAGACTTACCCCAGTGCGGCACTCATAGTAGGCGAGCCGGGATCTGGTCAGGATGAAGTATCGCTCCTTGTAGTTGGAGGGCGAGGTTCTGCGTTTCTGCTGAGAGCGCTTGATCAGGAACTCTTCCAGGATGGAGGTGGGTTCCATTCTAGTGGGGAGCGGCCCTCCCCATCGAGAGGGAGAGGGGGTGAAGGATGTCAGGACGCGGCGCCGAGGTCACAGTGGCAGTATGTGGGTGCGTGCTTGTTGCGATCTCAGAGGTTTCAGGAAAGAACGCTGCAGAGACTTCGGTGTCTGATAAAGGCAATGCGAGAAACCACATCCTTTGGATCTGCCTTTGCAAAACACTGCACACGAGAGCACACGGCAGCTGAGACGTGGATGGTTCTCACTCCATCGTCTCTGAACAAGTAACTAACCCCACCTGCCCCTCTTTGCCCATGCGGGGCTGTGGCACGAACCAAGGGGTATCACCGCTCCAGAGGGGCAGAGCCACGGTCATGTTATATCATCTGAGGAACAGTACTGAGGGAGGGGCAAACTGAGGGAGCACCACATGTGGGAGGGGAAATACTGAGGGAGCACCATGTTGTGGGAGGGCCAAACTGAGGGAGCACCATGTCGTGGGAGGGGCAATACTGAGGGAGCACCACATTGTAGGAGGGGTAACTGAGGGAGCACCATGTCATGGGAGGGGTAACTGAGGGAGCACCACATTGTGGGAGGGGTAACTGAGGGAGCACCACGTCGTGGGAGGGGTAATACTGCGGGAGCACCATGTCATGGGAGGGGCAAACTGAGGGAGCACCACGTTGTGGGAGGGGTAACTGAGGGAGCACCACGTTGTGGGAGGGGCAAACTGAGGGAGATAGTAATTTGGGAGGGCAAAACTGTGGGAGCTCCATGCTGCGGGAGAAGTGAGGTGGCATCTGTCCTTACGGACCCCCATCACCCAGGACACGCCTTCTTCTCATCACTGCCATCAGGGAGGAGGTACAGGAGTCTGAAGACCCACACTCAATGTTTCAGGAACAGCTTCTTCCCCTCTGCCATTAGTTACTGAATGGACAATGAACCCACGTAGACTACCTAACTACTTTGTTCTTGTTTTGCTCTTTTTTTACACTACTCACTTTATTTTTAATACATATTTCCTATTGTAAATCATAGTTTTTATTATGTATTGCAATGTACTGAAAAACAACAAATCTCATGACACTGATATTAAACCTGATTCCAATTCACATGAATGTGAGGAAAATGGGAGGATATGGCCATTGTGTAGACGGAGTAGTTTAGTTAGCCAGTGGATGGTGGGCCGAAGTCCCTGTCCCTGTCCCCTGTCCCTGTCTGTCTCTGTCCCTGTCCCTGTCCATCTCCTGTCCCTGTCCCTATCTGTCTCTGTCCCCGACCCCATCCCTGTCCGTCTCTGTCCCTGTCTGTCTCCGTCCCCGCTCGTCTCCTGTCCCTGTCCCCTGTCCCCATCCCTGTCTGTCTCTGTCCCCGTCCCCTGTTCCTGTCCCATCCCTGTCCCCGTCTCCTGTCCCTGTCTGTCCCCGTCCCTGTCTGTCTCCTGTCCCTGTCCCCGTCCCCTGCCCCATCCCTGTCCTGCACCATTCTACCAGGTAGTGCTGGTGGGCCAGAGTCGGGGTGTCGGGACTGCAGTAGAGTGCTGCCTCCTACTGGGGGTGCTGTTTACTACCCACTGCTCACCATGTGGAAAGCAGAGTGTGCCCGGCCAAGGGGACAAACTTCCCAATCAACGGCTCTTCGATTTAGTCAGTGCCATAATTGATGCACATGGTGACAAGACCCAACAGGACCCGAAACCTTAAGGGAGGTCACACTGAGCTGCATATTCACATCCACACAATGCACACAGAATAAGACCATCAGACTACAAGATATTTGCTCCATCGAGCCTGCTTCACTGTTCAAACACGTCAATCCTTCTTTCTCCTCCTCAGCCCCACTCCCGGCATTCCCCCTGTGTCCGATCAAACCCCACTCCCGGCCTTCCCTGTGTCCTTCAAACTCCACTCCCGGCCTTCTCCCCGTGACCAATCAAACCCCACTCCCAGCCTTCCCCCTGTGTCCGATCAAACTCCACTCCCAGCCTTCCCCCTGTGTCCGATCAAACTCCACTCCCAGCCTTCCCCGTGTCCGATCAAACTCCACTCCCGGCCTTCCCCGTGTCCGATCAAACTCCACTCCCGGCCTTCCCCCTGTGTCCAATCAATCTCCACTCCTGGCCTTCCCCCTGTGTCTGATCAAACTCCATTCCCGGCCTTCCCCGTGTCCGATCAAACTCCACTCCCGGCCTTCCCCCTGTGTCCGATCAAACCCCACTCCCGGCCTTCCCCGTGTCCGATCAAACTCCACTCCCGGCCTTCCCCGTGTCTGATCAAACTCCACTCCCGGCCTTCCCCGTGTCCGATCAAACTCCACTCCCGGCCTTCCCCGTGTCCGATCAAACTCCACTCCCGGCCTTCCCCCTGTGTCCGATCAAACTCCACTCCCGGCCTTCCCCGTGTCCGATCAAACTCCACTCCCAGCCTTCCCCCTGTGTCCGATCAAACTCCACTCCCGGCCTTCCCCGTGTCCGATCAAACTCCACTCCCAGCCTTCCCCCTGTGTCCGATCAAACTCCACTCCCGGCCTTCCCCGTGTCCGATCAAACTCCACTCCCGGCCTTCTACCCGTGACCAATCAAACTCCACTCCCGGCCTTCCCCCTGTGTCCAATCAAACCCCACTCTCGGCCTTCCCCCCACGTCCAATCAAACCCCACTCCCGGCCTTCTCCCCATGACCCTCTGATGCCGTGACCAATCAAGAACCTGCCAAGCTCTGCCTCCACAGCCTCCCATGCAACAAATTCACCACCCTCAGGCTAAAGAAATGCTTTAGGAACTTAAAAATGCTGGAGGAACTTAGAAGGTCAGGCAGCATCTTTGGAGAGGAATAAACAGTCGACGTTTCAGGCCAAGTCCCTTCATCAGGGCTGGAAAGGAAGGGAGAGAAGCCAGAATAAGTGGTGGAGGTGGGGGAGGAGGACAAGCTGGCAGGTGCTGGGGAGACCAGGTGATGGGAAAGGGAGGTGGATGAGGGATCAGGATGAAGTAAGAAGCTGATAGGTGATAGGTGGGGAGACCAGGTGACGGGAAAGGGAGATGGATGAGGGATCAGGATGAAGTAAGAAGCTGACAGGTGATAGGTGGAAGAGGTAAAGGGCTGAAGGAGG
Source organism: Mobula birostris (assembly GCF_030028105.1). Classification (NCBI taxonomy): domain Eukaryota; kingdom Metazoa; phylum Chordata; class Chondrichthyes; order Myliobatiformes; family Myliobatidae; genus Mobula; species Mobula birostris. The sequence continues at coordinate 172,961,601 of NC_092376.1, forward strand.
AATCAGATAGGATGATGGAAGAAAGACAAGGAGGAGGGACAGCAGAGGGTGATGATGGGCAGGTGAGGAGGTGGTGGGAGGGGAGCCAGAATGGGGAATGGAATGAGAGAGAAGGGAAAGGTGAAGAGATTACTGGAAGTCAGAGAAATCGATGTTCACACCAAGATGAATATGAGGTGCTGCTCCTTCAACCTGGTTTTGGCCTCATCACAGCGGTAGAGACCCATGGATCGTCTGACTCTCAACACAGGAGCCCCTCAGATTTGTATACTGTGTCCCCTTCCTTTACTGCCTGTGTCACCACCCACAGCTCTCATCTGCTAATTAAATTTGCTGACAACACTACATTGATTGGCCTTATCTCAAACAATAATGAGGTGGCCTGCAAGGAAGAAGTCATCTCTCTGACACAGTGGTGTCAAGAAAACAACCTCTCCCTCAATGTTGCAAAAACAAAGGAGCTGGTTGTGGATCACAGGAGGAATAGAGACAGGCTAACCCCTAATGACATCAATGGATCTGGGGTTGAGAGGGTGAACAGCTTCAAGTTCCTCAGCATCCACATCACCTTGATTTGGTTTGGTGTGGGCCCCAAAATCCTAAGAACTTTCTACAGGGGCACAATTGACAGCATCCTGACTGGCTGCATCACTGCCGGTTACAGAAACTGTACTTCCCTCAATCACAGGACTCTGCAGAGAGTGATACGGACAGCCCAATGCATCTATAGTTGTGAACTTCCCATGATTCAGGACAATTACAAGGACAGGTGTGAGAAAAGGGCCCGTAGGATCATTGGGGTCCCAACCACAATCTATTCCAGCTGCCACCATCTGGGAAACAGTATCACAGCATCAAAGCCAGGACCAACAAGCTCTGGGACAGCTTCTTCCACCAGGCCATCAGACTGATGAACTCACATTGATTTGAGTGTATTTCTATGTTACATTAAATGTTGTATTTATTATAAATTACTATGATCGCATATTGTACATTTAGATGGATACATAACATAAAGATTTTTACGCCTCATATGTGAAAGATGTAAGAAATAAAGTCAACTCAATTCAATTCAACATGTTGGAATGAGTTGGGGAGTTGAGTTTAAAAGGGTGGCCACTGGGAAGTCCTGCTCACTGTGGCAGAGTGAACGTGCCACATACTCTGAAAAGCAGGCTGGGTGAAGAGTCCATCTCCACAACAAAATACAGAGATAAATCAGTTAATTAATCCATATCCCTAGATCCAACATCGAACGTTCCCTTGCTGCCCTCCGCAGAGCGCAACACCAGAGAAACAGCCCATTCGGTTCCATGTCGAACTGGCATTCTGCCTAGTTCCATCGATATGAACCTGGTCCATCGTCTTCCAGACACCTCCCATCCTTGAACATATCCAGGTTGGCGTCGGTGAACCACTGCAACGTGCTGTGGGCTGCGTGCAATACTTCTCAATATACTGTACCTCTTTTGAATTAGCCTCACTGCAATCTGCAGCATGTAACTAAACAACGTACTTTTCAACCAGTTTAATGAAGTGTCAATTTCACAATCTTCTGAAGGACTTAACTCTCAAGTATGTAGGTATGGCACCTTTACGTGGATGAAGGCCAGAAGAGAGGGAGGAGGGGAGGACTCCAGGCTAGGCTAGGATGCAGAGGAATAAAAATTCCCTCCATTCAGCATCTTAATAGCAAATGTGCAGTTGCTGAAGAACAAGATCGAGGATCTAAGGGCAAAATTGCTGTATCAGAGCCAAATGAAGGATTGCCGCATTCTGTTTCACTTTGGCCACTCCTCACAATTCTCAAGGAACTGGGGGCACTGCTGTACTCTCCTCGTAGCTGCATTCAGGTGCAGGGCAGGACAGATCCTCCAAAATGATAACTCCAAGTTGCTGATCGTGTCCACTTCTGACCCCCGATGAGGACTGGCCGATCGACCTCTGGTTTCCTTCTCCTGAAGTTAATAACCAACTCCTGGATAGTAACATTGAGTAAGAGGTCTGCATTGGGGCATCACTCAGACAGATTTTCAATCTCCCTTCTGTATACTGACTCATCACCACCTTTGATTTGGCCAACAACAGTGGTGTCGTCAGCAATTTGAAAACGGCATTGGAGCTATGCTTAGCCACACTGTCACCAGCGTAAAGCGAGTAGAGGAGGGGGCTACGCACACAGTTCTGTGGTGCACCCTTGCTGATGGAGATCGTGGAGGAAATATTGTTGCCCATCCATACTGACTGGGGTCTACAAGTGAGGAAGCCGAGGATTAAGTTACATAAGGAGGTATTGAGGCCAAGGTCTTGAAGCTTATTGATTAGTTTTGGTAGCATTGAATGCCAAGCTGTAGCAGCATCCATTGTCAAGGACCCCGACCACATCGGACATGCTCTCTTCTCACTGCTGCCATCAGGAAGAAGGTACAGGAGCCTCAGGTTCCACACCACCAGGTTCAGGAACAGTTATTACCCCTCAACCATCAGGCTCCTGAGCCAAACAGGATAATTTCACTCGCCCATCTCTGAAATGCCCAACATACTATGGACTCATAATCAAGGATTCTTCATCTCATGTTCTTGATATTTATTCCTTAATTGTCTATTTTTATTTTTATTTTTTGTATTTGCAGTTTGTCTTTTGCACATTGTTTTTTTGTCCATCCTGTTCAGTATAGTTTTTCACTAATCCTATTATGGTTCTTGGATTTACTGAGTACGTCGCAAGAAAACAATTCTCAGGGCCGCATCCCCACTTCTGCTGACAGCTCATTCTACACTCTCACCATCCTTCTCATGTTCCCCTTTAACATTTCACCTTTCATCTTTAGCTCATGACCTCTGGTTCTGGTCTCACCCAACCTCAGTGGAAAAAGCCTGCTTGCATTTACCTGATCTATACCCCTCACGATTTTGGATACGTACAGAATCACAACAGCAATACTGAATGCAGACTCTTGGTTTGACCAATCTCTGGAGTGACTTTAAACCTCACACTTGCGATCAGCACCCAGATCTGTGAAGACAGCTTTTGGCAGTCTGGTCTTCATCAGTCAGGGCACTGAGTACAGCAGTTCAGAGGTCATATTGCAGTTGTGTAGGTCATTGGTGAGACAACAGTTTTGGTCACCCTGTTGTGTAGGAAAGACGTTATTAGACCATCAGACATAGAATTAAACTATTACTAAATGAGAGAGAGTCTATTGTCTTGGACTTGGGGGACCTGATTTACAAGAAGAGGTCATGCAGACAAGGAATTTATTCCTGGAGGGTAGGAGATTGAAAGTAGGTGACCCAACAGAGGTATACAAGATCACGAGGGGCATAGTGTTTGAGGGGGACAACCTACCTTGGGGAAGCGACAGTGGCCGTGCCTCTGGCACAGAGTCTGGCCATGTGGGTCAGAAGGGTAGGGAAAGGAAGAGGATGGGAGCAGTGATAGGGGACTCTATAATTAGGGGGTCAGACAGACGATTCTGTGGACGCAGGAAAGAAACTCGGATGGTAGTTTGCCTCCCAGGTGCCAGGGTCCAGGATGCTTCTGATCGCGTCCACGATATACTGAAGTGGGAGAGAGAACAGCCAGAGGTCGTGGTACATATTGGTACCAATGACATAGGTAGGAAAAGGGAAGAGGTCCTGAAAAAAGACTACAGGGAGTTAGGAAGGAAGATGAGAAGCAGGACCGCAAAGGTAGTAATCTCGGGATTACTGCCTGTGCCACATGACAGTGAGTATAGGAATAGAATGAGGTGGAGGATAAATGTGTGGCTGAGGGATTGGAGCAGGGGGCAGGGATTCAAGTTTCTGGATCATTGGGACCTCTTTTGGGGCAGGTGGGACCTGTACAAAAAGGACAGGTTGCACTTGAATCCCGGGGGACCAATATCCTGGCAGGGAGGTTTGCTAAGGCTACTGGGGAGAGTTTAAACTAGAATTGCTGGGAGGTGGGAACCGAACTGAAGAGACTGGGGAAGAGGAGGTTGGCTCACAAATAGAGAAAGCTTGTAGACAGTGCGAGAGGGAGGATAGGCAGGTGATAGAGAAGGGATGCGCTCAGATAGAATGTTTGAGATGTGTCTATTTTAATGCAAGGAGCGTTGTGAACAAAGCGGATGAGCTTAGAGCATGGATCAGTACTTGGAGCTATGAAGTGGTGGCCATTACAGAGACTTGAATGGCTCAGGGACAGGAATGGTTACTTCAAGTGCCAGGTTTTAGATGTTTCAGAAAGGACAGGGAGGGAGGCAAAAGAGGTAGGAGCATGGCACTGTTGATCAGAAATAGTGTCACGGCTGCTGAAAAGGTGGATGCCATGGAGGGATGCCTATGGAGTCTCTGTTTGTGGAGGTTAGGAACAAGAAGGGGTCAATAACTCAACTGGGTGTTTTTTTGTAGGCCGCCCAACAGTAACAGGGATATCGAGGAGCAGATAGGGAAACATCCTGGAAAGGTGTAATAATAACAGAGTTGTCATGATGGGAGATTTTAATTTCCCAAATATTGATTGGCATCTCCCTAGAGCAAGGGGTTTAGATAGGGTGGAGTTTGTTAGGTGTGTTCAGGAAGGTTTCTTGACACAATATGTAGATAAGCCTACAAGAGGAGAGGCTGCACTTGATTTGGGAAATGAACCTGGTCAGGTGTCAGATCTCTCAGTGGGAAAGCATTTTGGAGATAGTGATCATAATTCTATCTCCTTTACAATCGCATTGGAGAGAGATAGGAACAGACAAGTTAGAAAAGCGTTTAATTGGAGTAAGGGGAATTATGAGGCTATCAGGCAGGACACTGGAAGCTTAAATTGGGAACAGATGTCATCAGGGAAAGGTATGGAAGAAATGTGGCAAACATTCAGGGGATATTTGAGTGGAGTTCTGCATAGGTACGTTCCAATGAGACAGGGAAGTTATGGTAGGGTACAGGAACCGTGGTGTACAAAAGCTGTAATAAATCCAGTCAAGAAGAAAAGAAAAGCTTACAAAAGGTTCAGAGAGCTAGGTAATGTTAGAGATCCAGAAGATTATAAGGCTAATAGGAAGGAGCTTAAAAAGGAAATTAGGAGAGCCAGAAGGGGCCATGAGAAGGCCTTGGCGAGCAGGATTAAGGAAAACCCCAAGGAATTCTACAAGTATGTGAAGAGCAAAAGGATAAGGCGTGAAAGAATAGGACGTATCAAGTGTGACAGTGGGAAAGTGTGTATGGAACCGGAGGAAATAGCAGAGGTACTTAATGAATACTTTACTTCAGTATTCACTATGGAAAAGGATCTCGGTGATTGTAGTGATGACTTGCAGCAGACTCAAAAGCTTGAGCATGTAAATATTAAGAAAGAGGACGTGCTGGAGCTTTTGGAAAGCATCAAGTTGGATATATCACCGGGACCGGACGAGATGTACCCCAGACTACTGTGGGAGGCAAGGGAGGAGATTGCTGAGCCTCTGGCGATGATCTTTGCATCATCAATGGGGACGGGAGAGGTTCCGGAGGATTGGAGGGTTGCGGATGTTGTTCCCTTATTCAAGAAAGGGAGTAGAGATAGCCCAGGAAATTATAGACCAGTGAGTCTTACGTCAGTGGTTGGTAAGTTGTTGGAGAAGATCCTGGGAGGCAGGATTAATGAACATTTGGAGAGATATAATATGATTAGGAGTAGTAAGCGTGGCTTTGTCAAGAGCAGGTCATGCCTTACGAGCCTGATTGAATTTTTTGAGGATGTGACTAAACACATTGATGAAGGAAGAGCAGTAGATGTTTGTGTATATGGATTTCAGCAAGGCATTTGATAAGGTACCCCATGCAAGGCTTATTGAGAAAGTAAGGAAGCATGGGATCCAAGGGGGCATTGCTTTGTTGATCTAGAACTGGCTTGCCCACAGGAGGCAAAGAGTGGGCAACCCAGTTTTGCATCCTATCGATGCCCTGCTGTAACTTCTGACAGCCCTCCACACTATCCACAACACCTCCAACCTTTGTATCATCAGCAAACTTACTAACCCATTCCTCCACTTCCTCATCCAGGTTATTTATAAAAATCATGAAGAGTAAGGGTCCCAGAACAGATCCCTGAGGTTGTAGACAGGTCATATTCTGCATGGAGGTCGGTCACCAGTGGAGTGCCTCAGGGATCTGTTCTGGGACCCTTACTCTTCATGATTTTTATAAATGACCTGGATGAGGAAATGGAGGGATGGTTTAGTAAGTTTGCTGATGACACAAAGGTTGGGGGAGTTGTGGATAGTGTGGAGAGCTGTCAGAATTACAGTGGGTTTAAACACAAACAACAGGAATTCTGCAGATGCTGGAAATTCAAGCAACACACATCAAAGTTGCTGGTGAACACAGCAGGCCAGGTGCTGCCTGGCCTGCTGTGTTCACCAGCAACTTTGATGTGTGTTGTTAGAATTACAGTGGGACATTGATAGGATGCAAAACTGGGCTAAGAAGTGGCAGATGGAGTTCAACCCAGATAAGTGTGAGGTTGTTCATTTTGGTAGGTCAAATATGATGGCAGAATATAGTATTAATGGTAAGACTCTTGGCAGTGTGGAGGATCAGAGGGATCTTGGGGTCCGAGACCATAGGACGCTCAAAGCAGCAATGCGGGTTGACTCTGTGGTTAAGAAGGCGTATGGTGTACTGGCCTTCATCGTGAAATTGAATTTAGGAGCCGAGAGGTAATGTTGCAGCTATATAGGACCCTGGTCAGACCACACTTGGAGTACTGTGCTCAGTTCTGAACGCCTCACTACAGGAAGGATGTGAAAGCCATAGAAAGGGTGCAGAGGAAACTTACAAGGATGTTGCCTGGATTGGGGAGCATGCATGATGAGAATAGGTTGAGTGAACTCCGCCTTTTCTCCTTGGAGTGATGGAGGATGAGAGGTGACCTGATAGAGGTGTATAAGATGATGAGAGGCATTGATCGTGTGGATAGTCAGAGGCTTTTTCCCAGAGCTGAAATGGCTGCCACGAGAGGGCACAGGTTTAAGGTGCTTGGGAGCAGGTACAGAAGAGATGTCAAGGGTAAGTTTTTTATGCAGAGAGTGGTGAGTGTGTGGAATGGGCTGCCGGCAACGGTAGTGGAGGTGGATACGAAAGGGTCTTTTAAGAGTCTATTGGATAGGTACATGGAGCTTAGTAAAATAGAGGGCTATAGGTAAGCCTAGTAATTTCTAAGGTAGGGACATGTTCGGCACAACTCTGTAGGCCAAAGGGCCTGTATTGTGCTGTAGGTTTTCTATGGTTCTGTAGCCAGGGTGAAAGCAAATAGTCTTTTCCCGAGGAAGGCATTGCTAAAAACAAGAGGATTCAGATGAGAGGCAAAATATTTAAAAGGGACATCAGGGGAAGCTTCTTCACTCAGCGTGTGGTGTGTATTTCGAATCAGCTGCCAGGAAGAGAAGTTAGTATATTTATTATCAAAGTACTGTACATATATGTAACCATATTTAACCCTGAGATTCATTTTCTTGTGGGCATTTACAGAACAAGCCTGGGCAGAGGAGCACACGGGAGGTATGGAGGGGCATGAAGAACATCACTGGCTTCAATCAGCCTAGCTGCAGAGCCTTGAAATTCAGCTTTGAATGGGCTAAGAAGTTAAACGAATTCTTCAATGGGTTTGACAACTGCCCTCTTGTTCACAGCCCCCTCAGCACACCAGTCCAGGAGGAGAAGCACCGAATGCTCTCTCAGCACCAACACCTCCTCCCCTTCTGTCCAGATCAATACGTGGATGAACAACACAGGCTACCACTGTCTACATCCCTTCCTTGCCCTGCATCTACCACCCACACCTCCACATACCAATTGCTATCATCCCAATCCTCACCTTCCCCAGTCCCCACCTTCCACAAACTCCCCAGTCGTCACGGACTCACCTTCACTACTGAGCAGGTGAGAAGGGCTCTGGGGAAACTCTGACACGGCAACGCACTGGGACCGGACGGTGTGAACCCCAGGGTCCTGAAGGAGTGTGCTGAGCAGCTGTGTGGAGTTCTTCAGTGCACTTTCAATCTGGAAAGGGTCTTGACTGTGGAAAACATCATGAGTGATCCCAGTACCCACAAAAAATATCATGAGTGATCCCAGTACCCACAAAAAACATCATGTGTGATCCCAGTACCCACAAAAAACATCATGTGTGATCCCAGTACCCACAAAAAACATCATGAGTGATCCCAGTATCCACAAAAAACATCATGTGTGATCCCAGTACTCATGAAAAACATCATGTGTGATCTCAGTACCCACAAAAAACATCATGAGTGATCCCAGTACCCACAAAAAACATCATGAGTGATCCCAGTACCCACAAAAAACATCATGAGTGATCCCAGTACCCACAAAAAACATGAGTGATCCCAGTACCCACAAAAAACATCATGAGTGATCCTAGTACCCACAAAAAACATCATGTGTGATCCCAGTACCCACAAAAGACATCATGATTGATCCCAGTACCCACAAAAAATATCATGTGTGATCCCAGTACCCACAAAAAACATCATGAGTGATCCCAGTACTCACGAAAAACATCGTGTGATCCCAGTACCCACAAAAGACATCATGAGTGATCCCAGTACCCACAAAAAACATCATGAGTGATCCCAGTACTCACGAAAAACATCATGTGTGATCCCAGTACCCACAAAAAACATCATGTGTGATCCCAGTACTCACGAAGGGCCAACCAAAAGTCTTGAACGACAACCATCCAGTGGACCTGAGCTCACACATCACGAAGATCTGAGAGAGGCTGGTCCTGGCTCACCTCCGACCCTGGTCAGATCAGCCCTCAGTCCCTGGCAGTTTGCCTACCAGAGGCACATTGGAGTCAATGGTGCTGAATAGAGCCTACTCCCATTTGGATAAGCAGGGCAGCACTGTGAGCATCACGTTTTTGATTTCTCAAGTGCCTTCCATATCATACAGCCCTCACTGCTGGGGAAAAGCTCCATTCAATGCAGATTGGCACTTCCACTGTATCCTGGATAATAGACTACCTGACTGGCAGACCACAGTATGTGCGGATTCAGAGCTGTGTATCAGACATGGCTATAAGCAACACTGGGGCCCCACAGGGGACTGTATTGGCTCCCTTCCTGTTTGCCCTGTATACCTTGGACTTTAGATACAACACCGAGTCATGTCATCTGCAGAAATTCTCTGATGACTCAGCAATAGTTGGATGTATAAAGGGAGGACAGGAGGATGAATACAGGGCCCTGGTGGAGGACTTTGTCAAATGGTTCAAGCTGAATCATCTGCAGCTCAACATCAGTAAGACAAAGGAGATGGTGATGGACTTTAGGAAGACCAAGCCTGCACTGGTCCTTTACTATTGATGGCGAGGACATGGATGTGGTGAGGACCTACAAGTACCTGGGGTGCACCTGCATGACAGATTTGAGTGAGGCACCAACCAAGAGGCAGTGTACAAGAAGGGCCAGAGTTGGCATTACCTCCTGAGGAGACTGAGGTCCTTTTGAGTATGCAGGCTCTCCTTCACATGTTCTACTAATCTGTTGTCACCAGTACAATCTTCTATGTGGTGGTGTGCTGGGGCAATGGCATCAACACAGATGCCAACAGGCTCAATAAATTGATTAGAAAGGCTGGCTCTGTTATAGGAGTCAAACTGGGCACATTGGAGGCTGTGGTAGAACAAATTCTCCTATGGAAAATCCTGGCAATTCCGGAGAATGTTTCATACCCTCGGCATGTCACCTGCTGAAAGAGGAACACTTAGTCATAGAGTAAGACAACTGTGCTGCTCCAAAGAGCGCTATATGACGTCATTCTTACCTCGGCCGTTAAGTTTTATAATGAGTCAATCTGTAACCAGTGAAGTGATGACTCCCCCCGTTAGACTGTTTGTGGTAACTTATATTTTATTCTTTCTACTTCTCTTCTAATATTTATATCTATGCCCTTGTAATGCTACTGTGACACTGTAATTTCCTTTGGGATGAATGAAGTGTCTATCTATCTAAATACAAGAAATACAATAGATTCGATGAAAGACCGCACACAGCAGGATGGACAAACAACCAATGTGTAAAAACCAGCAAGCTGCAAATACAAAAGAGAAAAAGCACAATAATAATAAATAAATAAACAATATATTTTGAGAACAAGGGAAGAGTCCTTGAAAGTGAGTCCATGGGTTGTGGGAAGAGTTCATTGCTGAAGTGAATGAAGTTATCCCGCAGGTTTGTTGTGTTGTTCTGCTGAACAGTGTAGACATGCTATGTTGGTGCTGGAATTTGTGGCAACACTTGCTGGCTGTCCCCAGCACACCTTTGGGTTGCATTGATTGTTCATGCAAACAGCTCATTTCAATACAAAATGCTGGAGGAACTCAGCAAGTCAGACAGCATCCATGTGGGGAGTAAACAGTAAACATTTCCAGCTAAGACCCCTCTCCATAGATGCTGTCTGACCTGCAGAGTTCCTGCAGTATTTTGTGTGCGGCTCTGGATTTCTAGCATCTGCAGAATCTCTTGCGTTTATGACACATTTCATGGTATGTTTCTGGGTACAAATCCAGCTCCTGGCCTTCACGTGTGGCTTAGCTACCAAGCCCAGGGTAACCATTCCTTCTAACAGCAAGGGCAGAGGGAACTGTCAATCTAGGAAGATGGAGCTCGTGAGCCGCAGTTGGCATGTCATCCAGAAGGAAGACTGATCTCAAACTTCCACTGCCTTGTGGCTGTACTAACTCATGGAGGCAGCTTTGGGAATGAACCCCAAGTGAAAAACCTCGCGCTGGAGTCTCAAAGGCAGCCCTACATTGAGTTTAACACTGACAACTTCCGAGATGCTGCAAGTGCCAAACTTGATCTGGACTTCCAGGGAGATGGCACCAGTGACCAACAGTGACATCTTGCAGACAGTTTACAAAACTACTGAATACTCTTCTGCTAAATATACTTCAAAGCTGCAATCGATTGCAGCCTGTAATTTCCCTTTTCACTGGCTCGACTGAGCTACCTGGCACTTTGTGATCTCCTGGGGGCTTCGGCGTAGAGTGCACCTACGGCTATTACTGGGGGTATACGCTGCGTCAATTCCTGATGGCCGATCATGAACCCATGGTCAACCCCTCACTCCACGTATCATTAAAATCAATGAGGACGAGAGTGGAAAATGGGTGTTCAGTGCTGCCTGCATGCTTTTGACCGCTCTCTCTCTCTCTCTCGCTCCTGCAAACTAGGCTGAAAGTTTGATCGCCTCGGTGGCTCGCAACTGTGGACTCACTTTTGGCTACAGTTTGACATTTAATGTCCTCAGCGCCAAACTTGCTTTCCTACTTGTGCAATTTGATCGAGGTGCTTTACTATGGAACCGGATCTGTAACCATCAACAGACACAGCAAGGAACTGACCGACTCGGTGGCCTTTTGCTCCTGGATCGGCTTCACTCATCTGGGCGGCTCACAGCCGGGGACTCATTTTGGGTCATTTTGACTCATTTTGCTGTTTGATGTTTGAGATTCTGTTATTTGTTCACTTTTTGTTGTTTACAGAGTCTACTCTTTTTTGCACGTTTAATGGTCTTGTTGTGTGTGGCTTTTCTGTAAGTGGGTTCTTTGTTTTGAGGCTGCCTGTGTGCAGACAAATCTCAAGGTTGTACACTGTACATGCTGTGATAATAAATGGACTTTAAACAGTATCAGTCTCCGTCACTCCTTTGGATTCATCAGCTGCGTGGAGAGGGGGACGGGCAACAGCTCGCTCTCCATAACGCAGGGGTCCCCAACCTTTTCTGCACCGCGGACCGGTTTAATATTGACAATATTCTTGCGGACCGGCCGACTGGGGGCGTGTTCAAGTAGGGTTAAACTCACCTCAACATGTCTTTTACAGTTAGGGTTGCCAACTTTCTCACTCCCAAATAAGGGACAAAAGTAGCAGTCAAATCCCGGGACACTTTACCCCAGGAAAGACTACCATGACCATGAAGCCTTGCACGGGCACCTGTGTGCACATGCGTGACCTGTGCATCTAATGTGCGCATACATGTACGTGCCGATTTTCTCAGTTTTGCCTTTATCTTCCCAACTACACTGTACATACATTACTTCTACTTTATATAGGCTGTGTATTTATCATATCATTCCTGCTTTTACTATATGTTAGTGTTATTTATTTTCGGTTTTATGTGTTATTTGGTATGATTTGTTAGGTTATTTTTTGGGTCTGGGAACGTTCAAAAAAATTTCCCATATAAATTAGTGGTAATTGCTTCTTCGCCTCACGCCATTTTGGCACACGAGCGATTTCATAGGAACGCTCTACCTTAGCGGGGGAAATACGGGACAAACCAATTTAGCCCAATATACGGGATGTCCCAGCAAATACGGGACAGTTGGCAACCCTATGTTCAAGTTCAACAGTGCGTGATAGGGAATGAGGAAAGGTGCAGCTGACTCATATCGTTTCCTCGTGGCCCGGTAGCACATCCTTTGCGGCCCGGTACCGGTCCGCGGCCCGGTGGTTGGGGACCGCTGCCACAATGTACTGACCTGGCTTGCGTATCAACTTCAATGTGAACAGCCAGGATGCAACATCCACAGTTGACGCCAACCATCAGAGGGCCTCAACCACATATGAAACAGAATGCCAATGAAGAAAAACTTTTAATTGTACACAATAACATTAACATTCAGTCCATGAGGCAGTTACTTCAGAAATGAAAAGTACCGGTGCATCCCCGTCTGGTCACAGTCAGACTGCAGAGAGCATCAGGCACCACAGACCAATGTCACAAGTCACTCAGACACGCCTCAGTTACCGCATCCAGCTCTCCACCCAATGTCCACGGCTGGGCAGCCAGAAAGCCTGCAAATCAGCCATTACTCAGTCGGTTAACAGAAAACATGCCGGAGAACAGATGGTCTCATATTGATCCGTGCAATGATCTCTCTGACCCCCCCACCAGGCAGGAGGCAGGAGGTACCGGAGCATCAGGACAAGGACTATATACAGATTCCTCCTCCACATCGGAAGACTCCCTGTCACCACCCAGCTCTCATCACAAACGAAGTGCCAGTAGTGTTATACTGTTTACTTTTTAACTTGTGTCGTAAACGCACCTTATTATTTGTTACTTTATTTGTGGTAATATTACCTTATGTGTTGTATATGTGAGTTATATGTACTGTGTTGTGCACCCTGGTCCAGAGGAACATTGTTTCGTTTGGTGATATACATATGTACGGTTGTGTGTGGGTTATATGTACTGTGTTGTGCACCCTGGTCTGGAGGAACATTGTTTTGTTTGGTGATATACATGTGTACAGTTGTGTGTGAGTTGGGGGCTGGGGAGTGAGAGGGAGGTTGGGGTGGGTGATGGGAAGTGAGGGAAGCCATGGGAAGTGAGAGGGAGGTTGGGGTGGGTGATGGGAAGGGAGGGAAGCCATGGGGAGTGAGAGGGAGGTTGGGGTGGGTGATGGGAAGGGAGGGAAGCCATGGGGAGTGAGAGGGAGGTTGGGGTGGGTGATGGGAAGGGAGGGAAGCCATGGGGAGTGGGAGAGGGGTTGGGGTGGGTGATGGGAAGGAAGGGAAGCCACAGGGAGTGGGAGAGGGAGGTTGGGGTGGGTGATGGGAAGGGAGGGAAGCCATGGGGAGTGAGAGGGAGGTTGGGGTGGGTGATGGGAAGGGAGGGAAGCCATGGGGAGTGAGAGGGAGGTTGGGGTGGGTGATGGGAAGGGAGGGAAGCCATGGGGAGTGGGAGAGGGGTTGGGGTGGGTGATGGGAAGGGAAGGAAGCCATGGGGAGTGAGAGGGAGGTTGGGGTGGGTGATGGGAAGGGAGAGAAGCCACAGGGAGTGGGAGAGGGGTTGGGGTGTGTGACAGGTGGCCCAGCAAACAAAGGTTCACTGACAGAGTATTCAGGCCAGTGATGACTCCAGTCTATATCACGACAAAGTCTGGGGCTGAGGGAATAAGAGTGCGTAAACAGAACAGCAAGGGGTAGGTTTGGGGATGGAGTGCACAGTGAAAATAAGATCTCAGAATCCCAGTCTGACTAAAGCTGTCGGTCGGGATATCCCACAGCAGGTTGTGGGCCTAAATAAAAATGTTTGCTTCAAGAGAGCTCAGCAGTTAAAGTCCATCGCCTTGATCTCCAGTCCCAACACTCCTCTGCCCCATAGCTTCTAAACTCACCCCCTTGGCAGGGACACCCCATAGTCTCCAAACCCCACCACTGCCCCCACCTCTGCAGGGACCACCCCGAAACTCTAACCCCACCACTGCTTTCCGTCTGTAGAGACCACCCCCAGTCTCTAACCCCACCACTGCCCCCTCCGCAGGGACACCCCACAGTCTCTACACCCCACCACTGCCCCCCGCCCCCCGCAGGGACCACTCCCAGTCCCCAGTCTCTAAACCCCACCACAGCTCAGAGCAGGGTTTAACTGATTCCCAACCACCACAGACAACTACAGAGAAATCCTACGCACATCGGTCATTTTTGAAGCAGCTCCCCCCCCCATGGAAACGGCGTCCCACACCCCTGGTAGCCCTGCCACTACGTCATGTCATCAATGATAGCGCACATGGCCAAGTCCTGGTCGCTGACCTCCTCCTCCTTCGCCGAAGGGTCAGCCGCAGCATCTGGCTGCGCACACCCACTGCCGTCCTCCATGTCCTCGGGCTCAGCTTTGACCTGGGACAGCAGGTGCCCGGCCTCGGACAGGTCATCGGGAAGGGAGGCCAGACTGCTCTGGATCACTTCCAGGGCGCGGTCCAGGTGCTTCTGGAAGCGCTCGGCCGTCTCCAGGCGCTGCCTCTTCTGCACCTCCATCATCACGCGCAGCGTCTCGCGGGCCTGGTGGGGCCGATACTCGTTGATGAGGTGGTGCATGTGCACAAAGAGAAGCTTGAGGTCCTCCAGCTTCTCCTCGCGCTTGATGCTGCCGGGGCTTTGGATGAGGATGTCGAGGAGGTCCAGGAAGTTCACCAGGATGGACATGTTCAGCTTCTTCAGCTCCTTCTTGTGGTCGAACTGCGGCGGGTGCAGCCGCTCAATACCCTGGCCCTCCAAGGGCCGGATGATCAGCTCGTCACACTGGAACTGGTTGCCGAACATGGTATAGCTGTCGCGGATGGGAGGCGGAGGCTTGGGGGCGAAGCCCTTGCGTACGTTGTCATCAGTGTATTCCTTGTAGTACTGAGCCGGCGGAAGAGGCAGGGAGCTCACCTGCTGGGGTTCAGCCATGCCGCTCGATCCGACAGCAACTGCAAAGGGAAGCAACACCGGTTTATTCCAACCACAAGAGATGCTGCAAATCCACAACAGTGCACACAGAATGCCGGAGGAACTCAGCGGATCAGGCAGCATCTACAGAAACTGGTTTATTCTTTAGTCAGCAGAAAGTGGTATTTACTGTGAGAGGGCCATTCAGCTCGAGAGAGGTCATACAGTGAAATGCATCATTTGCGTCAACAACCAGAACAGTTCAACATCTAAAAGCGGCATCGGCATTGAGAATAAGTCCAGAAACGAAAGGGCTAACGTATGAGGAGCATTTGATGGATCTGGGCCTATACTTGCCGGAGCTTAAAAAAATAAGGGGATCTCAATGAAACCTTTTGAACACTGAAAGATCCCAATAAGTGGATGCGGACAGCATGTTTCCTGTAGTGGAGAAGTCTAGGTCCAGAAGGCACAGCCTTAGAACATAGAACATAGAATAGTACAGCACGTTACAGGCCCTTCGGCCCACAATGTTGTGCCGACCCTCAAACCCTGCCTCCCATATAACCCCCCACCTTAAATTCCTCCATATACCTGACTAGTAGTCTCAAACTTCACTAGTGTATCTGCCTCCACCACAGACTCAGGCAGTGCATTCCACGCACCAACCACTCTCTGAGTAAAAAACCTTCCTCTAATATCCCCCTTGAACTTCCCACCCCTTACCTTAAAGCCATGTCCTCTTGTATTGAGCAGTGGTGCCCTGGGGAAGAGGCGCTGGCTATCCACTCTATCTATTCCTCTTATTATCTTGTACACCTCTATCATGTCTCCTCTCATCCTCCTTCTCTCCAAAGAGTAAAGCCCTAGCTCCCTTAATCTCTGATCATAATGCATACTCTCTAAACCAGGCAGCATCCCTAGAATAGAGGGATGTCCATTTAGAACAGAGATGAGGAGGAATTTCCTTAGCCAGAGGGTGGTGAATCTGTGCAATTCATTGCCCCAGTCATCTGGTATATTTAAAGCAGAGGTTCAGAGTGAGAAGGCAGGAGAATGGAGTTGAGAGAGATAATAAATCAGTCATGATGGAATGTTGAAGCAGACTTGATGGGCAGAATGGCCTAACTCTGCTTCTATGTCTTATGGTCTTAGCGCTGAGGAACACCCACAAGTGTCACCATGTTTCCAGCGCCAACATGGCATGCACACAGTTTACTAATCCCAACCCGTACGTCATTGGAATGTGGGAGGAAACCCACGTGGTCACGGGGAGAACGTACAAATTCCTCACCGACAGCAGTGGGAATTGAACCTGGGTCTCTGGCGCTGTGAAGGGTTACAGTAACTGCTACAATACCGTGCCTGCCCTGACACTGTGTCTCTCTCCATAGACGCTGCCCAGCTTGCTGGGCTATTCTGTCTTTGACATTTGCTTCCCTGTCAGATCCCGAAGCTGTCAGCCTGGAACCAAATTCTAACCCTATGGTCGAAGATCGGACCCATCCTTACCTCAACTACCCCATCAAGCCCTTTCACATCCACACGCTCCACAAACAGTTGTCCACACTTTCAGCTGCTGAGTCTCCCTTCCCACTTTCTATTTTCAGAGATTCAGACACCAGTTTAAAAAATCATTCACTAAACTTTCATCAACTGCTCTAAAACCTCCTTATGTGGTCTAGCATCACTTCTTTTATGAGAACACCCTTCCAAAACACCTTGGGATATGTTTTGTGAATATGGAATGTGAACTTTGCAAGGTCAAACTGGAAGGCAGAGTACAGGGTTAATGGCAGGATCCACAGATCCCTCAAATTTGTCACACAATTTGACAGACCATAAGACAAGGTAGCAGAATTAGGCCATTCAGCCCATCAAGTCTGATCCCAGATCCCACTCAACCCCATACACCTGCCCTCTCGCCGTATCCTTTGATGCCCTGACTGATCAGGAAACGCTCAACTTCTGCCTTAAATATCCCCATGGACTTGGTCTTCACCACAGCCTATGGCAGAGCATTTCACAGATTCACTACTCTCTGGCTAAAAATATTCCTCCTTACCTCTGCTCTAAAAGATTCCTGCCTCTTAATTTTGAGGCTGTGACTTCTATTTCTGGATACCCCCACCATAGGAAACATTCTCTCCACATCCACCCATCTAGTCATTTCAATATTCAGTAGGTTTCAGTGAGATCCCCACATATTATTCTAATTTCCAGTGGGAACAGGCCCAAAGCTGCCAAACACTCCTCATATGTTAACCCCTTCAGTCCTGGAATCATCCTTGTGAACCTCCTCTGGACTCTCTCCAATGACAACACATCCTTTCTGTGATAAGGGGCCCAAAATTGTTGACAATACTCCCAAGTGCGGCCTGCCCATCGTCTTATAAAGGCTGAGCATTATCTCCTTGTTTTCATATTCTATTCCCCTTGAAGTAACTGCCAATATTGCATCTGCCTTCTTTACCACAGACTCAACCTGAGCAGCGAGATAATGTTGCGGCTCTATAAAACCCTGGTCTGACCCCACTCGGAATATTATGTTCAGTTCTGGTCATCTCATTACAGAAAGGATGTGGAGGCTTTAGAGAGGGTGCAGAGGATATTTACCAGGATGCTTCCCGGATTAGAGAGTATGGATTATGAGGATAGGTTGAGTGAACTCGGGCTTTCCTCTTTTGAGTGAAAGAGAATGAGAAGTAACATGATAGAGGTGTGTAGGAGGCATTAATAGGGCAGAAATAGCTGATACAGGAGGGCACAGTTTTAAGGTGGAAAGTAGAGAGCATGTCAGGGGTGTTTTTTTTAAACACAGAGACTGGTCAGTGCATGGAATGTGCTGCCCGGGGTGGTGGTAGAGATAGATATATGAGGGACAACTAAGAGACTCGTAGATTGGCACGTGGATGACAGAAAAATGAAGGATTATGTGGGAGGGAAGGGTTAGATTGATCATAATGTTGGTTAAAAAGTCAGCACAACACTGTGGACTGAAGGGTCTGTGCTGTGCTCCATTCTACGTGTCTCCGTCTTCAAATCTGCCACACCAACATGCGTTTTATTGACAAAGCAATATGCAAATTTTGACAACTAGTTACATGGCCTCAAGGAGCATTTACACTCAGCCATAAATGGTCACAGATGAGCTAAGGTAAAGGGACAAGCCTACTGACCACCAAACAACCTGAGCAAGTATCCAGCAATCAGTTCAGATCCCAATCACAGATGGAAAGGCCATAAAACACCACTCAACCCATCAAATCTGCCATTCAAAAGACAATAGGTGCAGGAGTAGGCCATTCGGCCCTTCGAGCCAGCACCGCCATTCACTGTGATCATGGCTGATCATCCACAATCAGTACCCCGTTCCTGCCTTATCCCCATAACCTTTGATTCTGCTATCTTTAAGAGCTCTATCCATCTCTTTCTTGAAAGCATCCAGAGACTTGGCCTCCACAGCCTTCCGGGGCAGAGCATTCCACATATCCACCACACTCTGGGTTAAAAAGTTTTTCCTCAACTCCTTTCTAAATGGCCTACCCCTTATTCTTAAACTGTGGCCTCCGGTTCTGGACTCACCCAACATCGGGAACATGTTTCCTGCCGCCAGCGTGTCCAATCCCTTAATAATCTTATATGTTTCAATAAGATCCCTTCTCAGCCTTCTAAATTCCAGAGTATACAAGCCCAATCGCTCCAATCTTTCAACATATGACAGTCCTGCCATCCCGGGAATTAACCTTGTGAACCTACGTTGCACTCTCTCAATATCAAGAGTGTCCTTCCTCAAATTTGGAGACTAAAACTGCACACAGTACTCCAGGTGTGGTCTCACCAGGGCCCTATACAGCTGCAGAAGCACCTCTTTGCTCTTATACTCAATTCCCCTTGTTATGAAGGCCAACATGCCATTAGCTTTCTTCACTGCCTGCTGTACCTGCATGCTTACTTTCAGTGACTGATGAACAAAGACACCCAGATCTCGTTGTACTTCCCCTTTTCCTAACTTGACTCCATTTAGATAATAACCTGCCTTCCTGTTCTTACCACCAAAGTGGATAATCTCACATTTATCCACATTAAACTGCATCTGCCATGCATCCGCCCCCTCACCCAGTCTGTCCAAGTCACCCTGCATTCTCATAATATCCTCCTCACATTTCACACTGCCACCCAGCATTGTGTCATCGGCAAATTTGCTAATGTTACTTTTAATCCCTTCACCTAAATCATTAACGTATATTGTAAACAGCTGCGATCCCAGCACTGAACCTTGTGGTACCCCACTGGTCACCGCCTGCCATTCCAAAAGGGACCCATTAATCGCTACTCTTTGTTTCCTGTCAGCCAGCCAACTTTCAGTCCATGTCAGTACTCTGCTCCCAATACCATGTGCCCTAACTTTGCCCACTAATCTCCTATGTGGGACTTTATCAAAGGCTTTCTGAAAGTCCAGGTACACTACATCCACTGGCTCTCCCTTGTTCATTTTCATAGTTACATCCTCAAAATATTCCAGAAGATTAGTCAAGCACGATTTCCCCTTCGTAAATCCATGCTGACTCGGACCTATCCTGTTACTGCTATCCAAATGTGTTGTAATTTCATCTTTTATAATTGACTCCAGCATCTTTCCCACCACCGACATCAGTCTAACCGGTCTATAATTCCCTGTTTTCTCTCTCCCTGCTTTCTTGAAAAGTGGGACAACATTAGCCACCCTCCAATCCACAGGAACTGATCCTGAATCTATAGAATATTGGAAAATGATTACCAATACATCCACGATTTCTAAAGCCACCTCCTTAAGTACCCTGGGATGCAGACCATCAGGTCTCGGGGACTTATCAGCCTTCAGACCCAACAGTATCCAACACCATTTCCTGCCTAATATAAATTTCCTTCAGCTCATCCATTACCCTGGGTCCTTTGGTCACTATTATATCTGGGAGATTGTTTGTGTCTTCCCTAGTGAAGACAGATCCAAAGTACCTGTTCAACTCGTCTGCCATTTCTTTGTTCCCCATAATAAATTCACCCATTTCTGTCTTCAAGGGCCCAATTTTGGTCTACTATTTTTTTCCTTTTCACATACCTAAAGAAGCTTTTACTATCCTCCTTTATATTCTTGGCTAGTTTACCTTCGTACCTCATTTTTTCTCCGTGTATTGCCTTTTTAGTTATCTTCTGTTGCTCTTTAAAAGTTTCCCAATCCTCCGGCTTCCCACTCGTCTTTGTTATGTTATACTTCTCTTTTATCTTTATACTGTCCATTACTTCCCTTGTCAGCCACGGCCTCCCCTTACTCCCCTTAGGATCTTTCTTCCTCTTTGGAATGAACTGATCCTACACCTTCTGCATTATTCCAAGAAATATCTGCCATTGCTCCACTGTCATCCCTGCTAGGATATTGTTCCATTGAACTTTGGCCAGCTCCTCCCTCATAACCCCATAGTTCCCTTTGTTCAACTGTAATACTGACATTTCTGATTTTCCCTACTCTCTCTCAATTTGTAGATTAAAATTTATCATATTATGGTCAC
This sequence comes from Mobula birostris, assembly GCF_030028105.1. Taxonomy (NCBI): domain Eukaryota; kingdom Metazoa; phylum Chordata; class Chondrichthyes; order Myliobatiformes; family Myliobatidae; genus Mobula; species Mobula birostris. The sequence goes on from NC_092376.1 coordinate 172,982,359, forward strand.
TACCTCCTAATGGCTCCTTTACCTCGAGGTCCCTGATCAAATCCGGTTCATTGCACATTAAATCTAGAATTCCATCACAGCTGATTTATTCTCCCTCTCAATCCATCTCCTGCTTCCCATCCACTGCTACCAACCTTATAGTTCCCACACCCTGCGCTTCCCGTTTCTACCTCCTACCCAAGATCCACAAACCTGCCTGTCCTGGCAGACCTATTGTCCCAGCTTGCTCCTGCCCCACCGAACTCGTTTCTGCATACCTCGACACGGTTTTATCACCCCTTGTTCAATCCCTTCCGACCTATGTTCGTGACACTTCTCACGCTCTTAAACTTTTCGATGATTTTAAGTTCCCTGGCCCCCACCGCTTTATTTTCACCATGGATGTCCAGTCCCTATATACTTCCATCCCCCATCAGGAAAGTCTCAAAGTTCTATGCTTCTTTTTGGATTCCAGACCTAATCAGTTCCCCTCTACCACCACTCTGCTCCGTCTAGCGGAATTAGTCCTTACTCTTAATAATTTCTCCTTTGGCTCCTCCCACTTCCTCCAAACTAAAGGTGTAGCCATGGGCACCCGTATGGGTCCTAGCTATGCCTGCCTTTTTGTTGGGTTTGTGGAACAATCTATGTTCCGTGCCTATTCTGGTATCTGTCCCCCACTTTTCCTTCGCTACATCGACGATTGCATTGGCGCTGCTTCCTGCAAGCATGCAGAACTCGTTGACTTTATTAACTTTGCCTCCAACTTTCACCCTGCCCTCAAGTTTACCTGGTCCATTTCCGACACCTCCCTCCCCTTTCTAGATCTTTCTGTCTCTGTCTCTGGAGACAGTTTATCTACTGATGTCTACTATAAGCCTACTGACTCTCACAGCTATCTGGACTATTCCTCTTCTCACCCTGTCTCTTGCAAAAACGCCATCCCCTTCTCACAATTCCTCCGTCTCCGCCGCATCTGCTCTCAGGATGAGGCTTTTCATTCTAGGACGAGGGAGATGTCTTCCTTTTTTAAAGAAAGGGGCTTCCCTTCCTCCACTATCAACTCTGCTCTTAAACACATCTCCCCCATTTCACGTACATCTGTTCTCACTCCATCCTCCCACCACCCCACTAGGAATAGGGTTCCCCTGGTCCTCACCTACCACCCCACCAGCCTCCGGGTCCAACATATTATTCTCCGTAACTTCCGCCACCTCAAACGGGATCCCACCACTAAGCACATCTTTCCCTCCCCGCCTCTCTCTGCATTCCACAGGGATCGCTCCCTACGCAACTCCCTTGTCCATTCGTCCCCCCCATCCCTCCCCACTGATCTCCCTCCTGGCACTTATCCGTGTAAGCAGAACAAGTGCTACACATGCCCTTACACCTCCTCCCTTACCACCATTCAGGGCCCCAAACAGTCCTTCCAGGTGAGGCAACACTTCACCTGTGAGTCGACTGGGGTGATATACTGCATCCGGTGCTCCCGATGTGGCCTTTTATATATTGGCGAGACTCGACGTAGACTGGGAGACCGCTTTGCTGAACACCTATGCTCTGTCTGCCAGAGAAAGCAGGATCTCCCAGTGGCCACACATTTTAATTCCACATCCCATTCCCATTCTGACATGTCTATCCACGGCCTCCTCTACTGTAAAGATGAAGCCACACTCAGGTTGGAGGAACAACACCTTATATTCCGTCTGGGTAGCCTCCAACCTGATGGCATGAACATCGACTTCTCTAACTTCCGCTAATGCCCCAATTCCCCCTCGTACCCCATCTGTTACTCATTTTTATACACACATTCTTTCTCTCACTCTCCTTTTTCTCCCTCTGTCCCTCTGAATATACCCCTTGCCCATCCTCTGGGTCCCTGTCTTTCTTCCCGGACCTCCTGTCCCATGATCCTCTCGTATCCCCTTTTGCCTATCACCTGTCCAGCTCTTGGCTCTATCCCTTCCCCTCCTGTCTTCTCCTATCATTTTGGATCTCCCCCTCCCACTTTCAAATCCCTTACTCACTCTTCCTTCAGTTAGTCCTGACGAAGGGTCTCGGCCTGAAACGTCGACTGCACCTCTTCCTAGAGATGCTGCCTGGCCTGCTGCGTTCACCAGCAACTTTGATGTGTGTTGCCATCTCCTGCCTTCTCCTTTGACACCCTGACTAATCAATCATCTGTCAACCTCTGCTTTAAATATACCAGATGACTGGGGCAATGAATTCCACAGATTCCCCACCCTCTGGTAAAGAAATTCCTCCTCATCTCTGTTCTAAATGGACGTCCCTCTATTCTGAGGCTCCGCCTTCTGGATCTAGACTCTCCCATTATAGGGAACATCCTTTCCACATCCACTCTATTGAGATCTTTCAATCTTCAAAAGGTTTAAATGAGATCCCTTCATTATTTTAAACTAATCCCTCCCTTCCTCTCCCTCTCCCCTTCCCCTCATCCCTCCCCCCCCTTCCCGACTCCCTCCCCTCTCCCCTCTCCTCACCTCCCCCGCCCGACGGTCCGGTATTGGAGACCAACGGCTCCCCCTCCCTCGTTCCTGTTGCCCCTCCGGTTTACCGGACCCACATACCCCACGTTCCCGTTGCCCCTCCGCTGTGCGGAAACCACAAATCCGTCCAGGCCCCGGACCTACTCGCCCGCCTTCAGTACGCTCCCATTGGACCGTAACGGAGCAAACGCGTTTGGTTCGAATATCTCATTGGATAGTCGCGATGTCACTCTACCCAGCCCAGCGGATTTGCGGATAGAGCGCCCTCTGTGGTGCGCTGGGGAATCGGCAAGCGGGGGCCGCCTGTGGTTCCTGAAACCACGAGTTCGATCCCAGATCAGGCCGATGCACAGAAATTTCTCCCTCCCCCCCCGCACCCCGTCTCCCTATTTCCTCCCCCAGTCATATGGTCACGCCCATAAGAAACCAACCTAATGTACCAATTTCAGTGAAAAAGTGATCCTGATTTCCTAGAGTTTTTTCAGATTCAGAATCAGGTTCGTCATCACTGACATGCTGTGAAATATTTTGTTTGCAGCAGTAGTATAGTGCAATACAGAAAAATTATTAATATATATTTTTTTTAAGTTATGAATGAATAGTGTTAAAGAGGAATAGAGAAATAAGTTCATGAGTTCATTGTCCATTCAGAAATCTGATGGTGGCAGGAAGAAGCTGTTCCTGAAACGTTGAGTGTTGTGTCTTCTGGCTCCTGTACCTCCTCCCTGATGGTAACAATGAGAAGACGGCATGTCCTGGGCCATGGGGATCCTTGCTGATGGATGTCACCTTTTTGAGTCATCACCTTTTGAGGATACCTCTCCAAAGATGTTTTAAATGTTGTTATTGTACCTCCTTTAGCCACTTCCTTTGGCAGCTCATTCTGCAGATGGACCATCCTCTGCGTGAAGAAGAAATCCCTTTCACATCCCTCCCCTCTCACCTAAAACCTATCCCCTCTGGTTTTCCGTTCCCCTTTCTTGGGGAAAAAGTCTGCATCCGAACCAGCTGCATCACTGCTTGGTACAGGAAGTCTCTGCAATGGGTAGTCAAAACTGCCCAATGCATCACCAGCACCAGCCTACCCACCACAGGGTGAGCAGCCAGAGGTCGCGGTACATATTGGTACCAGCGACATAGGTAGGAAAAGGGAAGGGGTCCTGAAAGCAGAATACAGGGAGTTGGGAAGGAAGCTGAGAAGCAGGACCTCAAGGGCAGTAATCTCGGGATTACTGCCTGTGCTACGTGACAGTGAGTATAGGAACAGAATGGGGTGGCAGATAAATGTGTGGCTGAAGAATTGGAGCAGGAGGCAGGGATTCAGATTTCTGGATAATCAGGACCTCTTCTGGGGCAGCTGGGACCTGTACAAAAGGAACGGGTTGCACTTGAATCCGAAGGGGACCAATATTCTTGTGGGCAGGTTTACTGGAGCTGTTGGGGGTGGTTTAAACTAATACGGTAGAGGGATGGGAATCAGTATGATAGAGCTGAGGATGAGCCAGCAGGTTTACAAGTAGATGATGGGTGTAACATGAATGTAAGGAAGGACAAGCCAATGACTGGAGACAAATGCAGACAGAGCAAAGAGTTAAATTATACCACAGAGGCAAATTTCAAAAGGGTGAAGAATGCAGGAGTGAAGGTGCTGTATTTAAATGTGTGTAGCATTCGGAATAAGGCAGATGAACTAATGGTGCAATTGGAGATTGGTCAGTATGATGTTGTGCTCATCATTAAGTCATGGCTGGAAGAAAGCCACAGTTGGGAGTTTACATCAAAGGATACACTTTGTATCGAAAGTACAGGCAGGAAGGCGTAGGCAGTGGTGTGGCTCTGTTAGTAAGAGATGGAAAGAGGTAACATAGGGTCAGAGAATGTTGAATCTGTGGGTGGAGTTAAGAAATCACAAGGGTAAAAAAACATTATGGGAATCATATGTAGGCCTCCACATAGTAGCCAAGATGTGGGGTTGAGATTGGAAAGGGAGCTGGAAAAGGCAAGTAATAAGGGTAATGACACAATTACAATGGGGGACTTCAATATGCAAGAAGATTGGGAAAATCAGGTTGGTGTCTGATCGCAAGAGAGGGAGGTTGTTGAATGCCTGTGAAGTGGCTTTTCAGAGCAGCTTGTACTTGAGTCTACTCGGGGAAAGGCTATCTTAAATTGGGTGCTGTGTAATAACCCTGATCTTATAAGGAAGCTTAATGTAAAGGAGCCCTTAGGAGGCAATGATCATAATATGATTGAATTCACACTGCAGTTTGAGAGGGAGAAGCATAAGTCACATGTATCAGTATCACAATGGAATAGAGGGAATTACAGAGGCATGAGAGAGGTGCTTGCCCAGATGGATTGGAGGAGGATACTGGCAGGGATGATGAAAGAGCAGAGATGGCTGAAGTTTCTGGGAATCAATCACAAGGTGTAAGATAGATATGTCCCACAGAGTAAGTTTTCAAATGGCAGTGGTAGGCAACCATGGCTGACAAGGGGAGTTAAGGACTGGACAAGGGAAGTTAAGCTTTTAAGGTGCTTGGAAGTAGGTACAGAGGAGATGTCAGGGATAAGTTTTTTTACACAGAGAGTGATGAGTGCGTGGAATGGGCTGCTGGCGACGGTGGTAGAGGTGAATACGACAGGGTCTTTTAAGAGACTTCTGGATAGGTACATGGAGCTTAGAAAAATAGAGGGCTATGGGTAACCCTAGGTAATTTCTAAAGTAAGTACATGGGCACAGCTTTGTGGGCTGAAGGGCCTGTATTGTGCTGTAGGTTTCCTATATTTCTATAAAGGCCAAGGAAAGGACAAGATGGATGATTGGGAAGCTTTTAAAATCCAACAAAAGGCAACTAAAAGAAATTACAAGAAGGGAAAAGATGAAATATGAGGGCAAACTAGCCAATAATATAAAGCAGGATACCAGTTAAATAAAGAGTAAAAAGGAGGTGAGAGTTGAAATTGAACCACTGGAAAATGATGCTGGTGAGGTAGTAATGGGGGGCAAAGAAATGGCTGATGAATTTAATGGGTACTTTGCATCTGTCTTCACTGTGGAAGACACTAGCAGTGTGCCAGAGATTCATGAGTGTCAGGGAGCAGGAATGCGTGCCATTGCTATTACAAAGGAAAAAGTGCTACGCAAACTGAAAGGTCTTAAGGTGGATCAGTCACCTCAGATGGACTACATCCCAGAGTCCTGAGAGAGGTTGCTGAAGAGATAATGGATGTATTGGTCATGATCTTTCAAGAATCACTTGATTCAGGCATGGTCCCTGAGGACTGGAAGATTGCAAATGTCACTCAACTCTTTAAGAAGGGAGGAAGGCAAAAGAAAGGAAATTATAGGCCAGTTCGCTGAACCTTAGTGGTTGGGAAAGTGTTAGAGTCTAATATTAAGGATCAGGTTTTGGGGTACTTGGAGACTAATGATAAAATAAGTCAAAGTCAGCATGGTTTCTGTAAAGGGAAATTTTGCCTGACAATTCTGTTAGAGTTCTTCGAGGAAGTAACGAGCAGGGTGGACAAAGGAGAGGCGGTGGATGTCATTTACTTGGATTTTCAGAAGGTGTTTGATAAAGTGCCACACATGAGGCTGCTAAACAAGATAAAATCGTATGGCTTTAAATGAAAGATACTGGCATGGATAGACGGATGGCTGACAGGCAGGAGGCAGCGAGTGGGAATAAAAGGGGCTGCCAGTGACTAGTGTTGTTCAGGGGTCAGTATTGGGACCGCTACTTTTCACATTGTTTGTCAATGATTTGGATAATGGAATGGATGGCTTTGTGGCAAAGTTTGTGGATGATATGGAGATAGGTGGAGGGGTAGGTAGTGCTGAGGAAGCAATGTGATTGCAGTAGGATTTAGACAAATTTGAAGAATGGACAAAAAAGTGGCAATTGAATAGTGTTGGGAAATGTATGATAATGCATTTTGGTAAAAGGAACAATAGTACAGATTATTATCTAAATGGGGAGAAGGTTCAAACATCAGAGGTGCAGAGGAGTTTAGGAGTCCTTGTGTAAGACTCCCAGAAGGTTAATTTACTGGTTGAGTCTGTGGTAAAGAAGGCAAATGCAATGTTGACATTTATTTCAAGGGAAATAGAATATAAAAGCAAGGAGATAATGCTTTATAAGACACTAGTCAGGCCACACTTGGAGTATTGTCAACAGCTTTGGGCGAATATCCCAGAAAGGATGTGTTGTCATTGGAGAGAGTCCAGAGGAGGTTCACAAGAATGATTCCAGGAATGAAGGGGTTAAGATATGAGGAGCATCTGGCAGCTTTGGGCCTGTACTCACTGGAATTTAGAAGAATGTGTGGGGATCTCACTGAAACCTACCGAATGTTGAAAGGAACAGAGAGGGTGGATGTGGAGAGCAAGCTTCTTAAGGTGGAGCTATCCAGAACTAGAGGACACGGCCTCAAAATTGAGCGACGCCCTTTTAGCACAGAGGTAAGGAGGAATTTTTTTAGCCAAAGAGTAGTGAATCTGTGGAATGCTGTGCCACAGACTACGGAGGAGGTTAAGTCCACTGCCTACATTTAAGGCGTCAGGGTATTAAAGGATATGGTGAAAAGGCAGGTGTATGGGGTTGAGTGGGATCTGGAATCAGCTGTGATGGAATGGCAGAGCAGATTTGATGGGCTGAATGGCCTAATTCTGCTACACATGTCTTATGGTCTTATCAAGGACATATATACAGAAAGGTGCTGGAAAAGGCCCAGTAACATCATGAAGGATCCCACCCACCCTTGCTCATGGACTGTTTGTCCCACTCCCATCAGGGAGGAGGCTATGTAGCATCTACGACAGGACCACCAGACTCAAAAACAGTTACTTTCCCCAAGCAGTGAGGCTGATCAACACCTCCACCCACTAACCCACCCCTCCACACCCCCAACCACCAGTTTATCATTTCCTGTCAGTCACCTTATGTAGACACTCCTGTGCCTAGGTCACCCTGTGGAAACACGATCAATCTCTGTTTATAAACTATCTGATTATGTTCTTTATTTAGTGATACAGCAAGGAGTAGAACATTCCGGCCCTTCGAGATTTGTCGTTCCAGCAACCCCTGACAATCCCGGTTAACTCTAACGGGATCAGGGGATAAGTTACGATGACCAGTTAACCCACCTGATTCACTGGGAGGAAACTGGAGGAAACCCACGCATTCCACGGGGAGAGAACCCACGCATTCCACGGGGAGAGAACCCACACATTCCACCAGGAGAGAACCCACACATTCCACCAGGAGAGAACCCACACATTCCACCAGGAAAAAACCCACACATTCCACCAGGAGAGAACCCACACATTCCACCGGGAGAGAACCCACACATTCCACCAGGAGAGAACCCACACATTCCACCAGGAGAGAACCCACACATTCCACCAGGAGAGAACCCACACATTCCACCGGGAGAGAACCCACACATTCCACCGGGAGAGAACCCACACATTCCACCGGGAGAGAACCCACACATTCCACCAGGAGAGAACCCACACATTCCACCGGGAGAGAACCCACACATTCCACCGGGAGAGAACCCACACATTCCACCAGGAGAGAAACCACACATTCCACCAGGAGAGAACCCACACATTCCACCGGGAGAGAACCCACACATTCCACCAGGAGAGAACCCACACATTCCACCGGGAGAGAACCCACACATTCCACCGGGAGAGAACCCACACATTCCACCAGGAGAGAACCCACACATTCCACCGGGAGAGAACCCACACATTCCACCAGGAGCGCATTTAAAGTTGCTGACCCACTGCACCTCCAATTCTCTGAAGAGAAGTGGCTCATGGACCTCAAGTTTCATCTTCCTAAAGTTAACGACAGTAAACTCAGAGTGCTGATGAGGCCGCAGAGTGATCATTAGTCTCACAACCACTTCCTCTGGCAGCTCGTTCGACACAGTCTCCAAACTCTGTGTGAAGAAGCCGCCTCTTCCAAATCTCTCTGCTCTTATCTTTAACCCCTGCCCTCTGTTTGCTAGTTGTTATTTCTTGGGAAAAAGTATGTGCATTCACCCTGTCTATACCCTTCCTGATGTTGTACAACCTCTGATTCTATCTAATTCTCTCAGATCCAGGCAACATACTGTGAACTACTTCTGAACTCTTTTTAAAGCCTCCACATCCTTCCTGTACTACAGCAAACAAAACCACACACAGTACTGCAAATGTGACTGAACTACGGTTTTATACAAGCGCACCTTGTCTGGGAGCAGATGCTGCTCAGGTCTGCATTGCCTTGGTTCCGGAGTGTCGTTGCATAGAGATCGGATCTGGAAGTTTTTTGAAAGTGGACGAGACAATCACCACCATCGAGAACATCTTTGAGAGAAGGCAGCATCCGTTATTAAGGATCCTCACTGCTCTCCACCCAGGACAATCCATCTTCTCATTACTGCCAGCAAGGAGGAGGATCAGGAACCCGAAGATACACACTCAATAGCTAAGAGTCTCAGAGTCACAGACCAATACAAGCACAGAAATAGGCTCTTAGGTCCATTTAGTCTGGGCTGAACTGTTATTCCCCTAGTCCTATTGATCCAAGCTTAGACCATCGCCCTCCGTACCCCTCCCATCCATGTACCTATCCAAAATTCTCTTATAACCCACATCCACCACATCCATTGGCAACTTGTTCCACACTCTCACTAATGCCTGAGCAAAGAAGTTCCCTTTCAGGAGCTCCAGCAAAATCCTTGTAAATTTTCTTTGTACTCTGTCAATCCTGCGTGGAGGTCGGTGACCAGTGGTGTTCCGCAGGGATCTGTTCTGGGACCCCTCCTCTTCGTGATTTTTATAAATGACCTGGATGAGGAAGTGGGGGATGGTTTTGTAAATTTGCTGATGACACAAAGGTTTGTGGTGTTGTGGATAGTGTGGAGGGCTGTCAGAGGTTACAGTGGGACGTCGACAGGATGCAAAACTGGGCTGAGAAGTGGCAGATGCAGTTCAACCCAGATAAGTGTGAGGTGGTTCATTTTGGTAAGTCCAATTTGAGAACAGAGTATAATATTAATGGTAAGACTCTTGGCAGTGTGGAGGATCTGAACGATCTTGGGTCAGTGTCGATAGGATATTCAAAGCTGCTACACAGGTTGACAGTGTTGTTAAGAAGGTGTATGGTGTGTTGGCCTTTATCAACTGTGGGATTGAGTTCAAGAGCCGAGAGGTAATGTTATGCTATATAACACCTTGATCAGACCCCACTTGGAGTACTGTGTTCAGTTCTAGTAACCTCACTACAGGAAGGATGTGGATACTATAGAGAGAGTGCAGAAGAGATTTACAAGGATGTTGCCCGGATTGGAGGGTGTACTTTATGAGAATAGGTTGAGTGAACTCGGCATTTTCTCCTTGCAGCGACGGAGGATGAGAGGTGACCTGATGGAGGTGTATAAGACGATGAGAGCCATTGATCATGTGGATAGCTTTTTCCCAGGGCTGAAATGGCTGACACGAGGGGCACAGTTTTAAGCTGCTTGGAAATAGGTACCGAGGGGATGTCAGGGGTAAGTTTTTCACACAGAGAGTGGTGGGTGTGTGGAATGCACTGCCAGTGGAGGTGGTAGAAGCAGATACAATGTCTGTTAAGAGACTCTTAGATAAACTTAGAAAAATAGAGGGCTATGCGCGAGGGAAATTCTAGGCGGTTTCTAGAGTAGGTTACATGGTCAGCATAACATTGTGAGCCGAAGGGCCTGTATTTTGCTGTAAATTTCTATGTTCTATGTTCTTTTCTGAAGACAGATGACCAGCACATTCCCCTCCACCGTCACATTCCTGAACGGTTCATAAACCCATCAACACCAGCTCATTATTTTGCTCTCTTTTTACACTACTTTTCAATATTTTTATATTTTCTCGTTGCAGCCTAGTTTGACACCGACTTTCGCTGATTTGATCTGCGTGGACCATGGTTGCATACCCCAAGGGGCAGGTGTAAATGGGAGATAAATTTCTTTCTTCTTCTTCTGAAGCCTGTCACCCTTACTGGGGCTTAGGCTGCTGGGAGCAGCTTGCCAGAGTCCTTTGTCCTGGGCCAAGGGTTGATCAGACCTGTGGTTTCTGCTTTCAGTACACCACTTTTTATGCCTTCTGAGTGGAGATCCTTCCTCTCCCAGGGAGCTCAGTAGCTCTGGGTTGTGACGGGGTGGGGTTGCAGGCCCCACGTCCAACCCTCCACCTTTCGCAGCTGGTCTTGGGACCGTCCATGTCAGAGTCATAGATTTCCACAGCAACAGAACCTGAAGCGGGTGTTGGACAGCTACTCACGAGTGACGGAGTTGAGGTTTTCAATGAAGTCAGTTTGTTGTGTCTGGATCTGCTCCCTGCCTTTTCCATGGAGCTGTCACATAGGAAAGATCCGGCCTTCAGCTGGAGCCTGGGATGAGGATCATGGTTGTCACTGACATATGTCCTGAAATGTGTTCTCTGTTTTGCAGCCAGGCTTTGGACTGTCCATGGCAGTGTTTCCCTTGGACATATGTCCTGAAATGTGTTGCAGCACAGTGTAATACATAAAGATACGACAAGTTACAATAACAAATATTTTAAAATAAATAAGCAGTTCAAAAAGGAGCAGAATAGTGCGGTTGATTGTCCATTCAGAAATCTGATGGTGGAGGGGATAAAGCTGTTGCTGAAACATTGAGTGAGTGTCTTCAGGCTCCTGTACCTCCTCCGTGATGTAGCGATGAGAAGACAGTGTGTCCTGGGTGGTGAGGAACCTTGATGATGGATGTGCCTTCTCGAGACATCGCCTTTTGAAGGCGTCCCCAGTATTGGGGAGGCCAGTGCCCGTGACAGAACTGGCTGAGCTTACAACTTTCTGAAACTTTTCCAGTCCTGTACGGTGGCCTCTCCACATGAGACGGGGATACAACCTGTCAGAATGCTCTCCACAATACATCTGTAGAAATCTGTGAGTGTCTTTGGTGACATACCAACACTCCCCAAACTCTTAATGGAGTGTAGCCATCTTTGTGTCCTCTTTGTAATTGCATCAACATGTTGGGCTCAGGATTGATCTTCAGAGTTGTTGACGTCCAGGAACTTGTAGGTGTGGATCTGCGAGCCGTTAACATGGGCGAACCTATTTGCAGTCTGAACTAATCCCCTTTGCTTCGAGTCAGGTCGTATCCTTCGACGGAGTCTGGGAACAGGATTCAGTACAGTGTTGAGCTGACTAACTGGTGACTGCCTGAGAAGTGATTGTCCAGAGGAGGTTCATGAGAATGATTCTGGGAATGAAAGGGTTAATGTATGTGGAGTGTTTGATGTCTCTGGCCCTGTACTCACTGGAGATTAGAAGACTGGTGGGGGGGGGGGAGGATCTTATTGAAGACAGATTGGGGGAGGGGGAATCAGATTGATTGAAAGACCTTGATCGAGTGGATGCGAAGAGTATGTTTTCTATAGTGGGGCAGTCTAGGACCAGCAGGCACAGGCTCAGAATAGATGGGCATTCATTTGGAAGACATAAGGATAAATTTCTTCAGCCAGAGGTTGATGAATCTGTGGAATTCATTGCCACAGATGGCTGTGGATGCCAAGTCATTGGGTATATTTAAAGCAGAGATTGATGGGTCTTAATAGACAGGGTGTCAAAGGTTTACAGGGAGAAGACAGGCAAATGGGGTTGAAAGGGGTAAATCATCAGCCACAATGGAACAGTGATCTGACCCAATGGGCTGAATGGCCTAATTCTGCCCCAATGTCTGGTGGAGATTCTGCAGATGCTGAAATCATAGACTTATAGAATCATGGAACATAGAAATCTACAGCACATTACAGGCCCTTCGGCCCACAATGTTGTGGCGACCAGGTAATCCACTCTGGAAGCTGCCTAGACTTTCCCCACCGCATAGCCTTCTATTTTTCTAAACTCCATGTACCTATCTAAGAGTACTTACTTCCAAGCACCTTAACACTATGCCCCTTCACTCTAGCCATTCCAGCCCTGGGAAAAAGCCTCTGACTACCCACACGATCAATGCCTCTCATCATCTTATACACCTTTATCAGGTCACCTCTCATCCTCTGTTGCTCCAAGGGGAAAAAGCCAAGTTCACTCAACCTGTTTTCATAAGGCGTGCTCCCCAATCCACGCAACATCCTTGTAAATCTCCTCTGGACAATCTCTATAGTATCAGAGGTGCACTTTTAACTTTATACGGTACATGCAGGAAAGGGTAGCTTGCGTGGATCCCAGGCTGCCCTTTGCTTGTCGACTCCACTCTGACGGGCTTGATCCCTCTGACTGACGGAGCTGAGATTAGTGTGGGTACCGTCGCCAAACTGCTCCTCAGAATATGTCCCTCTTCCAGGTGGGAAACCTTGAGCCACATGCTCAAAATGCTGACGGTCAGGGAACATCTATTGAAGGAAATACAGAGTCGATGATTTTTTTTTTGAAATAATAATGGCTTCAAATAATAAGATTAATTGAAGAGGTGGGTAAAGTGCCGGCGTCCGGGCAAAAGGCTATCGCTGCGAGCAGGGTTCGAACCTGCGCGGGGAGACCCCATTGGATTTCAAGTCCAACGCCTTAACCACTCGGCCATCACAGCACAGCAACTGCTTCGGGCAGCTGGCTTTACAACCAATCACCGAACCGTGATGTGGATGTGGGCGGGACACAGGTCATGTGGCCGGGGAGGGAGGCGAGGCTGGAATGGTGATTGATATGCAGCCAACCCAATCCTGGATCCGGAGCCGGCAGCGGGGAGATGGGCGGAGCCAGAGACCTTGAGTGACAGCTAGGATCTGCGTCGAGCGTGAAAGGGAACGTTGATTGACAAAGGATCCTGAAGCAGGATTGGATGGAATAAAGACTGGGCGGAGACAAAGCGGAGTAGCCAATGATAGTGGGTGGAGAGGCGGTCCCTAAAGCAAGGTGCTTGAACAAACTTTCACTTTTAGGTCGCAAACAGTAATCTGCCGAGGCTGGGAAAGCTGCGGGAAACTCAGCAGCAGGCAGCATCCGTGGAAAAACAGTACAGTCGAAACCCTTCGGCAGGACTTCCTGCCACATTGATGTGACAACTTGAATTAAAGTCGCAAGTAATTTTAAACTAGTTACAATCTAGTTGTAATTACTGATGGTCACACAAATACTTTCCAGTTCAGGTCTATTATCGGCTCCTTTCGGTCCTGTTGTTTTACGGCAGGAGTACTTTGCGATACATAAACAATGATTATATGTTACAACAAGAAACATAAATTATAAAAAAGTAGCGTAAAAAGGGAGCAAAATATTGAGGTGGTGTTCAGGATTCATTGTCCATTCAGAAATCTGATGGCAGAGGGGGAAAAGCTGTTCCTGAATCGCTGAGTAAACACAAACCACTCTGCAGATGCTGGGGTCAAAACAGCATTCACAACACGCTGGAGGAACTCAGCAGGTCGGGCAGCATCCGTGGAAACCATCAGTCAACGTTTCAGGCTGGAACCCTTCGTCAGAACTGTAGAGGGAAGGGGCAGAGGCCCTATAAAGAAGGTGGGGGAGGGTGGGGAGGAGAAGACTGCGCCTCCTTCTACTACCCTTTGTGTTTTCCCCTATTCCTTCTTCACCTTTCCTGCCTATCACCTCCCTGCTTCCCCTCCCCCACCCCTTTATCATTCCCCTTACTGGTTTTTCACCTGGAACCTACCGGCCTTCTCCTTCCCACCCTCCCCCACCTTCTTTATAGGGCCTCTGCCCCTTCCCTCTACAGTCCTGACGAAGGGTTCCGGCCCGAAACGTTGACTGATCGTTTCCACGGATGCTGCCCGACCTGCTGAGTTCCTCCAGCGTGTTGTGAGTGTTGCCTGAATCACTGAGTGTGTGTCTTCAGGCTCCTGTATCTCTCCAAGAAACTGCTTGTGGATTTCAGGAAGGGAAAGTCGAAGAAACACATAATAGCCGCCATTGAGGGATCAGCAGTGGAAAGGGTGAGCAGGTTCAACTTCCTGGGTGTCAACATCTCTGAGGCTCTATCCTGGGCCCAACATATTGATGAAATTGGATAGATGGCATTGGCAGTGGCTATAATTCATTAGGAGCTTGAGGAGATTTGTTATGACATCAAAGACTCTCACAATTTCAATAGATGTACAGTGGGGAGCATTCTAACTGGAGGCATCACCATCTGGTACGGAGAGGCCACTGCACAGGATCGGAAAAAGCTGCAGAAACCTGTAAACTTGGCCAGCTCCATCACGGGCACTGGCCTCCCCAGCACTGAGGTATGACGTCAAAAAGGCAGCACCTATTATGAAGGACCCCATCACCCAGGACGTGCCCTCTTCTCATGGCTACAAACAAGGAGGAGCTACAGGAGCCCGAAGACACACACTCAACAATTCAGGAACAGCTTCCGCCATCAGATTTTTGAATTGTTCGTGAGCACATGAACACCGTCACTGCTTTTTCTTCTTTTGCTCTCTTTTTGCACGACTTTTTTAATTTTATTTAACAAACTATAAATGGATGAGACTGGACAACATGGAATTAATGGAATACTAATTTAACAACAACCCGCATCAAGCGCAAGTGGGGACTCTGCCAATAATGAAGACCGTTGTCCGCAGGAACATCTGTGCTGAGCATGGATCAGACACTCCCAAGTCCAAACGGGAAACATCTGAGAAGGTGGTGAAAAATGACAGAGCTAAGATCCTGTGGGACTTCCCAATACAGACTGATAAGCAGGTACTGGCCAACCTCCCAGATCTAGTAATACTGGACAAGGAACAGAAGAAAGCAATAGGAATAGATGTGGCAATCCCGAATGTCAGGAACATCGGGAAGAAAGAATATGAGAAGCTGGAGAAATATCAGGGCTTGAAAGAGCAGATAGAAAGGATGTGGAAGGTTAAAGCCAGAGTAATCTCAGTGATGATATGAGCATTTGGAGCTGTGACAGTTGGACTGGGAGAGTGGCTCCAACAGATCCTGGGAACAACATCTGGGATCTCGGTGCAGAAGAGCACACTACTAGGAACAGCAAGGATACTGCGCAGAGCCCTCACTCCCAGGCCTCTGGGAGAGGAGCTGAGAATGAGAGAAAAATACACACACACCACCCATAAGGGGTGAGGGAAAAAATATACATGAATACGTGCGTGCGTACTGTACATCTTATTGTAATTTATAGTTTTTAAAATTACATATTGCAATCTACTGCTGCCACAAAACAATAAATTTGACAACATATGCCAGTGATATGAAACCTGATTCAGAATCTGCAGTCCACAGTGACTGTAATGACAGTCACAATCAGGTTTATTGTCACTGACGTACCTTCAGTAATTTGTTGCTTTGTGGCAGCAGTGTAATGCAATACATAAAAAGACATTGTGAGTTACTTAGGAGTTTGCAAAGATTTGACATGGCATCTAAAACTTTGACAAACTCCGGCAGATGTGCAGTGGGGAGTATATTGACAGGCTGAATCACAGCCTGGTGTGGGAACACCAGTGCCCTTGGGCAAAAAATACTACAAAAGGTAGTGGATACAGCCCATTCCATCACGGGCAAAACCCTCCCCACCATTGAGCATACCTCGAAAGAAGCTTCCATCATCCAGGACATGCTCTCCTCTCGCTGCTGCCATCAGGAAGGAGGTTCACGAACTTCAGGACTTACACCACCAGTTTCAGGAACCCTCAAACCCTCTTTTCAAAAAGCGGTATTTGGATTCCAGGACACGCTGCCTGAGGAGGAGCCAGAGACCCCTCACATCACCTGACAAGGACACATACTCGGACCCTGCACGAAGCATGTGCTCATCGATGGGATTCTTCTGGGTTGGTCGTGCATGCTCATGATGGGCCGAAGGGCCTGTTTCTCTGCTCTAGACTCTGCAATGCTGTCATGTGTTAGTGTGATGACGCGTGCAATTTATGTATTTACACATACAACCCATAATTAAATATGTAAATGAAAAGAATGCTTAATCAACCTCACTGCCTAGCTATAAGCTCCAACTCAATGGAGATCTAATCGCTGTGAAGGATTTCTTACTCTTGTGAGACACGGTCTTTGCTGAGAAAGGGGTGTCACTCTGCTTGGCAGGTGAGACTTGATCCTGTGAAGGCTCTGGGGCCTTCTGGTCGTGGTTGTACAAGTTGACTCAGACTTCAGGAAGTGGTTCTTTCCGCGGTAGCTACCTCTTCTTCTTCTTCCTTTTTCTTCTAGTGTGTGCATCTTGATCTTGGGAAATTGCAATTAGTTCTCTAATTAGTCCTTCTGTCGCTCCCTTTACAACCTGATCTCTCCTCTTCGCTTCCACATCCACAATGTCATCCAACAAATCTTCTATTTCTGTATCTCCATTCACTCCCTTCTTTTTACCCTTCCATTGTCACAAGGGGGTGTTGGGAGCGGACCCAAATGCAAGACACAGACACTGAAGTACTAGGAACAGGACAAGGTTTATCAAGAAAGCAAGGGGAGTCAGGAAGAAATGACACTGGACATGGACACAGGCCCTGGACGAGACAAGGACACCGGGCCTGGGCTAGGACTAAGACTAGGAAAGCGGGACCAGAACAAGGAACTTGGAACTAGGAGCCTGGGCTAGGACTCCTAGGCAGAGACTGGACAGGGACCCGGAACCTGGGTCTTGACTCAGGCTCGGACCCCGGATTTAGGCGAGGACAAAATGTGGCTACAGGACTGGACGTGGCTACAGGACAGGACGTGGCTACAGGGCTGGACGTGGAACTCCTGCACAGGACGAGGCACATGGACAGGACAAGGTTCCTGGATGTGGCTTGAACAGGACGAGGTTCTTGGAGGTGGCTTAGACTAGATGAGGGAACCTCCAGCACTGGGCTGGGCAAGGAAACTCCAGCACAGGACGTGGCTCTTGGACTAGGTTTGGCCCGGTTTTTGGACTCGGTTTGATTAAGCTCTTGGGTACTGAGCCGGGACCCTCCTTGGAGCCCAGGCCCAGAACCCTCCTAGGACGCAGGGCTGGGACCCTTTTCAGGACGCAGGGCCGAGGTGACTACCGAGGAAACCGGCAAGGAAACTGTCAGGGATTCAGATGGGGAGGGGAAGGGAACAGTCCAGCAGGGAATCCTTGGTTTGCAGAGGTATTTATGTGCCAGCCCAAAACGAGAATCAGGTGCCTCAATTAATGCACCCAGTGGAACAAGGGAAGACACGAAAACCCGGAATAATGATCGATGAACCGGACCGTGAACCGGAATGCGGATTTCACAGACCGGACCATGACATCCATTCATCCAGCATGGTATTTGCATCTACTTTTTCAAGCAGCTTTTTGTCTCCCACTTGAAGTTCATGCAATAACCATAATGCACACAGAGTAGATTCTGGCTCTTTATACTCACAAAAGCCAATTGCTTGCAACTAAGCCAAATTTCTCAAGTAACTGCCTGAATAACATATCAGAAGCTTTCTCAGATATTTTGCCTACAAAAACTGTTGTAGTCAGACCACTGCTTTTGTCACTTTCACAATTCCCCTGAGCAGCCTGGTCCTTCTTTGGTCCAATATGCTTTCCATCCAGAGGCACAGAGGTTGACACCAACACCAATTTGTCCTCTGTTGGGTAATGGTTCATGATGTCCAGCATGGAGACAGTTGTGGCATCATCCAGTACATTTATTTCATTTTTATTAATTATTATTAAAGATCCACAAAAAATACATCAATGTAATCAAGTGAATCTGTCAATATGTACAATGAAGAAGTAAATTGGCAAATAACTGATTAACAAAGCTAAGCAATATATCACTAATAATAAGAAAAAATAAAGTGATAAGAATTTTTGTTTTGAAAAGAAAGAAAGAAAAAAAAGAACCCCTACTAACTAAGAGAAAAAAAACCCTACTAACAAAAAAAAACCCGGAAAAAAAAAACCATTGGAGCTATATGTCATACAAAAGAAAAACATCAATCCACCAACTCAAATCCATTTAAACAAAAATTGGAAGGAAACCATGTTAATTAACTCAAATCAGATGATAGCAGACGGCAAATGAACCCCACCTTTTCTTGAAATCAAATTGAGGATCAAAAGTTCAACTTCTGATTTTCTCCAAACTAAGACATAGCATCACCTGAGAGAACCATTGTATCAAAGTAGGAGCAGAAGCATTTCAACAAAATAGCCCTTCTGGCCAATATTGTAATGAATGCAATTACATGTTGGTCTGATACAGAAAAACCATGAATATATTGAGGGATTATACCAAACAAAACTGTCAATTTATTAGGTTGTAAATTAATTTTTAGAACTTTAGAAATTGTAGAAAAAATAGATTTCCAAAAATGTTTCAACACAGAACACGACCAAAATGTGTGTCAATGTAGCTGTCTCAGTTTTACATCCATCACACTGACTATCAACATTAGGAAACATTTTAGACAGTCTCTCCTCTGTCAAATAGTAACAATGTACAATTTTAAATTGAATTAAAGAGTAACTGGCACAAATCGAAGAAGAGTTAACCAACTTCAAAATCCACAACCAATCCTCTGTTATCAAGGTCATGTTAAGCTCTCTCTCCCAATCTTTCTTAACCTTAAGTGAAGGGTAATTGTGCTGTTGTAACAATAAATTATAAATTTTCCCAATAAAACCTTTCACTAAAGGGCTCATTTTTAAAATAATATCTTAACAGGTCAGAATCTTGTATATATGGAAAATTACTTAAATATTCTTGTAAGAAGTGTCTGACCTGAAGATATTGCAGGAAATGTGAATACGAGAGAGAGTTACTAATTTCTCAAAAGACATCAATTGGCCGTCTTGGAACAGATTCATGAAGGAATAAACTCCTTTATTTCTCCAAAGAAGAAAGGTAGGATAACTTTCAGTTGGTTTGATTGCAGGGGATGTGGCATGCAAATGGTTAATGTGTCTCCAATCAAGTTGTTGGTATCTCAGCCAATCGCATCTCCACATGCTGGCCCTCCTGCCTTTACCACATACAAGATCAATGTGGCTTGTTGGTTGTTGTATTTCACAGTTATGACTGTCATCCCACAGTACTTACCTTTTCCCCAGACTTTTCATCAATAGCATGCAGATTAGTGCTCTTTTTGAAAATGCAACTTGACTTTTTATCCTTTTCTCTTTGTGTGCAGTCCATTTATTTTTGTCTGCCAGACACGCTCTTTGTATGTGTCCTACTTTGTTGCATTTTCTTCCAGTTTTTGTCTGTAAATCTGCATTTATTTGGTGTACATGAGCCCTACCACAATGGTAACACAATTTGTTTGGCCAAGCTGGTTTCTTTTCCAACACTGTAATTTTATTCTCGCTCACTTTCATTCCTAACTGGAACTCAAATGCATCTTTGTCTACAGTTTCCATTGAAACAGCGATTTCAACTACTCTTTTGAATGTAAGTTGTGCTTCAGTTAGGAGCTCTTTTTTAATGCTTTCTTGTAAGATTCCACAAACTCAATGCTCTGTTAGTGTATAAATAAAACCATTACTGAAATGACAATGGTCACACAATCTCTTCAATTCAGCCACATACACTGAAATGGACTCCCCTTCCTTTTGATTCCAGAATGAGAATCAGAATCAGGTTTATTATCACCGGCATGTGACATGAAATTTGTTAACTTAGCAGCAGCATTTCAATACAATACACAGTCTAGCAGAGAAAAAAATAATAAATAATAATATTACTAATAATAAACAAATAAATCAATTTAGTATGTTGAATAGATTTAGAAAATGTGCAAAAACAGAAATACTGTATATTTTAAAAAAAGTGAGGTAGTTTCCAAAGATTCAACGTCTATTTAGGAATCGGATGGCAGAGGGGAAGAAGCTGTTCCTGAATTGCTGAGTGTGTGCCTTCAGGCTTCTGTATCTCCTACCTGATGGTAACAGTGAGAAAAGGACATGCCCTGGATGCTGGAGGTGCTTAATAATGGACACTGCCTTTCTGAGACATTGCTCCCTAAAGATATCCTGGGTACTTTGTAGACTAGTGCCCAAGATGGAGCTGACTAAATTTATAACCTTCTGCAGCTTCTTTCGGTCCTGTACAGTAGCCCCCCCATACCAGACAGTGATGCAGCCTGTCAGAATGCTCTCCATGATACAACTATAGAAGTTTTTGAGTGTATTTGTTGGTATGCTGAATAAAATATAGTCCTGTCTTGTCTTCTTTATAACCACATCGATATGTTCGGACCGGGTTAGATCCTCAGAGATCTTGACACCCAGGAACTTGAAGCTGCTCACTCTCTCCACTTCTGATCCCTCTATGAGGATTGGTATGTGTTTCTATGTCTTACCCTTCCTGAAGTCCACAATCAGCTCTTTCGTCTTACTGACATTGAATGCCAGGTTGTTGCTACAACACCAGTCCACTAGTTGGCATATCTCACTCCTGTACGCCCTCTCTTATCCACCTGAGATTCTGCCAATGATGGTTGTATCGTCAGCAAATTTATAGTTAGTATTTGAGCAGTGCCTAGCCACACAATCATGTGTATATAGAGAGTAGAGCAATGGGCTAAGCACGCACCCCTGAAGTGCGCCAGTGTTGATCGTCAATGAGGAGGATATGTTATCATCAATCTGCACAGATTGTGGTCTTCCGGTTAGGAAGTCGAGGATCCAATTGCAGAGGGAGGTACAGAGGCCCAGGTTCTGCAACTTCTCAATCAGGATTGTGGGAAAGATGATATTGAATGCTGAGCTATAGTCAAGGAACAGCATCCTGACGTAGGTGTTTGTGTAGTCCAGTGGGTCTAAAGCCATGTGGAGAGCCATGGAGATTGCATCTGCCGTTGACCTATTGTGGCGATAGGCAAATTGCAATGGGTCCTTGCTGAGGCCTTATGAAACCTAAAGTATTCTGCAGTCAACAATGGCTTTGGTTCGAAATGTTCCTGCGTTGCTTTGACAATTTCAGCAAAACTTATTTTGGAGGACTTGATTGGAGCAGTTAAACTTTGAAGTTTACTGTGTGCCTTTAAACCCAAGGCACTTATTAACACTTACCTTTCATCGGCAATTTCTTTTTATTTGTAATTTATTTTTTATTGAATTTCATTATCAAACAAACATTTCCATAAAATGTATTTCAGATACTGTACATATATATCATATAATCATATCTGTCACAAATCTCCACATAATATTTATCTGAGGTATACACTTATAGAAAGGAGAGGAAAGAAAGAACAATCGAAAGAAGAAAACCATATACAGAGTAGGGAGTGATCGTTTTTTTTACATCATATTCATTGACTTGTGAGAATAAAATCAGGCCTTTGAGGTGTTATGTAGTTAAACCATTTTTTCCAGTATGAGTAAAATTGTTCCACCTTATGATTAACAGATGCTGTTATCTTCTCCATTTTGTAAATGTCCGTTGTAATTTCCATCCATACATTTAAAGTTGGGCTCTCCTGTGATAACCATTTCCTGGTAAGGATCTTTTTACCAGCCACCAGCAGTATATTCATTAAATATTTATCTCTTTTCAACCATTCTTGAGATATACACCAAAAATATATGGTCTTACTCTCTAAAGGTATTTCACATTTAAAGATATCTTGTAGGGCATTATGTATCCCACTCCAATAGTCTTCGATAACGGGGCATTCCCAGAAAATATGATAATGGTTTGCATTTTGATTTCCACAATTTCTCCAGCAAACAGGGGGGTTACTATCATAATAGGATTTCTGAGAGGGTGTAATAAAATATCTTATCAAGTTTTTCCATCTGAACTCACTCCATTTCTGTGAACTGGTACACTTCCATTGATATCTCCATATCATTATCCATTCTTCCTCAGATATAATTATCCCTCCTTCCTTCTCTCAGTTTGTTTTAACGTATGAAGTTGAATGTGTTTTAAGATTTGACAAACCCTTATAAACGCTTGAAATTATTCTACTACCATTGTCTGAATTATATGCTTTTCTAAATAGCTCTATCAAACATGTACTTGCCTTGGTTACATTTTTAACCGTCCTATTAACATATTGTCGCATCTGTAATTACCGGTAAAAGTCTTGTTTTTCTAATAAGTGTTTCTCTTTGAGCATTTCAAAACTGAACAGTGTTCCTTCTTTCATTATATTGCAAATAGCTGTTATTCCTTTAGCTGTCCAGTCCTTAAATCTAGCATCCAGTTTATTCGGCGTAAAATCCAAGTCATATGCACACCATTTAAGAATTACAATGTCTCTCTCCAGTTTATATTCTTTTATAATAATTTTCCATATTTTAAGAGTCCATTTCACCCACAGGTTGTCAATATTATTTATGTAACTTTGTAGGTTGTTATCAGCCAAAATTGCCTGTATGGGGATGGAAAGTATCCTCTCTTCAATGTTTTTCCATTGAGCGTCATATGATGGGTTGCACCAACATATCACAGCTCTCAACTGTGCTGCAAAATAATAATCTCTAAGAGAAGGTAGGCCCCATCCCCCCTTTTCCTTGGCTAATCACAAAGTTTTGAGAAGAACCCTAGGCCTTTTACCTTGCCATATATATCTTGATAGCATCTTGTTCCATTCATTGAATTGATTTTGGTTAATCTCTATTGGTAGGATCTGAAAGATATATAGTAGCCTGGCAGTATATTCATTTTAATAGATTCAATCCTTGAACTGAGACCAAGAAAAGGAATTAGGTTCCATCTTGTTATATCTTCCTTAATTTTTTATATATAGAGGCTGATAATTGCATTCTGATAATTTTGCCAAATCTTTCGGCATAATGATGCCCAAATATTTGACAGACTCTGTTTGCCACGCCCAAGGATATCTACTTTCAATTTCTCTTGGTGGGCTATAGTTATATGAAAGTAGTTGGGTTTTATCTATGTTGACCTTGTATCCTGATAATTGGCCATATTGTTCAAAGGATTGCATCAATTTAGGTAAAGAGTATATTGGTTGCCCAAGATAAATCAAAATGTCATCCGTGTAACAGGCCAATTTATGCTCTGTCCCTTTAATAGTAATTCTCCTGATATCTTCATTTTGTCTGATGTGTTGAGCTAATGGTTCCAGATATAATGCGAAGAGTAGCGGTAACCATGCACAACCCTGTCTCGTGCCCCTTTCTAAAACTATTAGATAAATATCCATTGATTTTAATCCTGGCAGTAGGATTGTCGTATAGTGCCTGTATAGTTTTAATAATTGTGTCATGTAGACCAAATTTATGTAAAACTCTGTAAAGAAAATTCCAATTAACTGAATCAAATGCCTTTTCAGTGTCCACACTTATCACTATTGCTTCAATTTCATTATTTTATATGATCCATAATGTGAAGTGTCCTTCGTATATTGTCCTGTGTTTTGCGTTGTTGTATAAATCCTGTCCGATCATTATGTATCAGTGTGGGTAGAAACTCTTCTAATCGTTTGGCCATGATGGAGGTAAATATTCTATAATCCACATTAAGAACAGATATTGGTCTAAATGACCCACATTCCATTTTTTCATTGCCTTCTTTCGGTATAGCTGAGATTATCGCCTCCTTCCAGCTGGGTGGCATTTGCGCCTTTCTTAGAGCCCAGTTCAGTGTGGGGAGTAAAATAGGAATTAACTCACTTCTAAATTCCTTATACCACTCTGCCGTATATCCATCTGATCCTGGTGACTTGCTTAATTTAAGGCTACTAATTGCAGTTTTTAGTTCAGCTTCAGTTATGTCAGCAGTCATCGTTCTATTTTCTTCTTCGCTTAAAGTGGGTAACTCTAAAGAATTCAGGAAGGTGTCAATTTGGGTTATGTTTCCCCCGAAGCTTTGGAATATCATCATCATCATCATCATCAGGTGCCGTGCCCAGTTTGAGCTTTGACTGCCATGGCCCACACACTCCTGTTTCCAGTCAAGTGGATCAATTCATTGGTATTCATTTCCAGTTCTCTGGCTACTGTCTCCATCATCATTTGTCTTTGCCTTCCTCTTGCTTTCTTCCCTTCAATCTTTCCCATAATTACCATGCATTCTAATTCCTCTTTCCTAATCACATGCTTTGGAATATAGAGTTTTGTAAAACATTTCAAAAGCTTCTTGAATTTCACTTAGCTTATTTTTATCACTTTTGTTCTTGGATCCCTAATTCTGTGAATTGTATTTTCTGTTATCTTTTTATTTTCAGTTTCCATGCCAGTATTTTCATAGATTTAGATCCACTTTCATAGTGTCTCTGTTTCAGAAACATTAAATTTTTTCTAATTTCTTGTGTAGCCAAACTATTAATTTCATTCCTAATTTTTAAAAATTTCCTCTAGTGTATCCTGTGCCAAACTCAATTTGTGTTTTTTTTCTAGTTCCTTCAGCTTATTTTGTAATTCCTCTAATGTTTTACTCATTTTTTTCTTATATGAAGATATCGCTATAATTTTCCCTCTTAAGACAGCCGTCAGAGTATGCCACAGAATGGGAGGTGAAATCTCTCCATTATCATTGAATTCTAAGTAAAGACCAATTTCTTTTTTAATTTGTTCCTTAAAATAGGGATCATTGAGTAGATTTGAATTTAGTTTCCAAATAGTATTCTTTGGTTGTAGGTCAAAATCAACAGATAAATATATAGGTGCATGGTCACTTACATCTATTGTCCCAACTCCACAGGTGTGTATTTTGTCTCTATCTTTTCCAAATGTTATAAAATAGTCTATTCTTGTATATACGGAATGGGGGGCAGAATATTGAGTGTAATCCCTTCTGTCAGGGAAAAGGTCCCTCCATATATCAATTAGACCAACATCCTCAAAAGAGTGTTAACTTTCTTATGTTTCATAAGTTTTTCTATTGGAAGAGCCTAACTTTGGTTGTAATTGTAAATTTAAGTCTTCCCCACATATCAAGAGACCTTCTGTTTCCGTTACCATAATATTAGTAATTTTCTGGAAGAAACTAATATCACTTCCTGGGGGTGTGTATAAATTCAATAAAGTAACTGGATTTCCATCTATATTCCCCCTTACCAGAAAATATCTGCCCCCCCATCTCCCATTTCGAATACTTTTTCAAAATTTAGCTTGCTTGAGATGAGAATAGCAACTCCTCTTCTATGTCCTGATTTATATGAGGAGAAAAACAAATTAGTGAAGCCCATTCTCTTTAATTTTCCATGCTCAATGTCACTTAAGTGAGTTTCTTGTAAATATACTACATGGACTTATTCTTTTTTCATTTTTGATAGAATTTTACTGCACTTAACTGGATTCAACAGCCCATTGACATTAAAAGAAATGAATTTTACTTTGTCCTTCGCCATGTGTATTTATCTGTTAGTATATCATTGAAATTTGCAGAATATAACTTAATTGATCACTCTCACTGAACAAATAAGAGCTCATCAGTTATTTCATTTACTTCAAAATACTGTTCTACTAGCTCAGTATACATGAACCAATTACTTGTTGTGTAATCTGTTCCAATGTATCCAGCTATTTCTGCTCTTTTTTAATAATTATTATCACCCGGTACTCACTCCTTATGAACCCTGAATTCTTCTGCTTACAGCCCTTTTTAAAAACTCAATGTCTCAATGTTGGGCTGCGTTGCTTAATCACTATGTTTTTTTAAGTTTGAACATCTCACTGCGCTTTAACAGATCGGCAGCTTTCTTCGGTACATTTTAAAAATATCTTGTCACCAATGTTATGCTTTTTAACTTCAAAACGTTAAACTAATTCAAAGGAAAAATTGGGAGTCAGAAAGTGTGGGTCGAACTTTAAGTTTACTTTGCAAGACGCAGGGTTATCATGTGGTAGCGTGATAATGAATGAAATTCAAGTATTTATACATATAACAATAATGAATTTTGTAAACAAGAATGCTCTATCAATATATATATATATATATATATACAAGATTACTCAAATATTAAAGACAGAACATTCAGGAAGAAACTACAGGAGCCTCAGGACTCACACTACCAGGTTCAAGAACAGTTATTACCCCTCAACCGACAGGATCTTGAACCGTGGGAGAGGGGTAGAGATGCAGTTCCTATTAAAAGTATTCACTCTGCTTTTGGAAGTTTTCATGTTTTATTGTTTTACAACATTGAATCACAATGGATTTAATTTGGCTTTTTTGACACTGATCAACAGAAAAAAGCCTCTTTGATATCAAAGTGAAAACAGATCTCTACAAAGTGATCTAAATTGATTACAAATATAAAACAAAATAATTGATTGCATAAGCATTCACCCCCTTTAATATGACACACCAAATCATCACTGGTGCAGCCAATTAGTTTTAGAAGTCACATAATTAGTTAAATGGAGATCACTGTGTGCAGTCAAGGTGTTACAATCGATTGTAGTAAAAATACACCTGTATCTGGAAGGTCCAGCTGCTGGTGAGTCAGTATCCTGGCAAAAACTACACCATGAAGACAAAAGAACACTGCAAGCAGCTCCACGAAAAGGTTATTGAAAAGCACAAGTCAGGAGATGAATACAAGAAAATTTCCAAGTCACTGAATATCCCCTGGAGTACAGTTAGGTCAATCATCAAGAACTGGAAAGAATATGGCACAGCTGTAAATCTGCCCAGAGCAGACCGTCCTCAAAAACTGAGTGACTGTGCAAGAAGGGGACTAGTGAGGGAGGCTACCGAGAGACCTATGACAGCTCTGAAGGAGTTACAAGTTTCAGTGGCTGAGATGGGACAGACTGCACATACAACTGTTGCCTGGGTGCTTCACCAGTCGCAGCATTATGGGAGAGTAGCAAAGAGCAAGCCACTGCTGAAAAATCTCACATGAAATCTCAGCTAAAGTTTGCCAAAAGGTATGTGGGAGACTCTGAAGTCAGCTGGAAGAAAGTTCTATGTTCTGACAAACCAAATTTGAGCTTTTTGGCCAACAGACTAAGCATTATGTTTGGTGCAAACCAAACACTGCACATCATTGTAAACACACCACCCCTACCGTGAAGCATGGTGGTGGCTGCATCACGCTGTGGGGATGCTTCACTGCAGCAGGCCTTGGAAGGCTTGTGAAGGTAGAGGGTAAAATGAATGCAGCAAAATACGGGGAAATCCTGGAGGAGAACTGTGACTCGGTAGAAGATTTGTTTTCTTGCAAGACAATGTCTCCAAGCGTAAACCAAAGCTACACAGGAATGGCTTAAAAACTGCAAAGTAATGTCCAGGAGTGGCCAAGTCAGAGCCCGGACCTCAATCCAATGTGGCTGGACTTGAAAAGGGCTTTTCACTCACAATCTTCATGCAATCTGGCAGAGCTTGAGCAGTTTTGAAAAGAAGAATGGGGGAAAACTTGCAGTGCCCAGATGTGCAGAGCTGATAACTATCCACACAGACTCAGGGCTGTAATTACTGCCAAAGCTGCATCCACAAATTTCTGCTTGAAGGGGGTGAATACTTATGCATTCAATTATTTTGTGTTTAATATTTGTAACTAATTTAGATTACTTTGTAGAGATCTGTTTTCACTTTGAAACCAAAGAGTCTTTTTCTGTTGATCAGTGTCAACAAAGCCAAATTGAATGCACTGTGATTCAATGTTGTAAAACAATAAAATGTGTAAGCTTCCAAGGGGGGGGGGGGTGAATACTTTTTATAGGCACTGTAACCTCACTGAACTTCACTCACTTCATCACTGAGCTGTTCCCACAACCCACGGACTCACCTCCAAGGTCTCTTCATTGCATATTTTTGATATTTATTTACTATTATTTTGTTTTATCCTTCATTGTATTTGCACATTTGTTGTTTGTCCATGTTATGGGCAGTCTTTTGCTGATTCTATTGTGTTTTTTTTGTATTTACTGTGAATGCCTGCGAGGAAATGATTCTCAGGATTATATACGGTGACGTATACGAAATTTGATAATACATTTCCTCAGAACATTAACTTTGGATCTGATTCTGAATTGGAAGTTGCACACACAGCTAGCATGTCCGTCCAAGACAGAAATACGGAGATTTCCAGACACTGAGGAACTGAGGGGGGCGGTGTCAATGCAGGAAGATGCTGTTGTGGTAAAAGATCAGCTGTGATCTGTAAATGGAGGGGCAGGCATAAAGGGGTCTGGCGGCCAACTGCTGCCTCTATCTATATTCTTCTGAGAACAAGCACATTCCTGGTTACAGATAATGCATGTCTGGATTTTAAATTGCCAGTTGCCAGGCTGGGGATCGAACCTGTTTTACAGCAGATCCTCAACAGTAAATGATTAACAAGTGACTCAGTGTCTCCTTGTTGTCTCAGGAACAAGGGTTAAGCACTTATCGAATCTGGCTTCATGCACAATGGTCTTCAGTATTGTACAGGCCAGCAGCAGACAAGCTGAGATCTGCATCTCCAGAGGAACCTGCCCTGCCACACTAGATGCTGCACCCCATCCTACTGTCCGGCAAACACTGCGGCTGTAACCTGCACAGTGAGACTCCAAACCTGAGCGTGAGCAGAGAACTGGGAATACTCAGCAGGGAAGGCAGCAGCCGTGCAGGAAGAAACGGTGAATGTACTTGCTGCAGAGTATAGCACCACTGTAATAGTGGGGGCTGGGGGGACCACGTCCAACATCAGTCAGTGCACTCTGGGAGGGGTGGTACTGAGGGAGGGTCACACTGTGGGAGGGGTGGTACCGAGGGAGGGTCACACTGTGGGAGGGGCGGTACCGAGGGAGGGTCACACTGTGGGGGGGGGCGGTACCGAGGGAGGGTCACACTGTGGGAGGGGTGGTACCGAGGGAGGGTCACACTGTGGGAGGGGTGGTATTGGGGGGGATGTCTGAGGGGGGGCATTACTGAGAGAGGATCAAACTATGGGCCTCTTATCCTCTTGTACACCTCTATCAAGTCACCTGTCATTGTCCTTCTCTCCAAAGAGAAAAGCCCCACCTCACTCAACCTCTCCTCATCAGACATGCTCTCTAATCTTCTCTACATCCTCTACGAAGCTTCCACATCCTTCCTATAAAGTGGTGACCAGAACCAAATTCAATACTCCAAGTGTGGCCTAACCAGGGTTTTATGAAGGACACGGCTCTGTAATTGGCCACTGACCAAGCTACCTTTCCTAACAGATTTTTATAATGCAATAACTACAATGCTGTTAACATCGATCTGTCTTAATGCTGTACCTCTCTACCTAATCCAGGCTCAGGAGAAATCTGTTTTCCTTTAGCACTCTGTTTGTTGATGTTCCATTCCAACCCAACCTGCCTCCCCTCCCAAGGCCAATATCCACCGCAGTCAGCCAACTTTTAACAAGAGCATGTCAGTGCAAACTATTTGGGGAATGATTGGTCAGATTACATCAACTTTACTGATAATATGGTAATCTGGCGGTTAGCATAACCCTGTTACAGCACCCACTGGTTCAGTTGCCACCACTGTCCGGAGAAATTTGTACATACTCCCAGTGATCACATGCGTTTCCTCCGAGTGCTCTAGTTTC
Source organism: Mobula birostris (assembly GCF_030028105.1). Taxonomy (NCBI): domain Eukaryota; kingdom Metazoa; phylum Chordata; class Chondrichthyes; order Myliobatiformes; family Myliobatidae; genus Mobula; species Mobula birostris. The sequence goes on from NC_092376.1 coordinate 173,012,291, forward strand.
CTTTGACATTCTAAAGACGTATGGGTAGGGTTGGTAATTGGCAGCATGCTGTGCTGGTGCTGGAAGCACGGTGACAATTGTGGGCTGTCTCCTGGAACAATCATCTGACTCTGGTGGTCGTTGATGCAAGAAACACTTTTCTCAATTTTTTGTCATGTTTTAACGTTCAGGTGACAAATAAAGTTAATCTTTACCTTTAACTTGTTTTAAGAACAACCTTTAACTTGTTCTAAAGCTAAAGGGAGAGTTAATCTTCTGAGAGAAATGGACCACCTTCCCGTTCACTTCCTCCATTCAGGGCCCCAAGCAGACCTTCCAGGTGAGGCAACACTTCACCTGTGAATCTGCTGGGGTCGTCTGTTGTGTCCAGAGCTCCTGATGCAGCCTCCTTTACATTGGTGAGACACGTCATTAATTGGGGGACCACTTTACCGAGCACATCTGCTGCACCTGCCACAAGCAGGACTTCCCGATGGCCAAATGTTTTAATTCCCATTCCCTTTGCCATTCCAACATGTCAGCCCACGGCCTTCTCTCTTGCCATGATGAGACCACTCTCAGGTTAGAGGAACAAAGCCTCATTCCTTCGGAGAGGCCTCCAACCCGATGGCATGAATATCAATTTCTCCTTCCAGTAATTAAAAATAATAATTTTTTTCCCTCCCCTCTTCTTCTATTCCCTACTCTGGCCTCTCAGCTCTTCTCCTCACTTATCTATATCTCTCCACTTTCACTTTCTCCCATGATCCACTCTCCTCTCCTCGCTGATTCCTTCTACTCCAGCCTTTTATCTTTCCCACCCAGCTGGCTTCATCTGTCACTGTCCAGCTTGCTCTCCTTCCCCTCTGCCTAACCTTTTTATTCTGCTATTTTACCCTCCTTTCCAGTCCCGGTGAAGGGCCTCAGCCCAAAACATCGGCTGTTCATTCCTCTCCACAGATGCTGCCTGACCTGCTGAATTCCTCCAGCATTTTGTCTGTGTTGCAGTCCTGGTGAAGGGCCTCAGCCCAAAACATCGGCTGTTCATTCCTCTCCACAGATGCTGCCTGACCTGCTGAGTTCCTCCAGCATTTTGTCTGTGTTGCAGTCCTGGTGAAGGGCCTCGGCCGGAAACATCGACTGTTTCTTCCTCTCCACAGATGCTGCCTGACCTGCTGAGTTCCTCCAGCATTCTGTGTGTGTGTGTTGTAAAGAGTTAATCTGAAAATTGCACCACACAAGCTCACCCAGGTTCGATACTCATTTCCACTGTGCACGACGACATGATGAGAGGGACATTATGGGAACAAAACGGTCAGTCAGTGCACGGGAAACTCCTCTAAATTCCCAGGTTTTCCCCTCCACCTTTGAATGCTGCCTCACTTTCATCTTGTGCACTATTCATGGATTATTTTTAGCGATTCAAGATTGTTTGTTGTTATTTACAGTACATAAAGGAGAAGAAAATAATTGTTACTACAGATCTGATGCAACACAAAAAACACAACAAGTTAAGGAATACAACAATAAAAAATTAAATATAAATACATAGGATAGCTTATATATAGATTGATTGTATGTCCATAAAGTGACACTAGGCACAGGAGTGTCTGTACGTAAGGTGACTGACAGGAAATGATAAAGTCGTGGTGGTTGGGGGTGTGGAGGGGTGGGTTAGTAGGTGGAGGTGTTGATCAGCCTTACTGCTTGGGGAAAGTAACTGTTTTTGAGTCTGGTGGTCCTGGTGTGGATGCTACGTAGCCTCCTCCCTGAATGGGAGTGGGACAACAGTCCGTGAGCAGGGTGGGTGGGATCCTTCATGATGTCACTGGCCCTTTCCCGGTTCCTTTCTGTATAGATGTCCTGATGGTGGGTAAGCTGGTGCAGGTGATGTGTTGGGCAGTTTTGACTACTTGTTGTTGAGCATTCCTATCCAGCCCAGTGCAGTTTCTGTACCAAGCAGTGATGCAGTTTGTTCGGATGCTCTCTACTGTGCATCTGCATAGTCCAGCTTTCTTCAGCCTCATCGGAAAGTTGAGGCATTAATGAGCCTTCTTGATTGTGTAAGGTGTGTTCTGGGACTATGGGAGGTTGTGCGAGATGAGCACTCCCAGGAGCTTGAAGCTGCTTCACTGCTGTGCCGCTGATGTAAGTTGGGGTGTGAGTTCTTCTGAAGTCGATAACCATCTCTTGTTTTGTTGACTTTGAGGAAGAGGTTATTTGTTTGTCACCAGACCTCGAGCACTTCCACCTCCTCTCTGTAGGCTGTCTCATCTTAGTTAGTGATGACCCCCACCACTGTTGTGTCACTGGCAAACTTGATGTGATTGCTCAGGTGTTTGGCTGTGCAGTCATGTGTGAGCAGAGTGTACAGCAATGGTCTTAGCACACAGCTCTGAGGGGCACCTGGGGAGGGAGGAGTGATTGTACATCCTGATTATCTGAGGTCTGTTGGTTAGGAAGTCTAACACCCAGTTGAATAGTGATGTATTTAGATTGGGGAGTAGGATTTTTTTTCATCAAGTTCTGTGTTGAATGCTGAACTGAAGCAGCATTCTGACACCAGTGTCCTTCGATTCTAGATGTGTCGGGGAGAGGTGAATGACAGCATCTGTCATAGAATGATTCTGTTGATCAGCATATTTGTAACTTATAGTAATTTAGAACATAGCACAGCACAGGCCCTTCAGCCCAGTCTGGTGCTAACCTTTTAACCTACTCTAAGTTCAATCTAACTCTTCCCTCCTACATAGCCCCCATTTTTCTATCATCCATGTGCCTATCTAAGAGTTTCTAAAATATAATGTATCTGCCTCCTCACCACCCTGGCAGTGTGTTCCACACGCCCACCACTCTCTGTTACAAGACTCACATCTCACTTTAAGATTATGCTCCCTTGCACTAGCCATCTCCACCCTGGGAAAAAGTCTAGCTGTCCACCCTATTGATGCCTCTTATTTTGTACACCTCTATCAAATCACCTCTCATCATCCATCCCTCCAAAGAAAAAATCCCTAGCTCACTCAACCTATCCTCATAATCCATACTCTCTAATCCAGGCAGCATCCTGGTAAATCTCCCCTGCACCCTCTCTAAAGCTTCCACATCCTTCCTGTAATGAGGTAACCAGACCTAAGCACAAAACTCTAAGTGTGGTCTAACAAGGGTTTTATGGAGCTGCAACATTACCCAAGAGCTCTTGAACTCAATCCCCTGATTGAAGACCAACATTCCATATGTCTTCTTCACCAACCTATCAACATGCAACAACATTGAGGGATTTATGGACATGGACCCTCATATCTCTCTGTTCCTCCACACTGCTGAGGGCCCATGAACACCACCTCACTATTCCTGTTTCGATCTCTTTACTTATTTTTTATTTTGTAACTTATAGTCATTTATTGTGCCTGCACTGTGCTACTGTCACAGTACGAGGTGTCCGGGGAGGGCTATCGCCTCTGGTGAAGGAGTTTGTCGTGTTCATTCCAGGGCACCTCACTCACCTTTGGTCCTCACCAGACACTCAGCTCTCACTGTGGCTTCAAGTAGCCGTTTACAGGTAACAGAGGCCGCACCCCGGTGCTTCACTTCGACAGGTGGGCCAAACCAGGTGAGGGTAGCCGGCGGGCCTTGTACCCCGGTGAGATAGGGACATGCCTGCCCTAGCTTGTGAAGTTAGCTCCGGGGGAGGGCAGATGAGATACAACGGCCAGGCTGGTGGTTCTGCAACACTTCGTGGAGAGCGAAGATCATGGTCATCCACTGCCAACAAGGAAGACTCCAGTTGTGACGGCAACTTGTACCACCGGACCTGGACTTCCAGGGTTAACGAGTGGAACTGCCCCAATGCGAGAGCCTTTCCACATTGAGTACTCTTCCTGACATCTTCGGACACGCTGGACAACCAGCAGCTGTACTGCCACAAAATTGATTGCTGGGATGACAGGACTTCCATATGATGAAAGACTGGATCGACTAGGCTTATACTGTCTGGAATTTAGAAGATTGGTGGGGGGACCTTATTGAAACGTATAAAATCCTAAAGGGATCGGACAGGCTAGATGCAGGAAGATTGTTCCTGATGTTGGGGAAGTCCAGAACGAGGGGTCACAGTTTAAGGATAAAGGGGAAGCCTTTTAGGACCGAGATTAGGAAAAACTTCTTCACACAGAGAGTGGTGAATCTGTGGAATTCCCTGCCACAGGAAACAGTTGAGACCAATTCATTGGCTATATGTAAGAGGGAGTTAGATATGGCCCTTGTGGCTAAAGGGATCGGGGGTATGGAGAGAAGGCTGGTACAGGGTTCTGAGTTGGATGATCAGCCGTGATCATACTGAATGGCGGTGCAGACTCGAAGGGCCGAATGGCCTACTCCTGCACCTATTTTCTATGTTTCTATACCACATCTCGTGCCTTACGGCTTGTCAGTGACGTGGACTGATCCTGATTCTGATCACCGCTTGTGCTCAGCGTTAACCCGTAAAATGTTTTCTGTGGACGGGAGAGGAGCTAGGCCTGCAGATAACTGAGTGACGTGGACTGATCCTGGAGAACGTTAGGCACTCCTCGTTCAGCTGGGGTCCTATACTCCTGACTCTCCACACTCAGATCACCTCTACCGGCCCATGCTCTGGTTTAGTCACAGAGTTGTAGAACGCTACCGGACTGAAACCGGCCCTTCAGCCCATATAGACCATGCTGAACCGTCCTCCTGCCTAGTCCCATTGGCTCACACCTGGACCATCGTCCTCCATATCTCTCCCTTACATGTACTTATCCAAATTTCTCCTAAATGTTGTAATCAGACCCACATCTACCACTTCCACTGGCAGCTCGTTCCACAATCTCACCACCCTCTGAGGGAAAAAGTTCCCTGTCATGTTCCCCTTAAAATTTTCACCTTTTACTCACAACCTATGATCTCTAGTCCTAATCTCACCCAACCTCGGTGGAAAAAACCTGCTTCCATTTACCCTATCTCTACCCCCTCATGGTTTTGAGTACCTCTTTCAAATCTCCACTCGATCCCATGCACTCCAGGAAATACAATCCTAACCTATCCATCCTTTCCCTATAACTCAGGTCCTCGTCCCAGCAACATCTGCGTACATTTGATGTTGAATAGAATCTGCATCCTTTCAATCTTACTGAGGCAGCAGTAAACGTATAGAGTCCTTGGACTGTTTCCTATGGGTAAGATGTGCCTTGTACGTCTATTCCAATGCAAGAGGCTGCAGCCCACTCCACTTCTGACAGCATCTACTATCAACGTTCACGGGTTCAGGCAGGGGAAGGAGCTGTTCCTGAATCACTGAGTGAGGGTCTTTGGGCTCCCGTACCTCCTCCCTGATGGTAGGAATGAGAAGAGGGCATGTCTCTGATCGTGAAGGTCCGTAATGACGATGTCACATTCTCCTGGTACTACCTCAATGGTGGCGAGGCTCGTGCCCATGATGGAGCTGGAACCATCTGCCACCTCTTGCTATCCTGTGCAGTGGCCCCTCCAAAGCAGACAGTGATGCAACCATTCAGAACGCTCTCCACCATATAACCTTAGAAATCTGTGACAGTCTTACAACCGATTCTCCTCAAATTCCCAATGACATATAGCCACTGTCATGTCGCCTTTGTAATCACATCAATATGTGGTGCCCAGGATAGATCCTGAGAGATGTTAGCACCCAGGAACTTGAAACTGTTCACCCTTTCCACTTCTGGTCCCTCGACGTGGACTGGTGTGTGCTCTCTCAACCCCCCTTCCCAAAGTCCACAATCAGCTCCTTTGTCTTGCTGATGTTGAGTGCAAGATTGCTGTTGTGATACCACCCAACCAGATGATCTGTTGACTCTATTCTCAGCTCACGGGTAGAGTTTCAGGCGGACAGTTAGAGGCAGGTAGGGTCAGGTGGCGGAGTTACAGGCAGAGAGTTAGGGGCAGGTAGGGTCATAGATGGTAGAGTTACAGGCAGACATTTAGAGGCAGGTAGGGTCACAGGTGGTGGAGTTACAGGCAGACAGAGTTACAGACAGACAGAGGCAGGTAGGGTCACAGGTGGCGGAGTTACAGGTGGGCAGAGAGAAAGAGTCAAGGACGCTGAGAGGTGTCTGAAAGAAATCCAGCGTCTGCACAGAATCCTGGTAATCTCTGTTTCATGACCTGTTTGGGGTGGGGTTAGGAAACTTGATTCCACAGAGGCAGTCATACTCACAGAGTTAGAGAGTACCACAGCACAGAATCAGGCCCTTTGTTCCCCCTAGCCCACACTGAACTGTTGACCGTGTGCAAGCTGTGGTAAGGATACAAATGCCACCAACATCGGTCAGCTCCTGTCCCTGCTGGGAGAGTGACAGCCTCCCATACTGGCCAAAGGATTGTGAGAACTGCTGAAGGGGTTATCAGGCTCTCTCTTCCATCCATTAGAGATATTTAACAAGAGCGTTGTGTAACAGAACTCCTACCAAAGTCAGTGATCCCTCCCATCCATCCAGCAATCCCTCCTACCATCGGGCAGGGGGTACCATAACATCAGGACAAGGACCATTAGGATGGGAAACAGCTTCTTACCCCCTCAGGCCATGAGACTACAGAACTCAAGTTAAAAAAGACATTTTCAATCTCTCATTGCTGCATTCGGAAGTTCCCACCTGCCTCAGTAATAATACCAGTGCCCATGAAGAGCAGTGCGAGCTGCCTTAACGACTATCGCCCATTAGCACTCACACCTATGGCGATGAAGATGAATCAACTCCTGCCTCAGCAAGGGCCTGGACTCATTGCAGATTGCCTGTCGCCACAATAGGCAAACGGTGGACACGATCTCACTGGCTCTTCATGTGACCTTGGGTCACCTGGACAATACAAATACCTTTGTCAGGGTGCTGACTATTGACCACAGCTCAGTGTTTACACCATCATTCCTACAGGTCTGATCAAAATGCTCCAAAACCTGGGCCTCTGTACCTCTCTCTGTAAAAGAAAGCAAGACAGTGGCTATACTTTATTAGGAATTTGAAGAGATTTGGCTGTCAACAAATACACTCAAAAACTTCTATATTTCTACCGTGGAGAGCATTCTGACAGGCTGCATCACTGTCTGGTATGGAGGGACTACTACACAGGACCGAAAGAAGCTGCAGAAGGTTGTAAATCTAGTCAGCTCCATCTTGGGCACTAGCCTACAAAGTACCCAGGACATCTTTAGGAAGCGGTGTCTCAGAAAGGCAGCGTCCATTATTAAAGACCTCCAGCGCCCAGGGCATGCCCTTTTCTCATTGTTACCATCAGGTAGGAGGTGCAGAAGCCTGAAGGCTCACACTCAGCGATTCAGGAACAGCTTCTTCCCCTCTGCCATCTGATTCCTAAATGGACATTGAAGCTTTGGACACCACCTCACCTTTTTTTAATATACAATATTTCTGTTTTTGCACATTTTAAAAACCTACTCAATATATGTAATTTATTGACTTGTTTATTATTAATTAAATTAAAGGCATCCGTTAGTCTTGCAAGACCATGGATCTGCGCCTGGAAAGTCTTCACTCTCCAGGGCGTAGGCCTGGGCAAGGTTGTATGGAAGACCAGCAGTTGCCCATGCTGCAAGTCTCCCCTCTCCACGCCACCGATGTTGTCCAAGGGAAGGGCAAGGGCCAATACAGCTTGGCACCAGTGTCGTCGCAGAGCACTGTGTGGTTAAGTGCCTTGCTCAAGGACACGACACGCTGCCTTGCTGGGGCTCGAACTCATGACCTTCAGATTGCTAGTCGAACGCCTTAACCATTTGGCCACGTGCCCACACTGTTTATTATTATTATTATTTTATTTTTTTCTCTCTCTGATAGATTAGGCATTGCATTGAACTGCTGCTGCTAAGTTAACAAATTTCACGTCACATGCCAGTGATAATAAACCTGATTCTAATTCTGAACTGGATCCTGGACTTCCTCACAGGGAGACCATAACCTGTGTGGATCAAAAATAACATCTCTTCCTTGTTGACAATCAACACTGGTGCACCTCAGGGGTGTGTGCTTAGCCCACTGCTCTACTCTCTCTATATCTGTGACTGTGTGGCTGGGCACAGCTCAAATATCATCTATAAATTTGCTGATGACACATCGACTGTGGGCAGAATTTCAGATGGTGACAATAAGGCGTACAGGAGCAACATAGACCAGCTGGTTGACAACTCAATGTCAGAAAGACCAAAGAGCTGATTGTGGACTTCAGAAAGGGTAGGATGAGGGAAAACATACCAGTCCTCACCGAGGAATCAGAAGTGGAGAGAGTAAGCAATTTCAGGTTTCTGGGTGTTAGCATCTGAGGATCTATCCTGGGTCCAACATATCGATGCAGCTACAAAGAAGGCATAACAGCTGGTATATTTCATTAGGAGTTTGAGGAGATTTGGTCTGTCACTAAAGACACTCACAAATTCCTACAGATGTACTGTGGAGGGCATCCTAACTTGCTGTAACAGTGTCTGGTATGGAGGGGGAGGGGCCTCTGCACAAATTGAAATAAGCTGCAGAAAGTTGTAAACTCAGTCAGCCCGTCATGGGCCACAGCGTCCCTAACATCCAGGACAACTTTGAGGAGCAGTGCCTCAAAAAGGCGGCATCTATTCTGAAGGACCCCATCACCGAGGACAAGCCGTCTTCTCATTGTCTGAAGACACACACCCAACGATTCAGAAACAGCTTCCTCCCCTCTGCCTCAGATCTCTGAGCGGACAATGAACCCATGAACACTGCCCCTCTGCTTTTCTTCTTTTCTCTCTTTTCACACTACTCACTTAATTTAACTTTAAAAAATTATACGTACTTCTTACTGCACTTCACAGTTTGTATTAGGTATTGCAATGTACCGAAACAACACATTTCACAACAGATGCCAGAGATATTAAACTCGATTCTGATAGCTACATTATTATGTGTTAATTTGTCTGCGGTGATACTAGTTTACATTGTGTGTGTGAGTTACGTGTACCGTGTTGTGCACCCTGGTCCGGAGGAACGTTGTTTCGTTTGACAGTATACATGTTTACAGTTGAATGACAATAAACTGAACTTGACTTCAACCGGAGAGGCCTCAGTGAACGGGAAGCGAGGGACGTCATTTGGAGGATGTATACAGGCTCATTACTCAGCAGTATCTACACCTCGAAAGTGTGCCTTTGGGAGGAAGCTTCAGACAATCTCCAAACCAAAACCCACAGCACAAAAGGGTGACGGGTTCCCATCCAGGGCCTGGTGACATGGAGGCCACTCTGCCCCCCAATTTTATACTAACCCCTTATCAACCCCATTTTCTTGCTGATCACCACGAAACCACTAGACGCTAAGACACAGGAGCAGAGTTAGGCCATTTGGCCCATCGAGTCTGCTCTGACATTTTATCACAGCTGATTTATTATCCCTCTCAACCCCATTCTCCTGCTTTTTCCCCACCCTCCACTTTAACCGGTAGACTATCCCTTCTTTCCTGCCCAGCTACCCCCTCCCACCATCGAGGGGTAGGAATTGCCTGCACGTAATTGGGATGCAGGAGAAATCCCGGAGCGCTCTTCTCCTACCCTCCCTCCCACCTCATCCTGTCCCACAATCACCTATCCCTCCCTCCCCCATCTGCCCACTCCCTCTCTCTTTCATCCATTCCCTCCTCACTCATTCTCCCCCTCCCGCCGCCGAGCGACGGGGCGGCGCTTCCGGGGGGGGGCGGAGCTACCGTGAGTTCGCGGAACCTCGCAGAGAGCGGAGTCCGCAGGCTGGCGACCGGAGACCGGGGAGGGGAGAGTGTAGAGTCCGGAGACCGGAGACTGAAGACTGGAGACCGGGGAGAGGAGAGTGCAGAGTCCGGAGGCTGGAGGCTGGGGAGAGGAGAGGAGAGTTCGCAGATCGGGCAGAGGAGAGTCCGGAGTCCGGAGTCCGGAGACCGGAGACCGCAGAGGAGAGAGTCTGGAGTTCGGAAGAGGGGGCCGTGGTGGGAGGAGAAGAGCCCGGTCGGTCCGGAGCCCCGGGACGGGATGCAGCCGCCCCCCAGGAAGGTGAGTGGAAGGCTGGAAGACAGGAGGAGAAGGAGGGGCGGAGGGAGGTAAGAAATTGGGGAGGAGGTGAGTGTTGGCAGGAGAGGAGAGGGCAAGGATGCGGGGGGAGTCTAGGGGCGTGAAGATGGGGGAAAGATAGGTAATGCAGAAGGAGGTGTGTGATGGGTAGGGGTATCGAGGGGGTAGGGGTGGTTGAGGGGAGAGGGGGAAGGACTGAGGGTGGGGAGTGTGGTGCCATTGAGGATGGTATTATCTCCTTCTGTCCCAAGTCAAGTGGAGAGGAGGGAGGTGGGGTGGTGAGGAGGAAGTGGGTAGGGAGTGGGGAGACTTACCACAGCACTCTGTTACACCCCCCCCCCCCCGTCCCGGAGCAGGTAGGGTGAGTGTGAGGGGGAAGGGGGTTGAGAGTGGGGAGACTGTAGCCACAGCCCTGTATTACCCCCTCTCTGTCCCGGGACAGGTGCGCGGGAGTCCAGATGTGAAGTTCAGCTTCTCGGAGCAGTTGTGCAGAGCCCAGAGCCGACAACAGCTGGAACTGGAGCTGCTGGAAGACCTCAGGTGGGAATGCGGGGGGGGGGGGGAGAGGGTGGGAGATGCACGGTAAGGAGAGGGGTCAGAGTGGAAGGGAGATTTGGACAGAGCCCTGCTCTAGTCAGGCAGGTCACTAATGCTTGGTTAGTGTCAAGTCAGAAGTTGCAGAAATTTCTCAGCAGGTCTGGCAGCGGCCTGTGGTGACGGGAGTGTCAGTCAACAGGCGTGGAGGTGGGAGCATCGGGCAGGGGCTGTGGTGATGGGAGCATCTCTGTGATCTGAGGGATTAACCATGGTCCTTTTCCTACGGACACTGCCTGGACGACTAACGTTCACAGACCTTTCTGCTTTTGCATAAGATGGATGGATAACTCAGCAGTGCTAACTTGTGTCTACTGAAGGGTCTCGGCCTGAAACGTTGACTGTTTGTTCCTCTGCTGCGATGCTGCCTGAACCTCCAACATTCTGAGTGTGTTGCTCTGGATTTGCAGCATCTGCAGAATCACGTGTTTCTGGTAACTTGGACCGTTTGCAGTTTGCGGAGAACCGGTCACCGTGTCACAGAATGATGGACTCGCTACCACACACACCGTGACACTACACTGAAGACTTACCCTTCCATGTCTTTTGTCCGACACTTCTCACACTTTCTCTGTCGTCTCCCGTCATGTCTGCTTCTCAGGAGACAAACCCGAACTCTCTCTAGCTGCAATCCCTCGTCCATATTTCAGGAAACCTTCCCAGCCTGAACTGGGACCTTCCTACCAATCAGCCCATCAGGTCTGGTCCACCATTCCATCGCGGCTGATTTATTCCCTCTCAACCCCATTCTCCTGCCTTTTCCCCAGAACCTTTGATGCCCTGACTAGCCAAGAACCTATCAACCTCCAGCTTTAAATACACCCAATGACTTGTCCTCCACAGCCATCCATGGCAATGAAATCCACAGATTCACCACACGCTGGCAGAAGAAGCTCCTCCTCGTCTCTGTTCTAAAGGGACATCCCTCTATTCTGAGGCTGTGCCCTCTGGTCCTAGACTCCCTCTCTCTAGGAAACATGCTCTCCACAGCCACTCTATCCAGGCCTTTCAATATTGATAGGTTTCAATGAGGTCCCCCCACCACCATTCTTCTAAACTCCAGTGAGTACAAGACCAGTGCCATCAAACACTCCTCATATGTTAACTCTTTCATGTCCTTCCTGAGCAACTGAGAAGATGCTGCCTGACCTGAGTTCCTTTAGCATCTGTGGAGGGGAATGGACAGTCGATGCTTCAGGTGCAGATGAAGGGTCTCAATCTGAAAAGTTGACTGTCCATCTCCCCACATGTGTGTTGCTCCAGCTCCCAGTGTTCTAAGGTCTCTTGTGTGTCTGATGTTTGATTTTATTTTATTTGGAGATACAGCATGGAACAGGCCGTTCGGGCCAACACACACCCCAGCAACCCACCTGTTAAACCCTCGCCTCGCCTCGTCTCATCATGAGACAACTTACAATGACTAATTACCCTAGGGACCAGCATGTCTTTGGAGCGGGGGAGGAAATGTCCTGAACTGCAGTAGTGTTGTGCTTCCATGCTATCCTAAAGTGAGTTTGAGAGTCCAGGGCCAGTGCCAGGTGATGGCAGGAACTGTGTGTGGAGACCTGTCTGAGTATGTGTGTGGGTGTGTGTACGTGTGCGTGGAGACCTGTTTTGTGTGTGTGGGGGTGGGGAGACCTGGGTCTGTGTGTGTGTGGATGTGTGTGTGTCTGTGTGTTTGGATGTGGGTAAAGGGCTTGTTTCACTGTTGTCATTGAATCCGGTTTAATATCACTGGCATATGTTGTGATATTTGCTGTTTTAAGCCCTCAGTACGTTGCAGTTCCTAGTGCAAAAAGGGAACAAAAATATTGAGGTAGTGTTGATGGGTTCACAGTCCATTTAGAAACCTGGTGGTGGAGGGGAAGAATCTGTTCCTGAAATGCTGTCTTCAGGCTCTTGCACCTCCTCCCTGATGGTAGCAGTGAGATGAGGGCACGTCCTGGGTGGTGGGGGTCCTTAGTGATGGGTGCCGCCTTTTTGAGGCATCGCCTTTTGAAGTTGTCCTCGATGCTGGGGAGGCCAGTGTCCATGATGGAGCTGGCTGAGTTTACAGGTTTCTGCGGCTTTTTTCCGATCCTGTGCAGCGGCCCCTCCGTACCAGACGGTGATGTAGCCAGTCAGAACGCTCTCCACGGTACAGCTGCAGAAATTTGCAAGACTCGTTTGTTTTGTCCCTGGCAGCCAATCAGAATAAGCCCCCTTTATTCCGACTCTTTACCTTCTGCCAACCAGCCAATCTTCTATCCGTGACGGTATTTGTCCTGTAATACTGCGGCTCTTAGCTTGTTAAGCAGCTTCACGTGTGGCACCTTGTCAGAGGCCTGAAAATCCAAATAAACAACATCTACTGACTCTTGATGAAGGGTCTCAGCCTGAAACATCAACTGTGTATTCATTTCCAAAGACGCTGCCTGACCTGCTGAGTTCCTCCAGCATTTTGTGTGTGTGTTGCCCGTTGTGTTCTGTGTTGTTCAGCCGAGCATTGTGGGCTCGCTGTGTTGGCGCTGGTGTGTCTGATGACACATGCGGGCTGCCCCCAGCACACCCTCGGGTCGTGGAGGTTCTAACGTAAAGGGCACTGTTTTTCAATGTGCATTGATAAATCTCAAACTGAAAGGTCAACTTGCTCCCTTCCAGCGAGATACAAACAGATACTTGTTGTCACATTGGAGAGAAGCTGGCATTTATTGGTGAAGAGGGAGCCTGCTTTATGAGAAGGGTGGTGTGGTGGTGAGTGGTCAGTGTCAGGTTTTGCAGGGCCGGCAATCTGAAGACCAGGCTTCAATTCCCACCGCTATTTGTATGTTCCAGTGGGTTTCCTCCGGTTTCTTCCCACATTCCAGACATGCTGCTTAGGGTTAGTGGGCTGTGGGCACGTTACTCAAACAAGCAGGAATATGGCAACACTTGTGGCCCACAGCACATACTCGAACTGTGGTCGACACATTTCACTGTGTGTTTCAATGTACAAGTGACACATAAATCTAATCTCTGATCTGTAGGTAAGTGGCTACAGGGCTGTAACAGTTATTGCAGAGAGTTGAAGGAAAGTTACCTCTGCTGAATCTTCGGCAAATTCACAGTATCTGTTGTGTGCACCTCAGATTGGGGAATATAGAATGGTACGTGGGTTGGGGATGGCTCTGACCTCGGGGGTGGTGGGGGTGGTATTGGCAAACAGGAGAATCGCACGAACATCTGGAGATCTCTGAGTTCTCAGCAGGTTTGTTAGTTCATCACCAGGACTGATCAAAGTCCAGAGAAAAGTATATTTAGTTGAGTAGTTAGTAGTTTTGTTTGCTACCAGCAAAACTACACCGTGTCTTGCCAACTCCATCTTGGGGGCTGGGGCGGGGAGCAGCCTTGGGCTCTGGACCAGCTGCAGCACTGAACTGTCTCCGTGACTGTGGCCTGCAGCCATTGTCACTCACCTCAGCACTGAACTGTCTCTGTGACTGTGACCTGCAGCCATTGTCACTCACCTCAGCACTGAACTGTCTCCGTGACTGTGACCTGCAGCCATTGTCACTCACCTCAGCACTGAACTGTCTCCGTGACTGTGACCTGCAGCCATTGACCTCAGCACTGAACTGTCTCCGTGACTGTGACCTGCAGCCATTGACCTCAGCACTGAACTGTCTGTGTGACTGGGACCTGCAGCCATTGTCACTCACCTCAGCACTGAACTGTCTCCGTGACTGTGACCTGCAGCCATTGTGACTCATCTCAGCACTGAACTGTCTCCGTGACTGTGACCTGCAGCCATTGTCACTCATCTCAGCACTGAACTGTCTCCGTGACTGTGACCTGCAGCCATTGTCACTCACCTCAGCACTGAACTGTCTGTGTGACTGTGGACCCACTCTGGGGAATCTGTGATTCACGTTCTCTCTGTTCTTTGTTTACTTTTTATTGTTCCTGCGATTTGTTCTTTTCTTTCACGTTGGATATTTGGTGGTCTGTTTTGCATGGGATTTCTCATGAATTCTACTGTGTTTCTCTGTTTTGTGGCTACCTGCAAGAAGACGACTCTGAAGATTGTATCCAGTATACATATCCTGATAATGTATTTTGAACTTTGATAGTTTGGGCTTTAATTGCAAGATGTGGGGATCGGGCAGAGGGTTGGGGGCTGCCATAGTTTTATACAGCTCAAGCACAGGCCCTTCAGCCCAACTCATCCCTGCTGACCAAGGTGCCTACCTGAGCTCGTCCCACTCACCTGTGTTTGACCCTCTAAGCAAGGGTTCCCACCCTGGGGCCTGCAGATCCCTCGGTTAGTGGTATTGGTCCACGGCATAAAAACGTTTGGGAACCCCTGCTCGAACTTTTCCTCCCCAGGTGCAGGTCCAGACATCTTTCTTTCTCACCTACAACTCAGCGGATCAGGCTGCATCTAGAGAGGGAAATAAACAGTTGACATTTCAAGCCAAGACCTTCACCAGGAGATGAAGAGTGTGTTCAATGGAACTATTTATTCATTTTCATAGACACTGCCTGAGCTGCAGAGTTACTCCAGCATCTTGTGTGTGTTGTTCTGTGTTTCCAGCATCTGCAGGATCTCTTGTGTTCCTTCTTCACCTTAAACCTGTGCCCTTTAGTTTTCGGCTCCCTAGGCTGGGACAAAGATGTTGGTGGACAGATCAGCCATGACTCAGTGAAAGAGTGGAGGCAGGCCAGGTAGAATGTACACAGCAGGGCTCCAAGGAGGCCAGAACAGTGGGATCTCGGAGCACAAGTACACAGTTCCCCGAGGGTGGAGTCTCAGACGGACAGGGTGGTGAAGAAGGCTTTCAGCACACTCACCGAAGGAAGGGCGCCACGGTAGTGTAGTGATTAGGGTGACGCTATTTCAGCTCGGGCTTTCCAGAGTTCAATTGCACTGCCGTCTGCGAGGACTTTGTACCTCCTCCCAGTGGGCATTGGGGGTTTCGTCCAGGAGCTCCTGTTTCCTCCCTCAGTCCAAAGACGGACCAGTGTTAGAGGGTTAATTGATCACTGTAAATTGTCCTGCAATCAGGCTAGGGTTAAATCCGTGAGGTGCTGGGCGGTGCAGCTCGTTGTGTCTCTAGATCAAAACAAAATAAAAGTTGGGAGGTTCTGGAATGGTTGTGCAGGATGTGGAGATGACTAGGAAATAAATATCCAAGGGTATCAGGTAATACGGAAAGATAGGCAGGAAGGCAAAGGAGGTGGGGTGGTGCTCTTAATTAAGGATGAGATCAGGGCGATTGTGAGATATGATATAAGATCTACGGAGCAGAATGTTGAGTCCATCTGGGTAGAGGTTAAGAATAGTAAAGGGAAAAAATCACTGGTGGGAGTTGTCTATAGGCCACCTAATAAAAACATTGCAGTGGCGATTAACCAAGAAATAACTGAGGCTTGTAAGAACGGAATGGCAGTTGTCATGGGGGATTTTAACTTCCACATAGATTGGGTGAATCAGGTTGGTCAAGGAAGTCTTGAGGAGGACTTCATAGAATACATCCGTGATGGCTTTCTTGAGCAGCATGTTAGTGAACCTACAAGGGAAAATGCCATCTTAGATCTAGTCCTGTGCAATGAGACAGGTAAGATTAACGATCTTGGAGTCAGGAATCCTCTTGGAAAGAGTGATCATAGTATGATTGAATTTCGCATACAGATGGAGGATGAAATAGTTAGATCTAAAACTAGTGTATTATGCTTGAACAAGGGAGACTACAACAGGATGAGGGAGGAGATGGCTAATGTGGATTGGGAGCACAGGCTATTTGGTAGGACAGTTGAGGAGCAGTGTAATACTTTCAAAGAGATTTTTCACAGTGCTCAGCAAAAGTATATTCCACTCAAAAGTAAGGACAGTAAGTGTGGGGAGAGCCAGCCTTGGATAACTAAGGAAATAAAAGATAGTATCAAATTCAAAGCTCGTGTACAAAGTTGCAAAGAGTAGTGGGGGACTGGAGGATTGGGAAAACTTTAAAAAGGCAACAATTAAACAAGAAATAAGGAAAGGGAATATAGAGTATGAAAGTAAATTAGCACAAAATATAAAAACAGATAGCAAAAGCTTTTATAAATATATAAAGCAGAGGAGGGTGGCTAAAGTCAACGTAGGTCCCTTGGAAGACGAGAAGGGGAAATTGATATTGGCTGATAAGGAAATGGCTGAGGCATTGAATGACTGCTTTGTGTCGGTCTTCACGGTGAAAGACACGTCTAATATGCCAAAAGAGGATGTTATGGATGAAGTGGAAGGTGAGGACCTCGATTAAAATCACTGTCACTAAAGAGATAGTGATGTGCAAACTAGAGGGCCTGAAGGTAGAGAAGTCCCCTGGTCCTGATGGGATGCATCCCAGGGTGCTGTGGGAATTGGCGGCGGTTATAGTAGACACGTTGGTAATCACTTACCAAAACTCTCTAGACTCTGGGCAGGTCCCGGCGGATTGGGAGCCACAAATGTCATGCAACTTCTTAAAAAAAAAATGTAGGGATAAGACGGGCAACTATAAGCCAGTTAGCTTAACATCTGTAGTCGGGAAAATTACATTAGATTATGAGGACACACAGTCCTCTTTTATTGTCATTTAGTAATGCATGCATTAAGAAATGGTACAGTATTCCTCCAGTGTGATATCACAGAAACACAGGACAGACCAAGACTGAAAAACTAACAAAAACCACATAATTATAACATATAGTTACAACAGTGCAACAATACCATAACTTGATGAAGAACAGGCCATGGCCACAGTAAAAAAAGTTTGAAGTCTCTCAAAAGTCCCACATCTCACGCAGACGGGAGAAGGAAGAAAACTCTCCCTGCCATGCCCGACCACAGTCCGACTCTGAGTCGTCCAAAAACTTCGAGCCTCCGATCAGCCCTCCGACACCGAGTACCAAGCACCATCTCTGCCGAACGCTTCGACCCCGGCCCCAGCCGCCAGCAGCAGGCAAAGCCGAGGATATTGGGGCCTTCCCTCCGGAGATTCTCGATCGCACAGTACCAGCGGCAGCGAACCAGGCATTTCAGAAATTTCTCCAGATGTTCCTCTGCTTCTCACGTCTGTCTCCATCAAATCAGAATTGTGCACGGCATCCTACTTACAAATACGATATCATTTCACCGGAGAGCTGTGCGTGCTGCGTTGCACCGCCATTTCTCATCCTGCCAAATGCTTGAAGCTGTCATTAAGGAAGAAATAGCGAAACACTTGGGAAGGAGTGGTTCCGTTAGACAGACACAGCATGGATTCAGAGATGGCAGGTCCTGTTTGACAAACTTACTGGAGTTCTTTGAGGACATAATGAGTGCAGTGGATAGAGGGGAACAGGTGGATGTCATATACTTGGATTTCCAGAAGGCGTCCGATAAGGTGCTTATAAATAAGATACGGATGCATGAAGTTGGAGGAAGTGTATTGGCATGGGTAGTGGATTGGTTAACCAATAGAAGGCAGACAGTTGGTATAAATGGGTGTTTCTCCGGTTGGCAATCGGTGGTGAGTGGGGTGTCGCAGGGGTCGGTGCTGGGCCCGCAGCTGTTTACCATTTACATTGATTTGGAAGAGGGGACTGAGTGTAACGTAGCAAAATTTGTTGATGACACAAAACTGAGTGGAAAAGCAAATTGTACAGAGGATGTGGAGAGTCTGTAGAGGGATATAGATAGGTTAAGTGAGTGGGCCAAGGTCTGGCAGGTGGAATACAAGGTTGGTAAATGCGAGATCATCCACTTTGGAAGGAATAATAGAAGAGCAGATTATTATTTAAATGGTGAAAGATTGCAGCATGCTGTTGTGCAGAGGGACTTGGGAGTGCTTGTTCATGAATCGCAAGAAGTTGGCTTGCAGGTACAGCGGTTATTAAGGCAAATGGAATGTTGGCCTTCATTGCTAGAGGGATTGAATTTAAGAGCAGGGAGGTCATGCTGCAACTATACAGGGTACTGGTGAGACCGCACCTGGAGTACTGCGTGCAGTTCTGGTCTCCATACTTGAGGAAGGATATACTGGCTTTGGAGACAGTGCAGAGGAGTTTCACCAGGTTGATTCCAGAGATGAAGGGGTTAACCTACGAGGAGAGATTGAATCGCCTGTGATTATACTCTCTGAAATTCAGAAGAATGAGAGGACATCTTATAGAAACATACAAATTTTGAAAGGGATAGATGAGATAGAAGTAGGAAAGTTGTTTCCATTGGTAGGTGAGACTAGAACTAGGGGACATTGCTTCAGGATTCAGGGAAGAAGATTTAGGACGGAGATGAAGAGAAACTGTTTTTCCCAGAGAATGGTGAATCTGTGGAATTCTCTGCCCAGGGAAGCAGTTGAGGCTTCTTCACTAAATATATTTAAGATACAGTTAGGTAGGTTTTTACATAGTAGGGGAATTAAGGGTTATGGGGAAAAGGCAGGTAGATGGAGCTGAGTTTATGGACAGATCAGCCATGATCTTATTGAATGGTGGAACGGGCTCGATAGGCCAGATGGCCGACTCCTGCTCCTATTTCTTATGTACTCTATCTACCTCTACCTCCTCCCCTGCAGAGCATTCCACACACCCACCACTCTCGGTGTGGAAAACCTACCTATGACATCCCCTGATACTTTCCTCCAGTCAGCTTCAAATTATGCCCATCGTATCAGCCATTTCCACCTTGGGGAAAGCCTTTGACTGTCCATTCGATCTGTGCCTCTTATCACCTTGTACACCTCTGTCAAGTCAGCTCTCATCATCCGTTCTGGTCCCTCTTTCTATTCGCTACCTCTCATCCTCCGCTGTCCGTGCCAAGGGTTGGAGCTGAGGTGACCTCTGCCACAGAGTGACCCCCATATTGGTTCCTGCACACCTGTTGTGAGATTGTTTTTCCATGGATGGGCTGGTGTTTCACACCGACCTCACTGCTGTGTTTTCTTTCAGGTCGTTCAGTAAACAGAGAGCAGCCATTGAGAAGGAATACGGTCAGGTATGCTCCCATGGCTCTGGGTCGGGCTGCCGCACGGCCTGCAGAAGAATTAATTATGGTCTTATGGTCTAATTCTGGGAATCGTCATCTCATAGACTCGCCCTGTACCCCACCCCTGCCCCGTTCACCAGCCCGTTCCCCACCCCTGCCCCGTTCACCAGCCCGTTCCCCACCCCCGCCTCATTCACCAGCCCTTCTCCCCACCCCTGCCCCATTCACCAGCCCGTTCCCCAACCTTGCCCCATTCCCCACCCCTGCCTCGTTCACCAGCCCGTTCCCCAACCTCGCCCCATTCCCCACCCCCGACTCATTCACCAGCCCTTTCCCCACCCCTGCCTCAACCCATTCCCCACCCCCTCCTTGTTCCCGGCTCTCAAGGTGTTGACTGGCCCATTACTTGCACCTCCATGTTCTCTGCCTCAGCCCACTTCCTGTCTCAGCTCAGCTTCAGACTGGATTCAGATTTATTTATCACAGTGAAATGCGTCGTTTGCGTTTACAACCAACACAGCCTTGGAGGGGCCGCCACACATTCTGGCGTTAATAAATCATGCCCTCAATGCTCAGCAGAACAGCGGAAACAACAACACAACACGCACCAAATGCTGGAGGAACTCGGCACGTCAGCAGCATCGATGGAAATTAATAAATAGTCGACATTTTGTGCCGAGACCCTTCATCGGGACTGGAAACATCGAATGTTTGTTCATTCCCAGAGATGCTGCCTGACCAGCTGAGTTCCTCCAGCACTTTGTGTTGCTTTGCATTTCCAGTGTCTGCAGAGTCGCTTAATTTACAAAGAGCGAAACAAGCCCCTGTCATCCCTCCCTCCCTCCAGCACACCTACCCTCCCACTCACCCACCCTCCAACCCTCCCTCTCACCCACCCTCCAACCCTCCCACTCACCCACCCTCCATCCCTCCCTCCCCAGCACACTCGCCCCTCCCTCCAACCCTCCAACCTTCCCTCCCTCCAGCACACCTTCCCACCTCTCACCCACCTTCCATCCCTCCCTCCCCAGCACACTCACCCCTCCCTCCAACCTTCCCTCCCTCCAGCACACCTACCCACCTCTCACCCACCCTCCATCCCTCCCTCCCCAGCACACTCACCCTCCCTCCAAACCTCCAGCCTTCCCGCCTCTCACCCACCCTCCATTCCTCCCTCCCCAGCACACTAACCCTCCCTCCCTCCAACCTTCCCATCCTCCTGCATACTCACCCACCTTCCCTCCAACCCTCCAGCACACCCACCCACCCACATACACAGTCCTCCATTCCCCACCCCATTGCCCTGGAGAACCTAATTCTCACACTGCTTCCTGATTTCTTTGAGGAAATAACAGGCAGAATAGACAAAAGGGAGTCAATATACAATAGACAATAGGTGCAGGAGTAGGCCATTCGGCCCTTCGAGCCAGCACGCCATTCACTGTGATCATGGCTGATCATCCACAATCAGTATCCAGTTCCTGCCTTATCCCCATAACCTTTGATTCGGCTATCTTTAAGAGCTCTATCCATCTCTTTCTTGAAAGCATCCAGAGACTTGGCCTCCACTGTCTTCTGGGGCAGAGCATTCCACAGATCCACAACTCTCTGGGTGAAAAAGTTTTCCTGAACTCCGTTCTAAATGGCCTACCCCTAATTCTTAAACTGTGGCCTCTGGTTCTGGACTCACCCAACATCGGGAACATGTTTCCTGCCTCCAGCGTGTCCAATCCCTTAATAATCTTATATGTTTCAATAAGATCCCCTCTCAGCCTTCTAAATTCCAGAGTATACAAGCCCAGTCGCTCCAATCTTTCAACATATGACAGTCCCGCCATCCCGGGAATTAACCTTGTGAACCTACGCTGCACTCCCTCAATAGCAAGAATGTCCTTCCTCAAATTTGGAGACCAAAACTGCACACAGTACTCCAGGTGTGGTCTCACCAGGGCCCTGTACAACCGCAGAAGGACTTCTTTGCTCTTATACTCAACTCCCCTTGTTATGAAGGCCAGCATGCCATTAGCTTTCTTAGTCGGTAGATGTTGTTTACTGGGATTTTCAGAAGGCCTTTGACCAGGTACCACAGGTGAGGCTGTTTAAGGGTTAAGAGCTCATGGTATTTCAAGATGGGTACCAGCATAGAGAGAGCATTGGCTGATTGGTGGGGGACAAAGGCTCGGAATAAAGGCACTGGCTGTCAGTGACGTGTCCTACCGAGGTCGATATTGGGGCCGCTTCTTTTCATGTTATATGTCAATTATACTGCTGATGGAAATGGTGGCTTTGTGGCACAGTTTGTGGACAGACTGGAGGTAGGTGGAGAGGCAGGTCGTGTTGAAGCAGGGAGACTGTGGAAGGACTTGGATTAGGAGAATACAGATGGAATGCAGTGTATGGTCATGACATTTAGTAGAAGGAATAAAGGCTTAATTCTGCTCCTATGTCTTATAGTCTGCCAAGCGCTTGGCTCTGAGTTCTTCCCATCTCCAGTATTGTCCAGTGATGGGGTGTTGGAACTCTCCCCAATCTTCTTTTAACTTCTGGCCATCTGCCAGGCTTCTTGATGGTTGTGTTGGACTTACTGTTAGCTGTGGAATGGGTAGGGCCTGCCTCTAATCACGGGCTCAGTACAGGTAGGAAGTGTCCCTGCCGGGAGGCAGCTATCATTGTAACCCACACAAAATGCTGGAGGAGCTCAGCAGGTCAGGCAGCGTCGATGGAGATGAATAAACAGTCGATGTTTCGGGCTGAGACCCTTCCTCAGGACTGGAAAGGAAGGCGGAAGATGCCAGAATAAGGAGGTGGGGGGGGAGGGGAAGGAGGACAAGTTGGAAGGTGAGAGGTGAGGCTAGGTGTGTAGGGGAACGAGACGAAGTAAGAAGCTGGGAGATGATAGGTGGAAGAGGTAAAGAGCTGAAGAAGAAGGAATCTGATAGGAAATGAGAGTGGACCATGGGAGAAAGGGAAGGAGGAGGGGCATTGGGGTGGTGATAGGTAGGTGAGGTGAAGAAGCAAGCGGCCAGAACAGGAAACAGGAAGAATGGGGAAAAATTACAGAAAGTTGTGGAAATATGCCATCATTGTTGTGGGCTGCCTGTCAATACGGGCAAGGCTTCTAGATCGTATTCCTCTGTTCTCTGGCACAGCCCAGTGTGAAAGGATGTTGCTTACTCTGCAGACTGACATCTGGCAACAAGCCAGCGGAACAATCTCTTGGACGTCTCTGGCCAATCCATACAGATCCATTAGGAACCTTGGCACAGCAGCCATCAATACATTGAGGCCTTCTGTTGCTCAAGGTCGACCTTGCATGCTGCATCCAAGGAGTCCATATGCAAGCCTTGAAACAGAGGAACAGAACCTGGCCATTCAGCCCATCGATTCTGCTCCGCCATTTCATCATGGCTGATCCATTTCCCTCCCAACCCCATTCCCTTGCCTTCTCCCTGTAACATTTCACGCCCTGACTAATCAGGAACCTTTCAAACTCTGCTTTAAATACGCCCAATGACTTGGCCTCCACAGCCACCTGTGGCAATGAATTCCACCGATTGGCCATCCTCTGGCTAAAGAAATTCCTCCTCATGCCCACTCTAAATGAACATTCTTCTATTCTGTGGCTGTGCCCTCTGGCCTTAGACTTCCCCACCACAGGAAACATCCTCTCCACATCCACTCTAACAAGACCTTTCAACATTCGATGGGTTTCAGTGAGGTCACCCCTCATTGTTCTGAATTCCAGTGAATACAGGCCCAGGGCCATCAATCACTCTTCATATGACCAGCCATTCAATCCTGGAATCATTTTTGTGAATCTCCTTTGAACCCTCTCCAGTTTCAGCACATCCTTTCTCAGACAAGGGGCCCAAAATTGCTCACAATACTCAAGTGAGGCGTCTCCAGTGCCTCAGCCTGATAAAGCCTCAGCATTATATCTTTGTTTTATATTCTCGTCCTCTTGACATGAACGCTAACATTGCATTTGCCTTCCTCACCACAGACTCAACCTGTAAATTAACCTTTAGGGAATCCTGTACAAGGACTCCCAAGTCCCTTTGCACCTCAGTTTTTCTGTATTTTCTCTCCATTTAGAAAATAGCCTGTGTTTTTATTTCTTCAACCAAAGTGCGTGGCCACACACTTCCCAACACAGTATTCCATCTGCCACCTTGCCCATCCTCAGAATGAGGTTTATTGTCACCGGGATTTGTCGTGAAATTCCTTAACTTAGCAGCAGCAGTTCAATGCAATACATATTAATAGAGAAAGAAAAATAAATAAGTAATTCAATAACATTAAGTATTTATGTATATTAAATAGTGCAAAAACAGAAGTGATATACTTTTAAAAAGTGGGGTGGTGTTTATGGATTCGATCTGTCTTGGGGACCTTGTGCAGCCTCCGTGCTTTCTCAAAGCTAAATGCCCCTTCATCTATCTTCATATCAAACACAGACCTTCAGGTTTTCTTTCAAGTTGTAGCCCGTTGAAGATCCTTTCCCTCCCAGGGATGGGGCCTTTGGTGCTTCTGTTGGTGTTTCTGTAGCTCTGGGTGGGTTTTTAACACGATGATCTTACCCAACCCTCCTCTTTACACAACCGGGCTTTAGACCATCCATGGCGGAGTTATCTGTACCTCTCATAACTTTATAAACCTCTGTAAGGTCACCCCTCGGCCTCTGTGGCCTCAGTATGAATAAACATAGCCTGTCCAACCCTACTTTCCACCACATGCCTCCATCTCAGGCAACAAGCCAGGGACAGAACTGACTCAATCAGTTTATGCAAGATTGCTTAATGTCACAAGTGTAAAGGAGAACGAAATAGTTGTTACTCTGGATCACAAAAAAACAACACAATAAGATAATGAACACAATAATAATTTAAAAAATTACAGTTAGTATAAATAGGCATCCGTTAGTCTCGTCAGACCATGGATTTCTCGCCTTGGAAGGTTTCCAGGGCGCAGGCCTGGCAAGGTTGTATGGAAGACCAGCAGTTGCCCATGCTGCAGGTCTCCCCTCTCCACGACACCGATGTTGTCCAAGGGAAGGGCATTAGGACCCACACAGCTTGGCACCAGTGTCGTCGCAGAGCAATGTGTGGTTAAGTGCCTTGCTCAAGGACACAACACGTTCCCTCGGCTGGGGCTCGAACTCACGACCTTCAGATCACTAGACAGACGCCTTAACCACTTGGCCACGCGCCAACACATTAGTATAACTACATAAGAGATTATACTCCTAGATTGTTTGTGTGCCCACAGAGTGACATGAGGTACAGGAGTGTCCGTACGTAAGGTGACTGACAGGAAATGATAAAGTAGTGGTGGTTGGGGGTGTGGAGGGGTGGGTTAGTGGGTGGAGGTGTTGATCAGCCTTACTGCTTGGGGAAAGTAACTGTTTTTGAGTCTGGTGGTCCCGGGGGGATGTTATGTAGCCTCCTCCCTGATGGGAGTGGGACAAGCAGTCCGTGAGCAGAGTGGGTGGGATCCTTCATGATGTTACTGGGCCTTTTCCAGCACCTTTCTGTAGATACAGTATGCCCTTCACAGAGGTTAGATGGGTGCGAGTGATGCATTGGGTGGTTTTGACCAGCTGTTGGAGAGCTCTCCTGTCTGCCACAGCGCAGTTTCCATCCCAATCAGTGATGCATCTTGTCAAACAGATCCTGGTGTAAGGGTAGGGGAGTGCAGACAGCAGAATGCACAGCACCCAAAGGTGGGATCATGAAATTAAAATAAACTAGTAGTGCAAACAGAGAGCTAACTAGTGAGGTTCACTGTCCATTCAGCAATATGATGGCGGAGGGGAAGGAGCTCTTCCTGAAACATTGATTGTGGGTCTTCAGGCTCCCGTACCTCCTCCCTGATGGTAGCAATGAGAAGAGGGCATGTCCTGGGTGATGGGGGTCCTGAATGATGGATACTGTACTGCCTTTTTTTGGTTAGACTCGGTTTATCTCTGTACGGTAAGGTCCTGGTGGTCTGATGTTTGGGACTGAGTTTTCAGCCTGAGGGTTGGGGTGAGTTTTCAGGCCAGGCTTTCTCTCAGTTGTTGGGGTGGTTGAGTCTGGGGGAATCTGTCCTCCCGGGATCGTTCCCCTCTGACCAGACCCTTTCTCTACAGGCCCTGCAGAGACTGGCGGCTCAGTACCTGAAGAAGGACTCGAGCAGAGGGAAGGCAGATGCCACTGACAGCAGGTACGTCTATGGCCTGGAGCTGCCCTCACCTACAGACTACTGACCCCCTCTTCCTCCCTCTCCCCCATAGACACCCCCCCCACAGACCCCAGCCCCACTCCAATGTCCACAGGTGATCTCCACAGCAACGGCAGAACGGGATGCATGGAAAATCAGTACCTCATGTCAGTCAATAAACTGACTGTGTCTACACCATCTCCATCTCACTGACCAACACACACAAAGGGGCTCTGGGCCTGTACTCACTGGAGTTCAGAAACATGAGGGGGGAGTCTCATTGAAACCGACTGAATATTGAAAGGACTCAATAGAGTGGATGTGGAGAGGATGTTTCCTATAGTGGAGCAGTCTAGGACCAGAGGGCACAGCCTCAGAATAGAGAGATGTCCCTTTAGAATAGAGATGAGGAGGAATTTCCTTAACCAGAGAGTGGTGAGTCTGTGGAATTCATTGCCACAGACAGCTGTGGAGACAAATTAATTTGATACATTTAAAGTGGAGATTGATAGGTTCTTGATTAGTCAGGGTGTCAAAGGTTACAGAGAAAAGGCAGGAGAATGGGGTTTGGGAGGGATAATAAATCAGCCATGATGGAATGCTGGAGCAGACGATGGGCTGAATGGCCTCATTCTGCTCTGGTCTAAAAGGCTGGAAGAACTCCTCAGATCAGGCAGCATCTTTGGAGATGAATGAACGATTGAAGCTTCAGACTGAGACCTTCTTCAGGACTGGAGAGGTAGGGGGAAGGAGCCAGCAAGAGATGGTGGGGGAAAGCTGGCAGGTGATGGGTGAGACCAGGAGAGGGAGAAGGTGGGTGGGTGGGGAATGAGATGAGGTGAGAAGCTGGGAGGTGAAAGGTGGACGAGGTAAAGAGCCGAAGAAAGAATCTTAATAATAAAGAAGTGAACCAGAGGAGAAAGGGAAGGAGGGGAACCAGAAGGAAGTGATGGGCAGCTGAGGAGAGAAGACAAGATGTGAGAGTGGAACCAGAATGGGAAGAGGGAGAAACTACCAGAACTTGGAGAAATTGTTTTTATTTTTCTGAAGGTGGCATTGTCAAATACGAGAGGGCATGGGTTGAAGGTGAGGAGGGGAAATTTAATTTGAGATGTTCAGAACAAGTTTTGTTTACACGGAGAGTGGTGGGCGTCCGGTTGGTGTGGGTTAGACCCATGAACGTGCAGGGAATGGGCTGTGCACGGGCAGAAAGGATCATTGTGATGTGAACGTAGATATGATGGGCCCGTACCTGTATCCGCACTCTGCTGTCGTTAGTCCTGTCATGTGTTGGTTGAGTTCATGTGGAGAAAGTTTCTCACCACCTCCCCACCCCACCAAATGGTCATATTGTCTTGCCTTACAATCAGCATCCCTCCTCGGTTCAACAAAAGACCATACCAGAATTAGGCTATTCAGCCCATCGAGTCTGCTCTGCCATTCCATCATGGCTGATTTATTATCCCTCTCAACCCCATTCTCCTGCCTTTTCCCCCCTTCTCCCCCCACCACCCTGCTGGAAGTTTTGATGTCCTGACTAATCAAGAACCTATCACCCTCTGCTTTAAATATACTTAATGACTTAGCCTCCACAGCCATCTGTGGCATTGAGTTCCACAGGTTCACCATCCTCTAGCTAAAGAAATTGCTCCACATCTGAATTCTAAACGGACGTCCCTTTATTCCGAGGCTGTACCCACTGGTCCTAGACTCCCCGACTATAGGAAACATCCTCGCCACATCCACTCTATCTGTGCCCACTGGTCCTAGACTCCCCCCACTATAGGATACATCCTCTCCACATCCACTCTATCTGTGTGCTCTGGTCCTATGCTCCCCCACTATAGGAAACATCCTCTCCACATCCAGTCTATCCGTGCCCTCTGGTCCTAGACTCCCCCACTATAGGAAACATCCTCTCCACACCCACTTTATCTGTGTCCTCTGGTCCTAGACTCCCCCACTATAGGAAATATCCTCTCCACATCCAGTCTATCTGTGTCCTCTGGTCCTAGACTCCCCCCACTATAGGAAACATCCTCTCCACATCCAGTCTATCTAGTCTTTTCAATATTCGATAGGTTTCAATGAGACCCCCCTCCCATTCTTCTAATCTCCATAAACTCCAATGAGTACAGGCCCAGGACCATCAAACGCTCCTCATGTGTTAACTCTTTCATTCCTGGATCATTCTCATGACGCTCCAGCCTTGGAGAGTTAAACTTCAGGAAGGGCTGGAAAGTGAAGGGGGTTTCAGTTGAGCTGCGCAGGAGGGAACTCCATTCTGGAAGTTGGGGTGCCCAGGATGAGAACCTTAAATCACAGACTGCCACCCCTGGGCACATCTGGAAGTGAAAAGACCCCCCCCCCCCTTTTGGGAGGGTAGTGGGAAGGGCAGTTGTGAGTTTATAACTGTGGATTGCATAGCTGCGGGGAGCATGCGAGCAGGAAGACACAGTTGGAGTGCTGGGATAGGGTTGACAGATGGATGGTCGAATGGCCTCGTGCTGTCCTGGTGTTGGGCTCAATGGTTATCTGCATCTTCCAGGTCCACGTTTACCGCCTGGCGGTCCACCATCGAGGCCACCGCCCAGCTTGGGCAAGCGCATGCCATGTCTGCAGAAACCTACCGGACAGTCAGCACTGAGGCGGGCAAGACTGGGCGCTTGGCCAAGGACGTCAGGCTGAAGAAGGTGAGCAGTCTGCAGGGACCAGGACAAGGGGGCTGTCCACAGTGTCTGCCCCACCCTAGAGAGCTAGGCCTGGACAGTGTGAGGCCACTCAGCCCCTTATAGTTCAGAATTAGGCCATTCAGCCCATCAGGTCTACTCCACCATTCTATCATGGCTGATTTATTATTCCTCTCAACCCCATTCTCCTGCCTTTTCCCTATAACGTTTGATGCCCTTGTTAATCAAGAACCTATCAACCTCCACTTTAAATACACCCAATGACTTGGCCTCCACAGCCACCTGTGGCAATGAATTCCACAGATTCACCACTCTCTGTCCTGCTTGGATCTGTCCTCTCTTCTTCCTTCTTCCTTCTCCCTTCTCCCATCGGGCAAAAGATACAAAAGCCTGAAAGCACGTCCCACCAGGCCCAAGGGCAGCTTCTACCCCACTGTTATCAGTGAAAGCATGTCCCACCAGGCCCAAGGGCAGCTTCTACCCCACTGTTATCAGTGAAAGCATGTCCCACCAGGCCCAAGGACAGTTTCTACCCCACTGTATTCAGACTGTTGAAAGCACATCCCACCAGGCCCAAGGGCAGCTTCTACCCCACTGTTATCAGTGAAAGCATGTCCCACCAGGCCCAAGGACAGTTTCTACCCCACTGTTATCAGTGAAAGCATGTCCCACCAGGCCCAAGGGCAGCTTCTACCCCACTGTTATCAGTGAAAGCATGTCCCACCAGGCCCAAGGGCAGCTTCTACCCCACTGTTATCAGTGAAAGCACATCCCACCAGGCCCAAGGACAGTTTCTACCCCACTGTATTCAGACTGTTGAAAGCACGTCCCACCAGGCCCAAGGGCAGCTTCTACCCCACTGTTATCAGTGAAAGCATGTCCCACCAGGCCCAAGGACAGTTTCTACCCCACTGTTATCAGTGAAAGCATGTCCCACCAGGCCCAAGGACAGTTTCTACCTCACTGTTATCAGTGAAAGCACGTCCCACCAGGCCCAAGGACAGTTTCTACCCCACTGTTTTCAGACTGTTGACTGGTTCCCTAGTATGATAAAATGGATTCTTGACCTCGCAATCTATCTTGTTTTCACCTTGCACTTTATTGTTCAGCTGTACTGCACTTTCTCTGTAACTGTGACAGTGTACTGCATTCTGCTGCACTGTGTAATGATCTGATCTGTATGAACAGTGTTTGTGTCCATCGTATCGGGTGACGACAGGAACCCTGTGCGGGGAAGTTTATGAAGTGGAAAAGCCGTTGTGCTGGGGCAGCTCCACTCTCTCAAACTCGGAAGTCCACGTCCAGTGGTGTGAGTAGTCGTCACAAACCTGGTTGCAGTGGATGAGCACGACTCTTTCTGTGCCTCGTCATCCCCTCACGCTTCACGGAGCGTTGCAGAACCACCTACCTGACCGTTGGATCTCATCAGCCAGCCCACCGGCACTGACTTTGCCAGCTAGGACGGGCGCGTCCCGATCTCACCGGGGTACAAAACCTGCCGGCTCTCCTCACCCGACTCATGCTCAGCAACCGTTCTCCTGTCTCATGACAAGGATCAATCTCCCTCTGCCTCCTGTTGAGGAAGAGGTCCCAAGAGTCACCACCCCTGCGAGAAGTAATAAAGCTTTTCCATCGGAGGGAATTAGGCCATTCAGCCCATCAAATCTGCTCCACCATTCCACCACAACTGATTTACTTTCCCATTCAATTCCAGTCTCCTGTCTTCACTCTGTAATCTTTGACACTCTTACTAATCAAGCCCGTGCTTTAAATAAAATCAATTACGTGGCCTCCACTCCCCTTCCTTGGGTGGGTGAGCACATATTTTTGAAGGGTAACCCCTGGTTGTAAGGTCTCCTGGAGGAGGGGTGAGTGATCCACACTCACTCAGATTGTCCAGTGCATTCAGGTGGTGTGAGGTAAACAGGAGGCTTTGAAGGGCAGCACAGTAACACAGGGGCGAGCGTAATAATGGTTTACAGCGCTGGTGACCAGGTCCAGTTGCTGTCGCTGTCTGTAAAGCGTTTGGATTATTTTCACTGTCTGTAAGGAGTTTGTATGTTCTCCCTGTGCCTGCATGGGCTCCCTCCCACATCTCAAAGATGTAGAGTGTAGACATTCTGGGAGTACGCTGGTACTTTCAGGCTGTGTACAGCACATCCGTGGACTGTGTTGGTTCTCGGTGCAAATGACACATTTTGCTTTATGTTTCGAGGTACATGTGACAAATAAAGTTAAACTTTATCTGAAATCTAATCTCAAAACTAGCAACGCAGAATAAAGAGCAAGACAGAGAAAGTGCAGTGCAGTTAGACAAGATCATAACGAGGTAGACTGGGAGGAAACGCCTTATCCAAAATCACTCTATCACCTTCCCTCAGCACCCAGTGTTTCAGCAAAATCCCTCACAGGCTTTTCCAGCGAATATAGACCCAGACGACCCAGCAGATGCAGGTATCTGGCCGGCTCCCAATGCATTAACATCCTCAGGAAGGAAGTCGGTCCTGTCCATGGTGACCATCAAGACCATCCACGTTCCCCAGTCGATATTCAGTAATGTTATAGAGCATAGATGAGCACTGGCCCTTCGGTCCACAAAGTTGTGTTGGCCTTTTAACCTACTGTAAGATCAATCGAACCCTCCCTCCCACACAAACCTCCATTTTTCCATCATACATCTAAGAGTCTTTTAAAAAATACCATAAGACATAGGAACCAAACCAGACCATTCAGCCCATCGAGTCTGCTCCGTCATTCGATCATGGCTGATCCCTTTTTCCCCTCCTCAGCACCACTCCCCGGCCTTCTCCCCGTAACCTTTGATGCCATGTCCAATCAAGAACCTATCAATCTCTGCCTTAAATACACTCAGCGACCTGGCCTCCACAGCTGCCTGTGGCTACAAATTCCACAAATTCACTACCCTTTGGCTGAAGAAATTTCTCCGCATCTCTGTTTTGAAAGGGCGCCCCTCTATCCTGAGGCTGTGCCCTCTTGTCCTAGACTTTCCCACCATGGGAAACATCCTTTCCACATCCTTTTAAAAAATTTTCTCTCTCTTTCTCTCTCTCTTTTTATACGAGGGGTGATTAATAAGTTCGTGGCCTAATGTAGAAGGAGTCAATTTTAGAAAACCTAGCACGTTTATTTTTCAACATAGTCCCCTCCTACATTTACACACTTAGTCCAGCGGTCGTGAAGCATACGGATCTTGGACCTCCAGAAAGTATCCACAGCAGGGGTGATTGATAGGTTCGTGGCCTGAGGTAGAAGGAGATGGGTTATACAGCTCTCATCACATGCACATGCAGTTCAACACTGAGTCATTATGCAGAAAGTTTGAACTTAATAACTCATCAGGGGTGATTGATAAGTTCATGGCCTAAGGTAGAATGAGATGAGTTATTAACTTTAAACTTTCTGCATAATGACTCAGTGTTGAACTGCATGTGCATGTAACGAGAGCTGTATAACTCATCTCCTTCTACCTCAGGCCACGCACTATCAATCACCCCCTGCTGTCGACACTTTCTGGAGGTCCAAGATCCGTATGCTCCACAACTGCTGGACTGTGTGTGTAAATGCTAGATTTTCTAAAATTGACTCCTTCTACCTTAGGCCATGAACTTATCAATCACCCCTGGAACGTGTATGTATGTATATTTATATGTGTGTGTGTGTATATAATTAAGTTAAATAATTAATTCAAAACGAGAGGGGGAAATAGTGATGAGATGTCCATGGGTTCTTGTCCCTTCAGAAATCTGATGGAGGGGAAGAAGTTGTTGCTGAATTGTTGAGTCCCTGATGGTACGATGAGAAGAGGGCATGTCCTTGGTGATGGGGGTCCTTAATGCCTCTTGGGGCATCGACTTTTGAAGGTGTACTGGATGCTGGTGAAGCCAGTGCCATGATGGAGCTGACTGACTTCACAATTTTCTGCAGCTTATGTCAATCCTGTGCAGTGTCCCCCGACCGTACCAGATGGTGATGCAGACCGTTAGAATGCTCTCCGTGGTCATCCGGGTAAATTTGCTGGTCTTTGGTCTCCTTGCGAATCCCCCTTCTAAAGGGTCCCGATGCAGCTGCCCCCATTGACTTCTCCACCTGCTGGTGCAGGACGGGGCGAGATTAACCGCTGCTCTCCCTGTCCTCTCTCCACAGTGCTCAGAGCAGCTGCTCCAAGTCCAGGCAGAACTGACCGAGGCTGTGAAGGAGCTCAACAAGGCGAAGAAACGATACGCACAGCGACAGCGAGTAGCTGAGATGGCGCAGGAGAAGGCGGCCGAGGCTGAGGCCAAGTAGGGGTCGGAGCCAGGAGTGGGCAGTTGTCCCAGACTGGGAACTGATGCCTCCCCAAAGGGACTGAATCTTTGTAGAGATTCAGACTCTGGTGCTCACTCCACACCATCCCATCACACACTCCTGGGGTCAGACACAGAGTGAAACTCCCTCCACACTGTCCCATCACACTCTCCCGGGTTCAGACACAGAGTGAAACTCCCTCCACACTGTCCCATCACACACTCCCGAGGTCAGACACAGAGTGAAGCTCCCTCCACACTGTCCCATCACACACTCCTGGGGTCAGACACAGAGTGAAACTCCCTCCACACTGTCCCATCACACTCTCCCGGGTTCAGACACAGAGTGAAACTCCCTCCACACTGTCCCATCACACTCTCCCGGGTTCAGACACAGAGTGAAACTCCCTCCACACTGTCCCATCACACTCTCCCGGGTTCAGACACAGAGTGAAGCTTCCTCCATACTGTCCCATCACACACTCCCGAGGTCAGACACAGAGTGAAGCTCCCTTTACAGTGTCCCATCACACACTCCTGGGGTCAGGCATACTGGAGAGTGAAGCTCTGTCCACACTATCTAATCACACACTCCCATAAGACATAGGAGCAGAATTAGGCCATTCAGCCCATCGAGTCTGCTCTGCCATTCCATCATGTCTGATCTGGATCCCACTCAACCCCATACACCTGTCTTCTCACCATATCCACTGGTACCCTGTCCAATCGGGACACTATCAACTTCCGCTTTATGTATGCCCACGGAGTTGACCTCTACTGCAGTTGCTGGCAGAACATTCCACAGATTCACCACTCTCTCTGCCTATGTAAAAAAAATTCCTCTTTACCTCTGTTCTAAAGGGTCACCCGTCTAGTTCTGAATACACCAACAGACGAAACATTCCCTCCACATCCACCCTATCTAGTCCTTTTAACATTTGATAGTTTTCAATGAGATCCCCTCCGGCATTCTTCTAAATTCCAGTGAGTACAGGCCCAAAGCTGCCAAATGCTCCTCATATGTTAACCCCTTCATTCCCGGGGTCATCCTCGTGAACCTCCTCTGGATTCTTTGCAATGACAACACATCCCTTCTGAGATATGGGGCCCAAAACTGTTGACAATACTCCAAGTGCGGCCTGACTAGTGTTTTATAAAGCCTCAGCATTCTCTCCTTGCTTTTATATTCTATTCCCCTTGAAATAAATGCCAACATTGCATTTGCCTTCTTTACCACAGACTCAACCTGCAAATTAACCTTCTGGGAGTCTTGCACGAGGACTCCCAAGTCCCTCTGCACCTCTGATGTTTGAACCTTCTCCCCATTTAGATAATAGTCCACAGTATTGTTCCTTTTACCAAATTGCATTGTCATACATTTCCCAACACTGTATTCCATCTGACACTTCTTTGCCCATTCTTCCAAGTTGTCTACGTCCTGCCGCAATCGCATTGCTTCCTCAGCACTACTGACCCCTCCACCAAATTTTGGATCATCCACAAAGCCATCAATTCCATGATCGAAATCATTGACAAACAATGTGAAAAGTAATGGTCCCAATACTGATCCCTGAGGAACATCACTAGTGACCGGCAGCCTTTTATTCCCACTCGCTGCCTCCTCTCTGTCCAGCATTCTGCTATCCACGCCAGCATCGTTTCTGTAATGCCATAGGGTTTGATCTTGTTAAGCTGCCTCGTGTGTGCTTGCCAAACGTCACTGTCTCCCTGCCTGCTGCATGGGTTGGTAGCACTGACACGTCATGGCGGTGAGCCTGTAACTGCCGTGATTGATTTCAGACCTGCACCTTCACTATGACCTGTCGCTGGGTGGCTGATAGAAGCTCCCTGCCAGTGCAGGTAGGCTCAGGGGCCGTAGTTGCCTGCCTGGTGCTGGTTTCTGCGGGATGGGTGGAGGAGGGGAATCTGTCATCCTGTGGGTACTGGCTGTTGCTGAGCAAATGACTAGTGAGAGGCTTCCTCTGCGTTGGGCAACAAACAGCAGCTGTGTTGGGGCAACAGAACCGAGGTCTGCCCGTACGAGGAAGATTAGCAACATGTTTTCATCTCCTTGTAGGTCAAAGAAGAGCGAATTTGGGATATTCCATTCTAAGACCAGCCTGCAGAAGCTCAGTGTGAAGGTAAAGAGGCTACTCGGCCCATCGATCGAATGACAGCTCTCCGACAGACTATACAATCGATCCCAGTTCCCAACTTCCTTCCTACCTTCCTGTGATTTTCCACATTAGACAGCACGGTGACTTGGCGCTTAGCGCGATGATATCACAGTGCGGGATATGGGAGTTCGTAGTTCAATTCCTGCGTCCTTTGTAAGTTTGTACATTGCTTCCCGTGAGCGCGTGCATTTCCCCAGTGTGCCCAGGCTTCTCCCCACAGTCCAAAGACGTACCATTTAGTGGATTAGTTGGTCATCGTACATTGTCCAAGAGAGGGTCAGAGTGGGAAATTGAAAAAGAGGGAAGGAAAATGGGGAAACATTACTGGAATGTGGAACAAATGAACAAACATTGTATGTTTATTCATTTCCATAGATGCTCCTGACCCAGTGAGTTCCTCCAGCATTTTGTGTTTCTTGCTCCTTTCAATGCCGAATGCCTCCCTTAAATCCTCTCCTAATCTTCCCTGTTGTACGAACGTTGGAGACCGCAGGCCCAGTCCATCCATCACTCCTCGTGACATCCCTTTCCCTGTTGTACGAACGTTGGAGACCGCAGGCCCAGTCCATCCATCGCTCCTCATCTGACATCCCCACTATTTCATGCACCACTCTGGTGAATCTTGACCAGGCTCCCTCT
Source organism: Mobula birostris (assembly GCF_030028105.1). Lineage (NCBI taxonomy): Eukaryota > Metazoa > Chordata > Chondrichthyes > Myliobatiformes > Myliobatidae > Mobula > Mobula birostris. Next base: position 173,047,888 of record NC_092376.1, read on the forward strand.
GTGACAAGTCCATTCTGTCTTCGGTAAGGAGACCAAAACTATCTAAGATGTCCAGGTTTCCATATACCTGCTAAAATATCTTCTCTCAAATTCTCTGCCAATACAGACCCATTTACTGTTTGCTTTGTGAGTTGCTGACTGCCCCGAATGTTGGCCTTCAGTGACCCAGGTTCCTCTGAGCAGCAACATTACCCTGGTCTCTCACATTGTCCCACTGTGCTCTGCCGGCTCACCCACCCTGCTCGGTCTTGTCTCTGAACACCTTTCTGTAAGTTCATTGGTAATCTCATTGCCAATTAAACTCACACCCTCCTCAGTCTCGGAAACGTTGCATTCAGAACAGACCATGGAACAGTACAGGCCCTTCAGCCCCGATGTTGTGCTGACCTTTGAACCTACTGTAAGATCAATCTAATGCTTCCCTCCCACATGACCCTCCATTTTCTCTCATCCACTTGCCCATCTAAGAGTCCATGCGGGCACCACTCTCTGTGTAAATAAAATTACCTCTGACGTCCTCTTTAAACACATCACATCCAGTTGTTCCCCCTCATCAATCCTCTCAGTCACATGTTCAAGAACTGCAGTAGATTAGGTCAGCCCAGTTTCAAGTCTCCACAACTGTAGCTGCAGTCCCTGAACCCAACACTGTTGCATGAAGTCCGCACCTCTCCCTTTTGCCACACTTGGATGGCAGCTGAAGGGCATGGCTAACTCTGTGTTCTGGTTTAAAGCTGTCCTCCCGGCTGCTGGAGTGTAACCAACGTGTAACTGAAGCTCGGAACGAGTACCTGCTGACCCTGGCTGCAGTAACAGCACATCAGGACCATTACCTCCAGAGCGACCTGCCCCAGATCCTGAAGGTACTGATAAATCACAGAACATTGGACCATTACCTGCAGAGTGACCTGCCCCAGATCCTGAAGGTACTGATAGAACATTGGACCATTACCTCCAGAGCGACCTGCCCCAGATCCTGAAGGTACTAATAGAACATTGGACCATTACTTCCAGAGCGACCTGCCCCAGATCCTGAAGGTACTAATAGAACACAGAACATTGGACCATTACCTCCAGAGCGACCTGCCCCAGATCCTGAAGGTACTGATAAATCATAGAACATTGGACCATTACCTCCAGAGCGACCTGCCCCAGATCCTGAAGGTACCAATAGAACATAAAACATTGGACCAATACCTCCAGAGCGACCTGCCCCAGATCCTGAAGGTACAAATAGAACATAGAACATTGGACCATTACCTCCAGAGCGACCTGCCCCAGATCCTGAAGGTACAAATAGAACATTGGACAATTACCTCCAGAGCGACCTGCCCCAGATCCTGAAGGTACTGATAAATCACAGAACATTGGACCATTACCTCCAGAGTGACCTGCCCCAGATCCTGAAGGTACCAATAGAACATAAAACATTGGACCAATACCTCCAGAGCGACCTGCCCCAGATCCTGAAGGTACAAATAGAACATTGGACAATTACCTCCAGAGCGACCTGCCCCAGATCCTGAAGGTACAAATAGAACATAGAACATTGGACCATTACCTCCAGAGCGACCTGCCCCAGATCCTGAAGGTACCAATAGAACATAAAACATTGGACCAATACCTCCAGAGCGACCTGCCCCAGATCCTGAAGGTACAAATAGAACATTGGACAATTACCTCCAGAGCGACCTGCCCCAGATCCTGAAGGTACTGATAAATCACAGAACATTGGACCATTACCTCCAGAGCGACCTGCCCCAGATCCTGAAGGTACTGATAAATCATAGAACATTGGACCATTACCTCCAGAGCGACCTGCCCCAGATCCTGAAGGTACCAATAGAACATAAAACATTGGACCAATACCTCCAGAGCGACCTGCCCCAGATCCTGAAGGTACAAATAGAACATAGAACATTGGACCATTACCTCCAGAGCGACCTGCCCCAGATCCTGAAGGTACAAATAGAACATTGGACAATTACCTCCAGAGCGACCTGCCCCAAATCCTGAACGTACTGATAAATCACAGAACATTGGACCATTACCTCCAGAGCGACCTGCCCCAAATCCTGAAGGTACTGATAAACCGTAGAACATTGGACCATTACCTCCAAAGCGACCTGCCCCAGATCCTGAAGGTACAAATAGAACATTGGACCACTACCTCCAGAGTGACCTGCTCCAGATCTTGAAGGTACTAATAGAACATAGAATGTATAACACAGAACCATTATCTCTGGACTTGGCTTCCCCAGATCCTGAATGTACCCAGAGAACAGAGAATATAGAAGAGTACAGTACAGGTCCTTCGGCCAACAATGTACTAACCTTTCAACCTACTCTAGGATCAATCTAACCCTTCCCTTCTAAAATAAACCTCAATTTTTCTATCATCCCTGTGCCTCATTAAGAATGACTTAAATGCCCCTTGTGTATCCGTCCCTACCACCAACCCAGGAGCACATTTCATGCAGCCAGCACTCCCAAAGTGGAAAACCTACCTCCTACATCCCCTGTAGTTTTCACCAAACACTTTATAACTAGAATCAGGTTTAATATACTTGCATATGATATACAGTATATATATATATAATTTATTGCATATGATATACAGTATATATATAATTTATTGCACATGATATACTATATATATATGAATAAATTTTACTCTTTTTATATTGTATATAAGCAAATATATATTGCTGAAAGAGAGGGGAAAAAAATATTGAGGTAGTGTTGATGGGTTCACTGTCCTTTCAGAAATCTGTTGGCGGAGAGGAAGAAGGTGTTCCTGAATCATTCCCCCAAGCCATTAGCCCCTTCAATTCCCAGAGTCTAGTCTGACACCATCCCACACAGACACAGACAGACACACGTCTGAACACCACTCCACCCCCTTTGCAATTTTTGCTCATTTCTTTCTGAATTCCTGCTAAAACATTGTTTACATTTACATCATTTATTATTAAACTGTAATTTGTCCTTTACTGTGCCTATTGTCTTATTTATTAAGTATTGTACTGTCTTGCACTGTTGTGGGCACTTTATGTAGTCCCGTGTAGGCCTGAAGTCTAGTGTAGTTTTGTGTTGTTTCATGTAGCACCATGGTCCTGGAGAAACGTTGTTTCGTTTTTACTGTGTACTGCACCGGCAGTTTGTGGTCGAAATGACAATAAAAGTGACGACTTGAGTGTGTGCTTCAGGCTTCTGTACCTCCTTCCTGATGGCAGCAACGAGAAGACAGCATGTCCATGATGGTGGGGATCCTTAATGCTGGATGCTGTCTTTCTGAGACATCGCCTTTTGAAAGTCTCCATGATGCTGGGGAGGCCAGTGTCCATGATGGAGCTGGCTGAGTTTACGATTTTCTGCAGCTTTTTCTGATCCTGTGCAGTGAAATACAACATCGTGTATTAGCCATTTCACCCTGGGGGAAAAAGTCCATTAGACAAAGGAGCAGAATGAGGCCATTCAGCCCATCGAATCTGCTCCATCATTTGATCATGGCTGATTTATTTTCCCTCTGAACCACATTTTCCTGCCTTCTCTCCATAACCTTTGATGGCCTTACTAATCAAGAAAGTATTAACCCCTGGAGAAGAGAGAATGTCCGGGGTGGGTGATTATGCTGGCTGCTTTACCGAGGCAGCAGGAGGTGTGGGCAGAGTCCATGGAGGGGAGGCTAGTTTCTGTGATGTGCTGAGCTGTGTCCACAACTCTCTGCGGTCTTAGACAGACTAGTTGCTGTGCATGTGGGTAGGTCGTAGATGGCTGGTGCAGAGTTAGCCAAGCTGAAGTTCTATGCCATATCTTTCTTTGCCAACTGTACATTGCTTGCAAAATGAAAAGGACTAAGTCCTCTCTGAAGTATGTGGGGTGCCATGGCAGCGAGGACATGTCCAGCACAGCATTGTGGGCCGAATGGCCTGCATTGTGCTGTAGGGTTTCTGTGTTTCTATGTCAGGTGATTACAGCCTCAGCAATCATGGTTTATGACTGTTGTGTGTTCTCCCTGTGACCACTTGGGTTTCCTCCGGGTGCTCTGGCTTTGGGATTCCTGATTGTTCACTGTCATTACCGATACACAAGGGCAAAGGAAAATGAAATGATTGTTTCTCTGGATCCAATGCAGCACAAAAAAACACAGAAACCAATAATTAAGAAGATACAATAAATATAAATACATAAGATAACATACACATTGATTGTATGTCCATAAAGTGACACTAGGCACAGGAGTGTCTGTACATAAGGTGACTGACAGGAAATGATAAAGTAGTGGTGGTTGAGGGTGTGGAGGGGTGGGTTAGTGGGTGGGGGTGTTGATCAGCCTCGGTGCTTGGGGAAAGTCACTGTCTTTGAGTCTGGTGATCCTGCTGTGGATGCTACGTAGCCTCCCCGATGGGAGTGGGACACACACACTGATGGGGTGTGGGAGTGCTGCATCTGTAGAAAATGGTGAGGGTCGAGGAGGATGTGAGGAGTTTCTCTGGCCGCCTGTGGGGGTGGAGGTTCTGCTGCGTTTTTCTGGCCTTAGCGTATAAATGGTTGAGTTCAGTGCGGAACAACCTGGACAAGGATTTGTGAAGCTATCTTCTTTTCCCAGACCCTCGATGGTGACATGTACGAGAGATTGCAGGAGTTCCTCGCCCTGGTCAGCAAGGCAGAAATGGACACTTCTCAGATGGGACAGGAGTGCTTCCAGAAGGTCCTAGAGTCCTCCAGGAAGGTCATCTAGTATTTTATTTGTGGGTCTGTGCTTTTCTGATGTAACCTGTGGAGCTCTGGTGGGAGGGAAGTGAGGATTTAGTGCACTCTGCCTGTGCAAGCCCTTTGAAGGAGCTGCCTGGTGTCTCTCTCGATGAGCCAGAAAGGCCTGTAACTCCAGTCCAAACTAAATTAAACTAAAGTTGAGATATGAATATATACTCTCCAGTTCTGCTCGATGTTGTCATGACAAAACGCCACAGGGCTCTCTGTCTCCTTCCCGTACACTGACTCATTGTCACTCCAGGTAGGGTCCACTGCGGCGGGGTTGCCCACAAACTAGTCGGTGGAATTTGAGCAGAATCAATAAATTACCTTCCAATACACCACGGGAGAAGAGGCTGGAGCCTGAGAGGGGGATGATTCAGGAGGCTGTGTGAAGCTGGTGGGATTGATCTGTGCCTCTGCCTCACTACAGGTTTCGCGGGAGACCGATATCCGCTTGTTCCTCCAGGAAAATTCCATCTTCACTGAGGCCTCGACATTCACCTTTCAACCTCTGGGATCGGACAAGGTGAATCCCACCACAGTCCCTGACATCCCAAAGACTTGAGAACCCCATCCCCCCCTCTCCCCCCCTCTCCCCCCCTCTCCCCCCCTCTCCCCCCCTCTCCCCCCCTCTCCCCCCCTCTCCCCCCCTCTCCCCCCCCTCTCCCCCCCTCTCCCCCCCTCTCCCCCCCTCTCCCCCTCTCCCCCCTCTCACCTCCTCCCCCCTCCTCCCCCCTCTCTCCCCCCTCCCCACCCCCTCCCCCTCACCCCCCCTCCCTCTTCCCCTCTCACCCTCCTTCTCTCCCACCCTCCTCTTCCCCCTTCACACGCCCTCCCCTCTCACATCCCACTCTCTCCCTCCCCCACCTTCCCCTGACTCACCCAACCCGCCCTTTCTTCCCCCTCCCTCCCCTCCAACCCCCTACCCCACCTCTCCCCGACCCCCTACCCTCCTCCCTCCCCCTTCTCCCTTTCCTAGCACCCCCCACCCCGGTTTGGAGGAAGGGGGTGGAGTGGAGCACTGGTGTGCCCTGCCAGTCACTGACTGGCTCCCTTTGTGCCCGCACAGGTTTGTCATCTGGTGTTGGAAGTGGGCATCAAAGGCGGAGAGACGGGCCTGGAGAAGGAGGCCCGGAAATGGGCAACGAAACTGGCCAATCAGCACAAGGTCGTGGCCCACGGAGACCGGGTTAGTGAACGATCCCTCGGAGCATACCGCGATGAACCTGCCCGGGTGCCCCATATCTCCACCCTGGTCTCTCAGCCCTGCTGGGCCCATCCTGGTAACAATCTGCCAATGGAACATGGAACAGGCCAGCACTGTACAGACAGTCTTGTACCGACCCTTACACCTACAATCGGAACCCTTCCCTCCCACATAACCTCCATTTTTCTATCATCTATGTCTCTCATATGACCCCAATGTATCTCCTCCAGCGCACCCCAGCAGTACATTCCACCCACCCCCAACTTTCTGTGTAAAGGAAGATGTGTGAGATCAGAAGGCGTCTTTACAGAGATATGGACAGCCGATGTTTTGGGTTGAGACCCTTCACTGAGATCCATCAGAAATGCTGACTGTCCATTGTCCCTGTAGACGCTGCCTGACCCCCAGTGTTTCGTGTTGCTCCACACGCTGAGTAACTCTGCCATCTCCTCTCACATTTCACACCCACCTACAACCACAACAGCAAAACAAGCCTCTGTCCTCTCTCCCCTCCCCACACCACAGACAGGGCAGGACGGTTCCCAAATCTCTGCGTCTGCACTATCTGCTTTGAACTTTACACTGCAGACGTGCGCCGTGTGCCCCCGGTCTCCGGTCCAACCGCCTGGCATCTCCCTGCCGGCCTGACCTGCTGTACGGTCTTGCCAGGTTTTACAGAGCTTGCTGTGCCGCAGCCAGCAGCTGTCCGAGGAAGAAGCGGCCGGACTCGAGCTGAAGATGGAGGAGGTCAGGGAGAGCATCAGGAAAGCAGAGGTGAGCGGTCAGGGAGGCCAGCAGCTCTTTATGGGCATCGCTGGACGTGTGGCAAAGGACGCCGGATCTGAAGTGAGACTGTGAGTGACGAGGGGGATGCTTGAAGGTTTGGTGGGGTGGGGGATGAACAGGCTTTGTGTGTGGATCAGTATGTGGCAGGTGTAATAGCACTTAGTATGACACTGTTAAAGCTTGTGTCCCCGGTCAGAGAGACCCTGCGGCCCCCCGGGGAGTCGGAGCTCGGTCGGAGAGACCCCGCGGCCCCCCAGGGAGTCGGAGCTCAGTCCGAGAGACCCCGCGGCCCCCCGGGGAGTCGGAGCTCGGTTGGAGAGACCCCACCGCCCCCCGGGGAGTCAGAGTTCGGTCGGAGAGACCCCACCGCCCCCCGGGGAGTCGGAGTTCGGTCAGAGAGACCCCGCGGCCCCCCGGGGAGTCGGAGCTGGGTCCGAGAGACCCCGCGACCCCCCGGGGAGTCGGAGCTCGGTCGGAGAGACCCCACCGCCCCCCCGGGGAGTCAGAGTTCGGTCGGAGAGACCCCACCGCCCCCCGGGGAGTCGGAGTTCAGTCAGAGAGACCCTGCGGCCCCCCGGGGAGTCGGAGTTCGGTCGGAGAGACCCCACCGGCCCCCGGGGAGTCGGAGTTCGGTCCGAGAGACCCCGCAGCCCCCCGGGGAGTCGGAGCTCGGTCCGAGAGACCCTGCGGCCCCCCGGAGAATCGGAGTTCGGTCGGAGGGACCCCGCGGTTCCCTGGGGAGTCGGAGTTCGGTCGGAGGGACCCCGCGGCTCCCCGGGGAGTCGGAGTTCGGTCAGAGAGACCCCGGGGAGTCGGAGTTCGGTGAGAGAGACCCCACGGCCCCCCCGGGGAGTTGGAGCTCGGTCAGAGAGACCCCGCGGCCCCCCTGGGGAGTCGGAGCTCGGTCAGAGAGACCCCGCAGCCCCCCGGGGAGTCGGAGCTCGGTGGGAGAGTCCTCGGGGAGTCGGAGTTCGGTGAGAGAGACCCTGCAGCCCCTCAGGGAGTCGGTGTGCCAAGTTCAAAGCTGCCCTTTCTGTAAGCAAGTTCGTTTGTTCTTTCCCATGACCATGTGGGTTTCTCCAGGCGCCCCAGTGTCCAAAGACACGCCGGTTAGTAGGTTAATTGGTCACTGGTCTGCCTCAATGACTAATGTCCAGTGGCACTTACATCCGTGAAGTGTTTTGGGAGACTGGTGATGAAACTTATCAAACACTGCCTGGGAGCTGACTTGGATCCAATCCAATTTGCCTAACTGAGTAACAGATCCGCAGCAGATGCCATCTCATTGGCCCTCCACACAACCCTGGAACATCTGGACAGCAAAGATGCAAACATCAGGATGCTCTTTATTGACTACAGCTCAGCATTCAATACCATCACCCCCTCAAAACCAATCACTAAGCTTCCAGACCTTGTCCTCAATACCTCCTCATGCAGTTGGATCCTCGATTTGCTCATGTCTAGATCCCAGTCAGTTCAGAGTGGCAACAACATTTCCACGATCTCCATCATCACAGCTATTTATCCCCCTGCTCTTCTCACTTTACGCCTTTGACTGTGTGGCTAAGCACAGTTCCAACACCCCTTACAAGTTTGCTGACGACACCACTGTTGGGGGCTGAATCAAAGGTGGTAATGAATCAGCGTACAGGAAGGAGATTGAAATCTGGCTGAGTGGTGTCATAACAACAACCTCTCACTCAATGTCGGCAAGACCAAGGAACTGATTGTAGGCTTCAGGAGAGGGAAATCAGGGTCCACCAGCCAGTACTCAACAGAGGATGAAAGGTGGAGAAGATCAGTAACTTTAAATTCCAGGGTGTCACTATCTCAGAAGACCTGTCCTGGACTCATCATATAAATGCAATAGCAAAGAAAGCACGACAGACCCTCTCCTTCCTTCAGAGGCTTCGGAAGTTCTTCATGGCATCTTCTGTAGATGTGTGGTGGACAGTGTATTGACCAGCTACATCACGGCCTCTTATGGAAACCCGAAAGCCTTTGAACAGAAAATCCTACGAAAGATCGTGGATTGGCCCAGTACATCATGGGTAAAGCCCTCCCAACCATTGAGCACATCTACAGGAAACACTGTCGGAGGAAAGCAGCATCCATCATCAGATGCCAAGCTCTGTTCTCACTGCTGACTTGAAATAGAAGGGACAAGAGCCTCAGGACTCCCACTGCCAGGTTCAAGAGCAGTTACTACCCTTCAAACATCAGGCTCTTCAACAAAAGAGGATAACTACACTCACTTGCCCAACCTTTGAGATGTTCCCACAACCAATGATAGCACTTTAAGGACTCTTTATCTCGTTATCTCATGTTCTTGTTCTTTATTGCTATTTAAGCCAATAAAAAGTATTCACCCCCTTTGGAATTTTTCATGTTTTATTGTTTTACAGCATTGAATCACAGTGGATTTAATTTGGCCTTTTTTGACATTGATCAACAGAAAAAGACTCTTTCGTGTCAAAGTGAAAACAGATCTCTACAAAGTGATCGAAATTAATTACAATTACTAAACACAAAATAATTGATTGCATAAGTATTCACCCCCTTCAAGTCAGTGTTTAGTAGATGCACCTTTGGCAGCAATTACAGCCTCAAGTCTGTGTGGATCGGTCTCTATCAGCTTTTCTCCCCCTTCTTCTTTACAAAACTGCTCAAGCTCTGTCAGATTGCAGGGGGATTCCGAGTGAACAGCCCTTTTCAAGTCCAGCCACAAATTCTCAATTGGATTGAGGTCTGGACTCTGACTTGGCCACTCCAGGACATTAGCTTTGTTGTTTTTAAGCTATTCCTGTGTAGCTTTGGCTTTATGCCTGGGGTCATTGTCCTGCTGGAAAACAAAACAAATCTTCTCCCAAGTCAGTTCCCTTGCATATTGCATCAGGTTTTCCTCCAGGACTTCCCTGTATTTTTCACAAGCCTTCCAGGGCCTGCTGCGGTGAAGCATCCCCACAGCATGATGCAACCACCACCATGCTTCAAGGTAGGGATGGTGTGGTGTGTTTTTGATGATGTGCGGTGTTTGGCCAAAAAGCTCAGTTTTGGTTTCATCAGATCATAGAACTTTCCAGCTGACTTCAGAGTCTCCCACATACCTTCTGGCAGACTGGCTGAGATTTCATGAGAGTTTTTTCAACAGTGGCTTTCTCTTTGCCACTCTCCCATAAAGCTGTGACTGGTGAAGCACCCGGGCAACAGTTGTATGCGCAGTCTCTCCCATCTCGACCACTAAAGCTTGTAACTCCTCCGGAGTTGTCATAGGTCTCTTGGTGGCCTCTCTCACTAGTCCCCTTCTTGCACAGTCACTCAGTTTTTGAGGACGGCCTGCTCTGGGCAGATTTACAGCTGTGCCATATTCTTTCCACTTGATGGTTGACTTAACTGTGCTCCAAGGGATACTCAGTGACTTAGAAATTTCCTTGTATCCAGCTCCTGACTTGTATTTTTCAGTAACTTTTCATGGAGTTGCTTGGAGTGTTCTTTTGTCCTCATGGTGTAGTTTTTACCAGGATACTGGCTCACCAGCAGTTGGACCTTCCAGATACAAGAGTATTATTACTACAACCTTGACTGCACACAGGCGATCTCCATTTAACTAATTATGTGACTTCTAAAACCAAATGGCTGCAGCAGCGATGATTTGGTGTGTCATATTAAAGGGGTTGAATACTCATACAATTTTGTGCTTTATATTCAATGTTAAAAAGCAATAAAACATGAAAACTTCCAAGGAGGGTGAATATCTTTTTAATAGCAACTGTATACATTTTATTTACATTTGCAGGTTCCCTACTGCACTCCAGTTGATCTTTCATTGAACTATAGATTTAAAAATATCTGTTTTATATATATTTTTTTTCTCTATAGATTTGCTGCATTTGCTTACAGGAGCAAATCTCAGGCTTGTTTCTGGTGACAGATGTGTACAGTCATTATAACATTTACTCCGAACTTTGTAAGTTCTCCTGTGGTTAGGCTAGTGTTCGACAGGTGGGTTGCTGGGTGCTGCGACTTGTTGAGGTGGGGGGGGGGGGGTCAGTAAATAATGTGTGGAATGGCGGGGTCCCACACTGTGTAAATAATGTGTGGAATGGGGGGGTCCCACACTGTGTAAATAATGTGTGGAATGGGGGGGTCCCACACTGTGTAAATAATGTGTGGAATGGGGGGGTCCCACACTGTGTAAATAATGTGTGGAATGGGGGGGTCCCACACTGTGTAAATAATGTGTGGAATGGGGGGGTCCCACACTGTGTAAATAATGTGTGGAATGGGGGGGTCACACTGTGTAAATAATGTGTGAAATGGGGGGGTGTCACACTGTGTAAATAATGTGTGGAATGGGGGGGTCCCTCACTGTGTAAATAATGTGTGGAATGGCGGGGTCCCACACTGTGTAAATAATGTGGGGAATGGGAGGGGTCCCACACTGTGTAAATAATGTGTGGAATGGGGGGGTCCCACACTGTGTAAATAATGTGTGCAATGGGGGGTCTCATACTGTGTAAATAATGTGTGGAATGGGGGGGTTCCACACTGTGTAAATGTGTGGAATGGGGGGGTCCCACACTGTGTAAATAATGTGTGGAATGGGGGGGTCTCATACTGTGTAAATAATGTGTGGAATTGGGGGGTCTCACACTGTAAATAATGTGTGGAATGGGGGGGTGTCACACTGTGTAAATAATGTGGGGAAAGGGGGGTCTCATACTGTGTAAATAATGTGTGGAATTGGGGGGCCTCACACTGTGTAAATAATGTGGGGAATGGGAGGGGTCCCACACTGTGTAAATAATGTGTGGAATGGGGGGGTGTCACACTGTGTAAATAATGTGGGGAATGGGAGGGGTCCCACACTGTGTAAATAATGTGTGGAATGGGGGGGTGTCACACTGTGTAAATAATGTGTGGAATGGGGGGTGTGTCACACTGTGTAAATAATGTGTGGAATGGGGGGGTCCCACACTGTGTAAATAATGTGTGCAATGGGGGGTCTCATACTGTGTAAATAATGTGTGGAATGGGGGGGGTCCCACACTGTGTAAATAATGTGTGGAATGGGGGGGGTCCAACACTGTGTAAATAATGTGTGGAATGGGGGGGTCCCACACTGTATAAATAATGTATGGAATGGGGGGGTGTCATACTGTGTAAATAATGTGTGGAATGGGGGGGTCTCACACTGTGTAAATAATGTGTGGAATGGGGGGGTGTCACACTGTAAATAATGTGGGGAATGGGGGGGTCACACTGTGTAAATAATATGTGGAATGGGGGGTTTCATACTGTGTAAATAATGTGGGGAATGGGGGGGTCACACTGTGTAAATAATATGTGGAATGGGGGGTTTCATACTGTGTAAATAATGTGTGGAATGGGGGGGTCCCACACTGTGTGAATAATGTGTGGAATGGGGGGGGTCCCACACTGTGTAAATAATGTGTGGAATGGGGGGGGTCCCACACTGTGTAAATAATGTGTGGAATGGGGGGGGTCCAACACTGTGTAAATAATGTGTGGAATGGGGGGGTCCCACACTGTATAAATAATGTGTGGAATGGGGGGGTGTCACACTGTGTAAATAATGTGGGGAATGGGGGGGGTCCCACACTGTGTAAATAATGTGGGGAATGGGAGGGGTGCCACACTGTGTAAATAATGTGGGGAATGGGGGGAGTCCCACACTGTGTAAATAATGTGTGGAATGGGGGGTCCAACACTGTGTGAATAATGTGTGGAATGGGGGGGTCTCATACTGTGTAAATAATGTGTGGAATGGGGGGGTCCCACACTGTGTAAATAATGTGGGGAATGGGAGGGGTCCCACACTGTGTAAATAATGTGTGGAATGGGGGGTCTCACACTGTGTAAATAATGTGTGGAATGGGGGGGTCCCACACTGTGTAAATAATGTGTGGAATGGGAGGGGTCCCACACTGTATAAATAATGTGGGGAATGGGGGGAGTCCCACACTGTGTAAATAATGTGTGGAATGGGGGGTCCAACACTGTGTGAATAATGTGTGGAATGGGGGGGTCTCATACTGTGTAAATAATGTGTGGAATTGGGGGGTCTTACACTGTGTAAATAATGTGTGGAATGGGGGGGTGTCACACTGTGTAAATAATGTGGGGAAAGGGGGGTCTCATACTGTGTAAATAATGTGTGGAATTGGGGGGCCTCACACTGTGTAAATAATGTGGGGAATGGGAGGGGTCCCACACTGTGTAAATAATGTGTGGAATGGGGGGGGTGTCACACTGTGTAAATAATGTGTGGAATGGGGGGGTCCCACACTGTGTAAATAATGTGTGCAATGGGGGGTCTCATACTGTGTAAATAATGTGTGGAATGGGGGGGGTCCCACACTGTGTAAATAATGTGTGGAATGGGGGGGTGTCACACTGTAAATAATGTGGGGAATGGGGGGGTCACACTGTGTAAATAATATGTGGAATGGGGGGTTTCATACTGTGTAAATAATGTGTGGAATGGGGGGGTCTCATACTGTGTAAATAATGTGTGGAATGGGGGGGTCCCACACTGTGTAAATAATGTGGGGAATGGGGGGGTCTCACACTGTGTAAATAATGTGGGGAATGGGGGGTCCCACACTGTGTGAATAATGTGTGGAATGGGGGGGTCTCACACTGTGTAAATAATGTGTGGAATGGGGGGGTGTCACACTGTAAATAATGTGTGGAATGGGGGGGTCACACTGTGTAAATAATATGTGGAATGGGGGGTTTCATACTGTGTAAATAATGTGGGGAATGGGGGGTCCCACACTGTGTGAATAATGTGTGGAATGTGGGGGGGTTCCACACTGTGTAAATAATATGTGGAATGGGGGGGGTCCCACCATGTGTAAATAATGTGTGGAATGGGGGGGGGTCCCACACTGTGTAAATAATTTAGGGAATGGGGGGGGAGGTCACCCATTTTGCAAACTAAGCAGTGACGTGGTGAGCTTGTGGGTGTTGTTATGGGTCCCATGTTAATCTGCGCTGGGCGTGTGTGACCCTGGGTCTGATGTGTCTGGGCAGGTGAGCAAGCGGAAGGCGGTGGCGAGGTTGGCGTTGCTGCGAACGGCGGGTTTGGAGGTGGACGTCTGGGTCAGTAGCACCATGTCGCAGGCGCAGGAGGAGCTGGAGCGCGAAAGAAGGCTGAGCGAGGCCCGTGTCTCCAACGGAGGCCCCGAGGTGAGAGACCTCTCCCTCCAAACACACTCCTGTGGACCCTACTCACTGACCCCCCCCCCCCCACCCTGACACCACACCACCTCTCTGCCATTGTCGCAGCGCCCATCGCATGAGCAGACAGAATCAGCGTGGTACCTTCAGGCTTTAGCTCTTTGAGGCTTCAGTCTGAGAAAGCAAAGCAAAGAAAAGCTGAAGTTATTTTATATCTGTAATGGCGACAGGCCCGATAGTGAAATGCTCCTCTTCCAGGATGTGAGAAGGCAGAGAGACCTCCAGTGTCCCTGACAACTACAACTGTGAGAAGTGCATTCAGCTGCAGCTTCTGACATTCCGCGTTAAGGAAGTGGAGCTGGAACTGGATGAACTCCGGATCATTTGGGAAGCTGAAAGGGAGAGAGATGGAACATATAGAGAGGTAGTTACATCCAAGGTGCAGGACACAGGAATCTGGGTGACAGTCAGGAAGGGGAAAGGGGTTAAGGAGACAGTGCAGAGTACCCCTGTGGCCATCCCCCTCAACAACAGGTTTCGGCACTGTCGGGGTGAGGGGGGAGGTGGGTGCTGACCTGACAGAGGAAAGTCACAGTGCTCGGGTCTCTGGCACTGAGTTTGGCACTGTGACTTAGACGGGAATGAGGAAGATCACTGTGGTGATCGGGGTTTTGTTTGTTAGGGGAATGGACAGGAGGTTCTGTGGGAGAGATACCTCAGGATCTGGGATATCTCAGATCGAGTCCTCGGCATTCTTAAGTTGGAGGATGAACAGCCAGAAGTCGTGGTCCATGGAGGTACCAATGCTGAGGGTAGGACGAGTGATGAGGTTCTGCATAGGGAGTTAGGTGCTAAGTTAAGGGGCTGGACTTCCAGGGTTGTGATCTCAGGATTGCTACCTATTCCATGTGCTAGTGAGGCCAGAAATAGGAAAATTATACAGTTTAAGGAATTAGTGTAGGAGTAGTTAGGGGTAGTAGGGTTTAAACTAGAGTTGCTGGTACCTGTACTAATGTCCCAGTGGGAAGGACATTCGGGTTAGGGGTAGTAGGGTTTAAACTAGAGTTGTAGGAAGATGGAAACCAGAGTGCCAGAATAGTTAGTGGAGAGGTTGTGGAGGCAGATGGTTGTAAGACCTCAGACAAAGTTATGAATCAAAAGGCTGAGCATGGTGTGACAAAATCAAAAAGGGTGACAGGACTTTAGTAGCCATGCGCGGTATACAGAATAAGGTAGATGAACTTGCAGAAAAGTTGCAGATTGGCAGGAATGATGTCATAGGCATCACTGAATCATGGCTGAAAGATTATAGCTGGGAGCTTAAATGTCCAAGAATGGGCAGGAAGGCAAACGGGGCAGCGTTGCTCTGTTGGTAAACAATGAAATCAAATCATTAGAAAGATGTGACTTAGGGTTGGAAGGTGTTGAATCATTGTGGATAGATCACAGGAACTGCAAGGTGTAAAATTTCTTGATGGGAATTTTATATAGACCCCAAACAGCTGTAAAAATGTGTCTACAAAGCACAACAGGAGATAGCAAATGCAGGTAGATTGAGAAAATCAAATTGATACTGGTTTCCAGGAGGGGGAATTTCTACAATGCCTATGAGTTGGCTCTTTAGAACCAACTAGGAGATTAGCTATTCTGGACTAGGTGTTATGCAATGAACTGGAATTGGTTAGAGAGCTTAAGGTAAAAGAGTCCAAAGGGAAAAATGATCATGACAAGATTAAATTCACTCTGAAAATTGAGAAGGAGAAGCCGAAGTTTCAGTATTACAGTGGAGTAAAGGCATGAGAGTGGAGCTGGCCAGGATTGTCTGGAAAACAACACTGGCAGTGATGATGGCTGGAATTTCTGGAAGTAATCTGGAAGACACGTGATATATACATTCCAAAGAAGAAGAGGTATGCTAAAGCAAAGATGACACAACCATGGCTGACAAGAAAAGTCAAAGCCAACCTGGAAGCCAAAGAGACAGTATATAATAGTGCAAAAATTAGGATAAGTGGGAAGATTGGGAAGCTTTTAAAAATGAATAGAAGGCAACTAAAAAGTCATTAGGAAGGTAAAGATGGAAAACAAAAGAAAGCTAGCCAATATTATCAAAGAGGACACCAAAAGTTTCCTCAGATACAAAAAAGTGTAGAAGAGAGGAGAGAGTGGATATTTGATTGCTGGAGAGGTAGTAATGGTGTAATGGCGGACAAGGAAGCTGAATAAGCATTTTGCATCAATCTTCACTGCGGAAGACCCTAGCAGTATGGTGGAAGTTCCAGGTGTCAGGGGTCATGAAGTGTGAAGTTACCATAACTAGAGAGCGGGTTCTTGGGAAACTGAAAGGTCTGAAGGTAGATAAGTCATGTGGACTAGATGTTGTACACCCCAGAGTTCTGAAAGAGGTGGCTGAAGAGACTGTGAAGGGTATTAGTAATTATCTTTCAAGAATCATGAGATTCTGGAATGGTTCTAGAAGACTGGAAAATTGCAAATGTCACTCCACTCTTCAAGAAGGGAGAGAGGCTGAAGAAAGGAAACTATAGGCCAGTTAGTCTGACCTCAGTGATTGGGAAGATGTTGCAGTTGATTATTAAGGATGAGGTCTCAGGGCACTTGGAGGCACATGATAAAATAGACTGTAATCAGCATGGCTTCCTCAAGGGGGAAAACTTGCCTGACAAATCTGTTGGAATTCTTTGAAGAAGTCACAAGCAGGATAGACAAAGGAGAATCATTTGTGTTGTGTACTTGGATTTTCAGAAGCCCTTTGATAAGGTGCCACACATGAGGCTGCTTAACAGGGTACGAGTCCGTGGTATTACAGGGGAGATTCGAGCATGGGTGAAGCAGTGGCTGATTGGCAGAAGGCAAAGAGTTGGAATAAAGCGAGTCTTTTCTGACTGGCTGCCGGTGACTAGTGGTGTTTCACAGAGTTCTATGTTGGGATTGATTCTTTTTACGTTAGTTGTCAATGATTTGGATGATGGAATTGATGGCTTTGTTGCAAAGTTTGCATACGATATGAAGATAGCTGGAGAGGCAGGTAGTTCTGAGGAAGTAGCGAGGCTACAGAAGGACAGACAGATTTGGAGAATGGGCAAAGGAGTGGCAGATGGAATACAGTGTCGGGAATTGTATGGTCGTGCACTTTGACAGAAGAAATGAAAAGGTTCTAAATGGAGAGAAAATGCAAAGATCTGAGGCACAAAGAGACCTGCGAGTCCTTATGCAGGTTTTCTGAAAGGTTAATTTGCAGGTTGAATCTGCGGTGAGGAAGGTAAATGTTAGCATTCTTTCTTTCTTTCTTAATCTTTTTGTTGATTTAAAAGGAACATAAGTACAAACAAGAGGAGAATTATCTCAAATATATATATCAATAACAATACAAACCGAGATTAAGATAGACATTATCGAAATCATACATAGTGTTAAGCTAGTATAAAATATATAATAAAAAAGAAAACAGCAATTCTCCTCTTATCAGTTCATGAAGAGGGAAGAAAAAACATTGAATTTTAAATGATGAAAAAAAACCACACTACACTATATAAACAAAAACACAAAAAAAGGGTCTAGGCAGTCCATTTAGAGGATCCGACCAAAAAAAAAGAAAGACTTTCTGATCAAATCTAAAACTTTGGGGAAAAAAAAAATTGGAAGAGTAATATATCAAATTAAATGAAAATATTGAATAAAAGGTCACCAGATTTGCTCAAATTTAAAGGATGTATCAAATGTGCGACTTATTTTCTCTAAACTTAAACAGGATGTAATGGAGGAGAACCAATAAAACACCGTAGGTGAATTAGAATCCTTCCACTTCAATAAAAGGGCTCTCCTGTCCGATAAAGTCGAAAAGGCTATCATACGTTGAGCGGAAACAGGAATATTTCCTGTTTCTGATGGGATAATCCCAAAAATTGCCGTAAGCAAATTAGGTTGTAGATCCGGGTCCAAAACTCTTGATAGTGTTTTAAAAATATCTCTCCAAAAGTTATCTAGCTTTATACAAGACCGATACAGATGAGTTAAGGTGGCCAGCTCAGTATTACATCTGTCACAAATTGAATTAATATTGGAAAAAATACGCACTAGTTTATCCTTTGACATATGGGTCCGATGCACAACCTTGAACTGTATCAAGGAATAATGAGCACAAATACATGAGTTATTAACCAAATGACAAATTTTACTCCATTGGTTATCTGAAAATGAGTCTTGAAAAAATGTTAGCATTCATTTCAAGAGGACTAGAATATAAAAGCAAGACTGTAATGTTGAAACTTTATAAAGCGCTGGTGAGGCCTCGTTTGGAGTATTGTGAGCAGTTTTGAGCTCTTTATCTTAGAAAGGATGTGCTGAAACTGGAGAGGATTCAAAGGCGGTTTATGAAAATGATTCCATGATTGAATGGCTTGTCATATGAAGAGTGATTGATGGCTCTGGGCCTGTATTCATTGGAATTCAGAAGAATGAGGGGTGACCTCATTGAAACCAATCGAATGGTGAAAGACCTTGATAGAGTGGATGTGGAGAGGATGTTTCCTATGGTGGGATAGTCTAAATCCAGAATACACAGCCTCAGAATAGAGGGACGTCCTTTTAGAACAGAGATGAGGAGGAATTTCTTTAACTAGAGAGTGGTGAATCTGTGGAATTCATTGCCACAGGCAGCTGTGGAAGCCAAGTCGATATTGTATATTTAAGGCAGACATTGATAAATTCTTGCTTAGTCAGAGCACGAAGGGATATGGGGAGAAGGCAGGGGATTGGGGCTGAGAGGAAAATTGGACCAGCCATGGTGAAACGGCGGAGCAGACTCGATGGGCCAAATAGTCTAATCCTGTTCCTATATCTTATGGTCTTTCGGTGTTCACAGTTTACTGAGTTGGATTTCGCCGACTTTGAAGAGTTTGAGGATGGCAGTGAGAGTCCGGAAGAAAATCAGGAGCAGGCTCACGTATCTGGTCCTCGTCTCTACCCTGTGCACTGCACTGCGCTCTACAGTTACCAGGTACGTGCAGCATCCCTTCCACAGTGTAACCCTCCATCGGTACCACCCCCTCTTTAACAAAACTATAAATGCTTATTCACACAAAAATATGAGCAATTCCAGCTGAGCAGGTGTTCGTACAGCCGGGATCATCTCCATGCCCCTGAGCCTCTTTGACACCTACCATGATGGCATGGGTTCCAGTCTCCCTCGCATCTGAAGCACCATGTCTAGCCAAGGCTACACCCCGTACCCACAGCAGTTCCCTGAAAGCAGTGCAGCTGATGCTGTCCGCTGGAAGCCGCGTGCCCTCCTGCAGGCAACATCCCCGGCGGGGAAACTGTGTCGCCAGTCCATGCCATTTTGGGGGCCTAACCTATTCAACCTTTCCTTATAACTCATGTCTGCCAGACTCGGCAACATCCTTGTAAATTTTGTCTGTACTCTTTCAACCTTGTTTACATCTTTCTTGCAGGTAGGTGACCAAAACTACACACGATACTCCAAATTAGGCCACACCAATGTCTTCAACAACTTCAACATAACATCCTGCACTAAATACATTGATTAATGAAGGCCAGAGTGCCTAAGGCTTTCTTTACGACCCTATCTACCTGTGACACAACTTTCAATGAATTATGGACCTGTATTCCCAGATCCCTTTGTTCTACCACACTCCGACCACTCACTGTGTAAGACCTGCCCTGTTCGGTCCTACCAAAGTGCAATAGATTAGATTAGATTATGAGGACACACAGTCCTCTTTTATTGTCATTTAGTAATGCATGCATTAAGAAATGATACAATGTTCCTCCAGAATGATATCACAGAAACACAAGACAAACCAAGACTAAAAAAACTGACAAAAACCACAGAATTATAACATATAGTTACAACAGTGCAATTTGATGAAGAACAGACCATGGGCACGGTAAAAAGAAAGTCTCAAAGTCCCGATAGCCCCATCATCTCACGCAGACAGTAGAAGGAAGAAAATTCTCCCTGCCATGATCCTCCAGCGCCACAAACTTGCCGATGCAGCACCCTGGAAGCACCCGACCACAGCCAACCCTTGAGTCCGTCCAAAAACTTCGAGCCTCCGACACCGAGCACCGAGCACCATCTCTGCCAAGGGCTTCGACCCCGGCCCCAGCCGCCAGCAACAGGCAAGGCTGAAGATTTGGGGCCTTCCCCTCCGGAGATTCTCGATCGCACAGTAGCAGCGGCAGCGAACCGGGCATTTCAGAAATTTCTCCAGATGTTCCTCTGTGCTTCTCACGTCCACCTCCATCAAATCAGGATTGTGCACGGCCCCTACTTGACAAATAACAGATATTCATCACCGGAGTGGCCGCTGCGCGCTGCGTCGCGCCACCATCTTCTCCTCCCTCTCTAGTAAAGCACTTGTCTGCATTAAATCCTATCCACCATTTTTCAGCCCATTTGTCCAGCCCTTCTTTTGAAGGACAGGAATGGACTGAGCAGCCCCTTGCAGACCCAACCAGCAGTCAGTGGTCAGCTTCCTCCAGCAGTCCTTCACCAACTACTGGATCTTCTCCATTACGACAGGCTCCTCACTGTGGTTCCAACTCAGTGCCAGGGTCGACAAGGTCTGCCATCTCGACTTTGAAAGAGTCCCCTCTTCCCCCTCCCCGCATCCCAAGCCCCCGTCACGTCACCCTACTAGCAGTCAATGCCTCCACCTGACGTGCCCGCCCCACTTCTCCCAGCAGCCCGGTGGGAGACCCCGCCATGGGCATGGGCACTGCCCCATCCCCGGGACTGGTGGCAGAGTGAGGCCCTGGCACCTCTGGATCTGGAATCCTTGCCTGGGGATGGGCAGGGCAGGTGCCCACCCCCCACCCACCCAGTACCATAAACTCTGAACACAGAGCTGACAGTCACCCAAGGGACTCCAGGAGTCTCTTAAATTGGTGCTCACCCCTCACTGTGGTTCCAACGGGAGGGTGCACTGCAGGAACTACCCCTCCCCAGGATCAGTGACAGAGGGAGGCTCCCAGAGGTGGGGCAGAGTGGGCCCCCCCCCCACCGCCGCACTGTCCACCAACACCCAGCACCGTACACTCAGAACTCAGAGCAGACAGCCCACTAACCCTCCTGGAGCTGGAACAGAGGCCGTGCACACCTCACCAGTCCCCTCCCTCTGAAACCCTGCGTGGGACGGCAATCCAGGAATACTCCGGACACCAGGAATACTCCGGACACTCCTCAGCACAGCATTTAGCCTTGATTGAGGCAACAATCCCACGTGCGACCCCCGTACCCACAGGGCTTTGCCCCTCCCCAAGGAATATGAACCGTTAGTGTGTAGTCTTAACTGAAGGCAGGTCTGCCTCCCCCCTCCCCAGCCTAGAGGATCCACGTTCAGGAGATGCCACCTCAGAGGGCCCCAGTACGACTGGGCTATCCTCTTGCTCTTTTTGGGGGGGGGGGCATTCTCCAAGCACGCGGCCTTAACCAGGGGTAAATCCTCCTCCTGGTGTGGCCCCTGATCTCCAGACTTAGGGGACACATCTCTCTGAGTCTTGAGACCATAAAAATGCTGAGGCACGCTGACCTCCGTTCCAGAGGCATCCTCAGCCTCCGGCATCACCTTCCCTCGCCCGACTTCCCCAGGCCTTTGCTGTATCTCAGATGCCACAGGGCCGTCCGTGTCCAGTTCAACAGAAACCACCCGTTCCTTCTCCGTGGAAGAAGCCTTCAGATTCTTCTTTCATTCTTTTTCTCTGCCTTCCGCACCGATCCCCGACTTCTAATGCCACTGACACAGTCGGGGAGGGGGAAAGACGGGATGGAACAGCGGGTGGGGGGGTTTAGCGGGCAAAGACCTGGGGAAGTCTCACCCTGTGCCTCTGAGGCAGAGGTGGCAGCCTGGCAGTTTAGGCAATTCTTCCAAATGTGCCTGAACTCTCTGCAGGCGTGGCATCGCAGATGGCCTGTAGCCCATAGGATGGTGTATCAACACCCCTGGAGCTGTTCTTGGACGTCCCCTGTCCACTGCAGCTACATCAGAAGGCAGCGCTGAAAGGAGAAAGCTGTTCAAAGCCCTGCGGCCGTGCCCTGTGCGTACTGGCGTGATTTTTGACCTCAGCTCACCCAGAGAGAGCGGGAGGGGCAGGGGCGCCACATCAGGGATTATGCCAGAGAGTACAACCTTCTGTACGGGGGCCAACACCATCTCCAACCGCAGGAAAACCCTCCCCACCCTCAGGGCCAGAAACACATCTCTCGCTGACCTCAAATAGAAAATAGTTTCCCCGTTCAAAACAGCTGTTGCAATAATGTCCTCACAAGCTCCAGTAGTCACCCATGGCTTTTACAGCGGCGTTCCTGCCGACTGAAGCAGGTACAGTACACTGCACAGCATTTTTAATCAGTGACGCTCTTCACAAACAGTAACCCCCAAACCCGCAGCCTCCACGTACAGCTGCAGTGTCTACATCTTGGAGGCGCAGTCCGCCATGATGGTCACTGCGCAGTCTGAAATGCAACAGCTCTGCTGGGATTGTATGCAGTCCGACAGCCAGCAAGAAGTCTGACAAAGAAAGCAGCTGGTAGAGGGAGGGAGAAGCTGGAAAGGCTGTGGGCAGGCAGGGAGGTCCGTGCAGTGTTAATACTCACCGCCATCTGTGCCGCTGCAGAAACGAAGACCTCTCCTGGGCCGCCCCACTCTTCCTCCAACTGTCCAGAGTCCAAAGCCCTCTTCACCCAGGCACTCCAAACGGAAAGGGTTTTCCGCTGTCACTAAACAGAATAAAACCGTCCCCGCTCCCAACAAAGTTTAGACTCAAAATGTTTGCAATCTGCCAGCGGCAGCTGCTGCTCAGCGTTCGAGAGACATGAGCCAAGAAATGTCACAAAACAGAGTCCTTCCAGGAAAGAAGCTGATCTAGTCTGCTGCCAAAATGACAATCCACAGCCCCAAAGCCTTCAGGCAATCTCCAGATATCTTCTTTCAGGATTTTGCTGCAAATGTTTCAACTTTAGGAGAGAGCTCTAACAGTGTGACCCTCAGCACTTTCAGGAACCCCATCACCAGGTCACTGGGAGACATTCTTCTCATCTCCACCGACCAATCCTGTCACTCCATGATCCCGCTGTCCCTCTTGTTCCCGGCTTGATCACTATCTCCCCTGCTGAGCCTCTGAGAACCACAGTGTTGGAGCATCTGAGGTTCATTCTCGTGTGTCCCTTCCACCCCCTCTCGCTGTCCCCACGTCCTTCCGGGTACACAGCCCAGCACTGGGTACCCTCTCCCCACTGGGCCAGCAGCCCGAGCCGCTGACCATTCCGCATGTCTCCAACCACAGGCCGTGCAAGCTGATGAACTGACCATCACGCAGGGTGAGGCCCTCGAAGTGATTGAGGATGGTGACGCAGAGGGCTGGGTGAAGGTGAGTTATCTCCTTGCTCTTGCCTCCAGTCCATCAGCTGGGAGCAAACCTCATTCAAAATCAACTGAGCTTGGGATATCTTCTGGTCTCTGTGACTCTGCTGGTCCTTGTAGCTGTGCTGGGAGTCTCTGCTGGTCCTTGTAGCTGTGCTGGGAGTCTCTGCTGGTCCTTGCAGCTGTGCTGGGAGTCTCTGCTGGTCCTTGCAGCTGTGCTGGGAGTCTCTGCTGGTCCTTGTAACTGTGCTGGGAGTCTCTGTTGGTCCTTGTAGTTGTTCTGGGAGTCTCTGCTGGTCCTTGTAGCTATGCTGGGACTTTCTGCTGGTCTTGAGGGGTGCCAGGAGTCTCTGGTCCTTGTAATTGTTTTGGATTCTCTGCTGGGAATCTCTGCTAGTACCTGTAGCTGAGCTGGGAATCCCTGCTGGTTGTTTGACTGAGCTGGGAATCCCTGCTGGTCGTTTGACTGAGCTGGGAATCCCTGCTGGTCATTTGACTGAGCTGGGAATCCCTGCTGGTCGTTTGACTGAGTTGGGAATCCCTGCTGGTCACTTGACTGAGCAGGGAATCCCTGCTGGTCACTTGACTGAGCAGGGAATCTGCTGGTCTCTTTGGCTGAACTGGGAATCACTGCTGGCCCCTGTGGCTGATCTGGTCATCTCTGGCTCCTGTGACATTGGGAATCTCTGCTGGTCCTATTGCCTGTGCTGGAGTCTCTGTTGGTCCCTGTGGGTGAGCTAGGAATATTCTGACTGTGCTGGGAATCTCTGCTGGTCCCTGTGGGTGAGCTGGGAATCTGTGGTTGCTGTGGTTGTGCTGGGATGTAGCTCATCAACAAAGGAGTTGAGAGCTGTGTGGTGTGTCCGTACCCCCGACTGGTCTGGAATGTGGGTAGAGTGACATTGCAATCCCCATCTCCCTAACAAAATGCTGAAGGAAATCCGAGGTCAGGCAGCATCTAAGGAGGGAATAAGCAGCTGATGCTTTGGGCCGAGACCCTTCATCAGGACCAGATACATCAACTGTTGATTCCTCTCTACAGACGCTGCCTGACCTGCTGAGTTCCTCTGGCATTTTGTGTGTGAGGCTCTGGGCGTTGAGCATCTGCAGAATTTCTTGTGTTTTTGACCATCTGTAGTCAGCCCCTGGGGTCTGCTGTTTGCTTTGACGTTGAATCTGATCAGATTTCTGACCCAAACTTGCACTTGTGCTGTGATGTTCTAGGCCAGGATGGCATTGTTGGAAACGGTGAATGGAAGAAAGTTTTAAATGGAATTTACAGGATGGTGAAGGTGGCGTGCCTGTCTTCATTGTTACAGGCGTTGAGAACGAGTCAGGAAATCATGTTGCAGTTGGGTTGAACTTTTGTTCAACCACATCTGGAGCAGTATTGTACAGTTCTGATGCCCTATTATAGGAAGGATGTCAAGGGTGTAGAAGAGGTTTAACGGGACACTGCCTGGATTAGTTGGCATGTGCTATCACGAGAGGTTGGACAGCTTGGGTTGTTTTCTCTGGAGCGCCAGAGGCTGAGGGGAGATCTGAGAGATCTCTCAGATTATGAGAGACAGAGATAGAGTGGACAGAGTATCTTTTCCCAAGGGTTGAAATGTCTAATTCCAGAGGTTCCTCCAGCATTTAAGGTGAGAGGGGTAAGTTTAAAGGAAATGTAGTAATAAAAATAATTTTATTTCCAGAGCACTTTTCACACAGACAATATGGGTCAAAGTGATTTACAATGGGATACAATGCAAACATGAAAATAAAATGACAATAAACATGAAAATAAAAGACAGAACAATGTTAGTTAAAAACAAGATTAAGTAAATAGGTTTTGGGCTGGTGTTTAGAATGCCAACTGAGTCTGCATCCCTATAGTTTTAGATACTGAATTCCACATTTTTGGAGCATAGTTCAGAAAAGCTGACCTGACCATCTTTTGAGGAAGATTGTTTAAATTTAAGAAACTAACAAGAGAAACCTGAGACCTCAAGCAGGATTACAAAACAAAAATGATTCTGTGATGTACTCCAGTCCCAGACCATTGACAGCTTTAAAAACAAGCAAGAAAACTTTTAAAATTATTGCTAAAAGATTCAGAAAGCCAATGCAGAGTAGCTCGTACAGGAATGATATGTTCCCTCATCCTGGTTTTGGTTAAAAGTCTCACAGTGGTGTTCTGGATCAGTCAGCCAATAGATTGCTTTGGAAGGCCAACCAAAAGTGCGTGACAGTAATCTACTCTATTGGGTTAGATTAGGTGTGAATTAGCTTTCAGTAAAGCGAGGTGTACAGGGCAAGTATGTGGTGGGTGACTGGAATGGTGGTGGAGGCAATACGAAGGTGATGGACAATGGAACAGACAGGACCTGGAGGGATGTGCCTCGTGTACAGGCAGAAGGCATACATTTATTCAGCATAGATGGGGGGGGGGGGGATGCCTGTTCCACAGATGGGAGGGGGTCGTAGTTAAATGCATGTGTGCCCCTCTCCCACAGGCTCGGAACTTCTCGGCACAGGTCGGCTACATTCCGGAGAGTTACCTTCAGTTCCCGAGTGGAGCCAATCCCAGCAGGAACTCCTCAGACAATCAGGACATGAGTTGGAATTTCTCACCCAGTGGCTCCACAGAGCAGGCGTCATCTGGAGGTGGGTCACTATGGGAGGGTCACACTGTAGGAGGGGCGGTACTGAGGGAGGGTCACACTGTGGGAGGGGTGGTACTGAGGGAGGGTCACACTGTGGGAGGGGTGGTACTGAGGGAGGGTCACACTGTGGGAGAGGTGGTACGGAGGGAGGGTCACACTGTGGGAGGGGCGGTACTGAGGGACGGTCACACTGAGAGGGGTGGTGCTGTAGGAGTGTCATGGTGTGGGAGGGATGGTACTGAGAGAGAGGCTCAAACCTTTAGGAACTCTCTCCTAAAGTTGAAAATTTGTGGCAAAATCACAAAGAAGAATTTTTGGGGCCATCAGGAGACTTTGGGAGTGTGGAGTATCCTCTCAGCAGTGGACTGGACTGAAACATTTTCTTTGCCTGGAAAGTTTCTGTTTGATGAAGTTTTTTGGGCTGTGCCTATTCAGCGCTGAGCAGTGGGTGTGGGTGGCAGATTGCCAAAGTTTCGAGTCTAACTCTGCGGGGAGCAGGGATGGATTTATTCCGTTTGTAACAGAAAACTCCTCCTCTTCGGAGTGCTTAGCCCCAGGGGGGCTGCTGAAGAGGACTTTGGAGCAGCTGACAGAAGAACGGACTGGCTCTTCATTGTTTGTAGCCACATAGGAGCGCTGAGGTTTTAACACCTCGCGGACTTCCCCTGCCTATCCACTCCATCCCGCCTCCTCTCTGAACTGTGCTCCTCTGGGTGTAGACTGTGTAATATCCCAGTCAGGGACTGACGCTAAGCGTGGGTTCAGGTGACGGGTGGGAAGGTGAAAAAGGAGAAGCACCTGAAGGCTTCTCCCCTGAGAGAAGAAGTGGGCAGGAGGTGTTGAACCAAGCTCAGAGTGGTCCTGTGGCTGTTGAGATTCAGGAAGAGCCTGGTTGTCGGAGGAGGGGAGGGAAGTGGTGCCTCTGAAATGGAGGTCGGTGTGCCTCAGCGTAGGTATCCTGAAGACCAGGGTGCACTGGAGGAAGATTTACCCCTGGTAAAGGCTGTATTCCCCTCACAGCTGGAGGATTGCCCTATGCTGGGGGGGGCATCCCCAGAACATGCATCCTCTGGGCTGGTGAGAGGGGCTGTGTGGGGAGGCAGACGCCTTCAGCTGAGACAGCACACTCAGAACGAGCAGCAAAGGGCATTGCTTGTGGGTGGGGGGGGGGTCACCAGTGGGATTAATTTCCCAGATTGCCTTAATCGAGGCTAGATACTCTGCGAAGTAGTGTCTGGTCCATGAGGTGAACAGAGCAACCTTGGATCACCGTTCTGTGCAGCTAATCAGAGAGAGGATGTCCTGAGGGGTGAGGTGGGAGGGGACTCTGCTCGTGCTGACTCTGGGGAGGGTGACAAGGATGTGAGGGTGATTCTGGACTCAGGGGTGGTGGGGCCTCCCTCTGTCACTGGTCCTGGGGATGGGATAGTGGCCATTGTGGGCTCTTCTGTTCGGGCTGCAGTGAGAAGTGAGGTGGTCACGTTGGGTGCGATGGATAGTGAGGAGAGCCTGGGACGCAGTGAGGGAACAGGGGAGGGGTGACTTGAAGCTGAGAAGGCAGACCAAGTCACGGGCTGTCCCTGTGCAGGAGATCCGGATGTCTGTGGAGGAGATCCGGATGTCTGTGGAGGAGATCCGGATGTTTGTGGAGGAGATCCGGATGTCTGTGGAGGAGATCCGGATGTCTGTGGAGGAGATCCGGATGTTTGTGGAGGAGATCCGGATGTTTGTGGAGGAGATCCAGATGTTTGTGGAGGAGATCCGGATGTTTGTGGAGGACCACCGGAGGAAACCTCTCAAGCCCAGTTGGCCACTGATCACTGGTCAGATCAGGTCCAGTCTATCTGCATAATCCTCCAAAAGAAGGGGAGGGGAGCTGAGGCGACCCTTAAGGGGAGGGCCTCATGGGGGTGGGGGGTCTACATGAGTCACCTCAGCTCCACCTCCAGCGGGGTGGCCATCTTGCTGGCCCCCTTTTCCAGTTGAGATACTTAAAGTCCAAGAACTCATGCCAGGCCGCCTGCTTCACCTCGCCGTGGGTCAGGACGGTGTACCAATGCGCTTTGTCAGTGTGTACGCCCCTGAGCCTGGCCCGGTGCAGGCGTGCCTGTTCCGAGCAGTGTCTGCACTGCTGGGGTCGATAGATCAGAGCGCGGGGGGTGATTTTAACTGCACCCTCGAGGAGAGGGATCGCACCAGTCCCCAGAGTAGCTGAACATCTGGAAGTTACGGGAGTTGGTTGTATCCTCGGTCTTGGTTGATGCCTGGTGAAGCCTTCACCTTGACTCTGTGCATTCTCGAGGAGGTACAGAGGGGATGGCTCGCGGATCGATCAACTCTGTATCTCTAGGATGCACGTCTCCTGGGTGGCGCCCGGCCCCCACGTGGCTGGTTGCGTGCTCGGACCACCAGCTGGTGTGGGCGGAGCTGAATGCGCTGCCCGCCCGGGTGGGATCCGCGTACTGGCACTTCATCAACCGGCTGCTGGAGGACGGCCCGTTCCGGGATTTGTTCCGGCTGTTCTGGAAGTCCTGGCGGGAGGAGCGGGGGAGTTTCCCGTCTCTGCGGCTCTCGAGGGATGTGGTCAAAGGTCACATCTGACTGTTCTGCCAGGAATGTGTCCGTGGGTCGACCAGGTGGCGGATGTCCGGGATCGACCGGCTCGAGAAGGAGCTGATTGACTTGGAATCCCGGCTCTGGCCGACCGAGGGGGACCAGCCCCTCTGGGATGAGGACCAGCGGAGGAAGGAGGCGCTCACGTCAGGCTTTTCTGCCGGGAATCTGCGTGTGGCTCCATGTCCGGGATCGATCGGCTTGAGAAGGAGCTAGTCGACCTGGAGTCAGGCTGGGAGCCGGCCGATTGGGACCAGTCCCTCTGGGATGAGTACTAGCGAATGAAGGAAGTGCTTAGGCACCTGCAGCTGGATATCTGAACCACGCCTCGCCCTTCTACGCTCCCTAGGCGGGAGGGGTGTCCGCAGGGAGATAGTGGAGCTGCTGGCAGAGGATGGCTTCTCCGTCACGGATCTGGTGAGAATGATTACGGAAATCCATTCCTTTTACGAGGCTCTATTCTTGCCGACCCGTGCAGTGAGGATGCTCGCAGGGTTCTGTGGGAGGACTTGCCGAGGGTCAGCCCGGGAGTTACTGAGCGGCTTGATGCACTGTCGTCTTTGGTCGAGCTGACCAGTTGTGGTGATATCACGTGTAAAAACGTGATTGGAGAGAGTTCTGAGCATGCGCAGAAATGATAGAATGATCGAGAACATGGTACTGTAAAAAACTTGCTTTGGTTGTTGCTGTAAATAAAAGTTCTATGTCTTCCAGAATATGATTCTTTATCGGTACGTATAAATATAAAGAACACAACACCAGTGCCCTCAGCCAGCTGTAGAGAGGCAAGTCCCGGGGACTGGATGGTTGACCATTGAGTTTCTCTGGGCCTTCTGGATGTCCTCGGGGTTGATTATTCAAGGGTATTGGGGGAAAGCATGGTGCCAGGTAGGATGCCACTCGCTTGGTGCAGGGCAGTTGTAGCCCTGTTGCCACAGAAGGGAGATCTCTATTGCCTGAGGAATTGGCACCCAGTATCTCCCTCAGTGCGTAGTACAAGATCTTTGCCCGGACAATGGCCGATTGTCTGGGCTCCGTGCTGGCCCAAGTAGTCCACCTTGATCAGTCCTGCACAGTCCCAGAATGGTCGATCCAGGACAATATCCAGCTTGTCCAGGATCTGATTTACTTGTGCCAGAAGGCTGGTCTGTCAGTCACTTTCTCCCTTGACCAAGAGAAGGCTTTTGATTGAGTAACCACGAGTACCTTTTTGGGACTCTGCGAGTGTTTGGGCTCAGGCCGCATTTTTTGGCCCACGTCCAACTGTTGTACACGGCTGCAGAGAGGCTAATGAGTCCTTGACAGCACCCTCGTGCTTTGGGAGGGGGATGCGTCAGAGGTGCCCCATCAGGGCAGTTGTACTCTGTGTGGAGTCTTTCCTGTGCCTTCTCCATAAGAGGTTAACGGGTCTGGTTCTACATGAACCAGACATGGAGGTCGTCCCTTCGACTTACGCCGATGACAGTTACCGACCCTGTTAACTTGCAGAAACTACCAGCAGGTCTTCCCAGCTGTGTCCTCTGTGAGGGTCAGCTGGGAGGGGAGCACGGGCCTCTTAGTGGGTCAGTGGCAGGTGAGCTCCCTACCGGAGGGGTTGAGATCCTTTGTGTGGAGCGCCACGTACCTCCTCCACTTGGGGGTCTACCTGAGCT
Organism: Mobula birostris; assembly: GCF_030028105.1. Taxonomy (NCBI): domain Eukaryota; kingdom Metazoa; phylum Chordata; class Chondrichthyes; order Myliobatiformes; family Myliobatidae; genus Mobula; species Mobula birostris. The sequence continues at coordinate 173,078,165 of NC_092376.1, forward strand.
TGACGGAGGAGGCCTGGCCGGCAAACTGGCCGGATTTGGAGACAAAGATCTCTGCCTGTCTGGGGTGCTGGTCAGACCTCCTATGTGCGATCTCGTACCAGGAAAGGGCTTTAGATACAAATCAGCTTGTCGCCTCAGTGATATGTACTGGCTGATTACTTCAGTCCCGCCCAGTGCTTTTGTCTCCGGGGCCCAGAAGAGGCAGGTGGACTTCTTCTGGGGCAACAGGAGGCATTGGTCCCGAGACTTCCGATCGCGGAGGGCGGCTAGTCCTTGGTGTGCGCCTGCACGCAGCCAACGGCTCTCTGCCTCAGAAACCTGCAGCGATACCTGTGTAACGACCACCCTCCGAGGAGGCGCGCACCTTCTCTGCTGGGGACGCTGCCTGCAGGAGGACAAATGACTTCCAGCAGACAGCATCAGCCATGCCACTTTGAGGAAACTGCACTGGCCTTATCGAGAACTGTTGAGGGTCTGGGGTCTAGTCTCATTCAGACAGGGTGCTCCTGCGTGGGTGAGGGACAGTGCTCCAGCTGTGGGGGAACTCGTCCCCATCCCATCACGGTGGGCATCAAGGGGGCTCGGGGAAGTGGAGGGTTTCTGGCTGCACCAACACTGTAGCAGAATTTCAGTGGAGTAGGGGAAATGACAGTGGTATGAGAGAGGAGCTGCTGACAGCAGAGCAGCAATGGTTTGAAGTTCAGGGAAAAATGAGGAAGGTGCAGGACATGTATATTCCAAAATCAAAGAAATACTCAAATGGCAAAATAGTACAACCATGGCTGACAAGGGAAGTCAAAGCTAATGTAAAACAAAGGAGATGGCATACAACAAAGCAAAAAATTAGTGGGAAGATAGAGGATCGGGAAGTTTTTAAAAACCTCCAGAGAGCAACTAAAAGAATCATTAGGAAGGAAAAGATGAAATATGAAAGCAAGCTAGCAAACAATATCAACAAGTGGATAGTAAAAGCTTTTTCAAGTATGTAAGAAATAAAAGAGAGATGAGAGTGGATATAGGACCACTAGAAAATGAGGCCAGAGATATGAATGGGGGACAAGGTTATGGCAGAGGATATTTTGCGTCAGTCTTCACTGTGGAAGACACTAGCAGTGTGCCTGATGTTGTAGTGTGTGAAGGAAGAGAAGTGGGTGCAGTTACCGTCACAAGGGAGAAGGTGCTCGAAAAGCTGAAAGACCTAAGGGTACAGAGGTCACCGGGACCGGATGAACTGCGCTAGGGTTCTCTGGTTGGCTGCCAGTGACTAGCGGTGTTCTACAGGGGTTGGTGTTGGGACAGTGTCTTTTTATGCTGTATATCAATGACTTAGATGATGGACTAGATGGCTTTGTTGCCAAGTTTGCAGATGATGCGAAGACTGGTGGAGGGGCAGGTAGTGTTGAGGAAACAGGTAGGCTGCAGAAGGATTTGGACAGATTCGGAGAATGGGCAAGAAAGTAGCAAGGAGACCACGTGGGAGAGGGTCCCGCACATCATGAGCCATCTCGCGGGGTTGCCCACCCTGCAGTTCTGTGACGCTCTGAAACGCTTCTTGTATTGACTCCTGTTCACCTCCCACTTCCCCACCTTCATCTGCCGAGCGGACTCGCCTTGGCGGTCCGTGTTTCCATCTGGCGAGGAGGAGGTCCCCAGTGGAAGTCCCTTTACGCACGGGTGCTTCCCCTGTACTTGGGGCCTGGGGTGGAAGGTGTTGCTTCGGGCAGTCCCCGTACGACAGGTTCCTGAGCAGGTTCACCAACACCCCGTCCGTCTGCCCACGCGTACACGGAAGGTGAGAGGTTGCAGCCGCTCTGAGTTTCTCAGAGAGCTGCTGCTGAGGTCCTGGCTGCACTTGAGTCCAGCGCTCCTCATATACGGGCACCCAGTTTGTAAGGGGGTGGGGTGTGAGGGCGATCTCCTGGTGGGCTTGGTCCTGGGCCTGGCCAAGGGTCTTGGCAGCAGAAAGCTTTGCCAGGCTGTCCGGCATGCCCGGCTGTCCTTGGAGAGGGAGCATGCGGTTACAACGGGTACAGTGGGGGATTCCTGGGAATGATAGGTCATCTCAGGGAACTGAGTATATTGTAGATGATAAAAACTGTATTTTGATTTGAATTCACTAACTGTATTGTAAACCCCAACATCTGTATGTCTTTTGTATTGGAATAATGTTTTGTATGGTTAAAAAAAAGCAGCGGTGCCGAGGGAGGTGAGGTGCTGAGAGAGCTGAGGTGAGGTGCGGAGTGAGGTGCTGTTGCGGAGGGAGGTGAGGTGCTGTGCAGAGGGAGGTGAGGTGAGGTTCTGAGGGAGGTGAGGTGCTGTTGCGGAGGGAGGTGAGGTGCTGTGCGGAGGGAGGTGAGGTGAGGTTCTGAGGGAGGTGAGGTGCTGAGTGAGGTGAGGTGCTGAGGGAGATGCAGTGCTGAGGGAGGACCACCTCATCTTTTTGACCCCTTCAGCTTTCTCCCCTGTCCCTGTCCCTCAGGTGGGCATGGGCAGCCTTCGCCCAGGGAAGGTGCTGGCAGGGAGAGAGCGTTGGCAGCTTTCCCTTGTGACACTGAGGGAGTGTGGGCCTGCAGGGTTGATGCTGGGAGACTGGGTGGGGCGATGTCTCTGTTGGGGTGGCCCCATTTCTGCGATTCCTCATGGCTTGCTCTCCCCGCAGAACGCTTGGCCGTGGCGCTGTACGACTACCAGGGACAGAGCGACGAGGAGCTGTGCTTCCCGGAGGGAGCAGTGATCCGGGTGCTGCACACCGGGGCGTGCGGAGTTGACGACGGATTCTGGAAGGGGGAGTTCTGCGGACGAGCTGGCGTCTTCCCCTCTCTGCTGGTGGAGTTGCTGAGTGAGGGCCGAGCGGATCCTGAACTGGATCCGGAGGCGGTAGGGTGCCTCAAATACTCCTGCCCCCTCTGCTCCATCACCCTCCCCTCTCCTGAGACCCTTCCCCTGCGTCTGTGGCCACTCTGCACTTCACACCGGATCACCTAACGACTTAAATCATCGTCTCCAAACCTCTAGGTAAAACCCTGACCCTTTGCACTGTCTGGGGTGACTGCCCGGTCAGTCTGTGTTCCTGGGTCCTGCCTCCCTCCACCCTTGGTTCATAGTACAGCCACTTCAGCCTCCCGTGTTGTGCCGACATTTTAACCAACTCCAAGAACAATCTAACCCTTCCCTTCTGCATAGCCCTCCATTATCAAGCATGTGGTTAGCTCAGAGACTCTTAAATCTCCCTAATGTGTCTGCCTCAACCACCAACCCTGGCAGTGCGTTCCACACACCCTACCACTTTCCGTGTTTAAAAAAAACCTATGTCTGACATCCCCCCCCCAATACTTTCCTCCAATCTCCTTAACATTATGCCCCTTGTATTAGCCATTTCTACCCTGGGAAGAAGTCTCTGTCTGTCCACTCGATCTATGCCTCTTATCATCTTGTACACCTCTATCTAGTCACCTCTCATCCTCCTTCACTCCAGAGAGAAAAGCCCGAGCTCACTCATCCTATCATCATAAGACATGCTCTCTAATCCAGGCAGCATCCTGGTAAATTTCTCTAAAGCTTCTACATCCTTCCTACAATGAGGTGATCAGAATTAAACACAATATTCCAAGTGTGGTCTAACCAGGGTCTTATAGAGCAGCAACATTATCTCGCGGCTCTTGAACTCAATACCCCAACTAATGATAGCCAATACACCACACACATTCTTAACCACTCCCTCACCTTGCGCGGTAACTTGCTTCAGGCCCACAGCAGGAGGGGTGTGTTCGGGCCCACAAGCAGGAGGGGTGTGTTCGGGTCCACAAGCAGGAGGGGTGTGTTCGGGTCCACAAGCAGGAGGGGTGTGTTTGAGTCCACAAGCAGGAGGGGTGTGTTCGGGTCCACAAGCAGGAGGAGTGTGTTCGGGCCCACAGCAGGAGGGGTGTGTTTGAGTCCACAAGCAGGAGGGGTGTGTTTGAGTCCACAAGCAGGAGGGGTGTGTTTGAGTCCACAAGCAGGAGAGGTGTGTTTGAGTCCACAAGCAGGAGGGGTGTGTTTGAGTCCACAAGCAGGAGGGGTGTGTTCGGGCCCACAGCAGGAGGGGTGTGTTCGGGCCCACAGCAGGAGGGGTGTGTTTGAGTCCACAAGCAGGAGGGGTGTGTTTGAGTCCACAAGCAGGAGGGGTGTGTTCGAGTCCACAAGCAGGAGGGGTGTGTTCGGGCCCATAAGCAGGAGGGGTGTGTTCGAGTCCACAAGCAGGAGGGGTGTGTTCGGGCCCATAAGCAGGAGGGGTGTGTTCGGGCCCATAAGCAGGAGGGGTGTGTTCGGGCCCACAAGCAGGAGGAGTGTGTTCGGGCCCACAAGCAGGAGGAGTGTGTTCGGGCCCACAAGCAGGAGGGGTGTGTTCGGGCCCACAAGCAGGAGGGGTGTGTTCGGGCCCACAAGCAGGAGGGGTGTGTTCGAGTCCACAAGCAGGAGGGGTGTGTTCGGGCCCATAAGCAGGAGGGGTGTGTTCGGGCCCACAAGCAGGAGGAGTGTGTTCGGGCCCACAAGCAGGAGGGGTGTGTTCGAGTCCACAAGCAGGAGGGGTGTGTTCGGGCCCACAAGCAGGAGGGGTGTGTTCGGGCCCACAAGCAGGATGGGTGTTCGGGCCCACAGCAGGAGGGGTGTTCACTTTGAACCAAATTGCACCCTCTAAGTGTCACCTTCCCTGATTTCTTTCCTCAGGACCCCAGCCTCCTGTCTCCTCCTCCGTTCTCGCCTCCTGCCCCGGACTTCTTTTTGCCAGGCTTTCACTCTGTGGGACCAGCACAGCAGGAGGAATGCCGTTTATCTCCCAGTAAGCTCAGCTAGTGCCTTCTCCGATCGCACAAGTCCTGCCGATGGGCTCTTTCATCCCTTCGAGTACATTCACCTGACACCATTTCTAGAATCAGAATCGGGTTTAATATCACTGGCAGATGTCGTGAAGTTTGTTGTCTTTATGGCAACAGTACGTTGCAACATAATAATAGAGAAAAAAAATCTGAATTACCGTAAATATATTATGTGTGTGTACATATACATACACACACCCCCTTTAAGATGACACATCAAATCATCGCTGGTGCAGCCAATTGGTTTTAAAATTCACATAATTAGTTAAATGGAGATCACCAGTGTGCATTTGAGATGTTTCAATCGATTGTAGTAAAAATACTCCTGTATCTGGAAGGTCCAACTGCTGGTGAGCCAGTATCCTGGCAAAAACTACACCATGAAGACAAAAGAACACTCCAAGCAGCTCCACGAAAAGGTTATTGAAAAGCACAAGTCAGGAGATGGATACAAGAACATTTCCAAGTCACTGAATGTCCCTTGGAGTACAGTTAAGTTAATCATCAAGAACTGGAAAGAATATGGCTCAGCTGTAAATCTGCCTAGAGCAGGCCATCCTCAAAAACTGAGTGACCGTGCAAGAAGGGGATTAGTGAGGGAGGCCACCAAGAGACCTATGACAACTCTGGAGGAGTTACAAGCTTCAGTGGCTGGGATGGGAGAGACTGTACATACAACAACTGTTGCCCAGGAGCTTCACCAGTCGCAGCTTTATGGGAGAGTGGCAAAGAGCAAGCCACTGACATGAAATCTCAGCTAGAATTTGCCAGAAGGCATGTGGGAGACTCTGAAGTCAGCTGGAAGAAAATTCTATGTTCTGACAAAACGAAAATTGAGCTTTTTGGCCGTTAGACGAGACATTATGTTTGGTGCAAACCAAACGCCGCACATCATTGTAAACACACCACCCCTACCGTGAGGCATGGTGGTGGCTGCATCATGCTGTGGAGATGCTTCACTGCAGCAGGCCCGGGAAGGCTTGTGAATGTAGAGGATAAAATGAATGCAGCAAAATACAGGGAAATCCTGGAGGAGAACCTGATGTGGTCTGCAACAGAACTGTGACTTAGGAGAAGACCTGTTTTCCAGCAAGACAATGACCCCCAAGCAAAAAGCCAAAACTACACAGGTATGGCTTAAAAACAACAAAGTTAATGTCCTGGAGTGGCCGAGTCAGAGTCCAGATCTCAATCCAACTGAGAATTTATGGATGGACTTGAAAAAGGCTGTTCACTCACGATCCCCATGCAACCTGTCAGAACTTGAGCAGTTTTGTAAAGAAGAATAGGGAAAAATTTCAGTGCCCAGATGGGCAAAGCTGATAGAGACCGATCCACACAGACTCAAGGCTGTAATTGCTGCCAAAGGTGCATCTACTATATACTGACTTGAAGGGGGTGAATACTTATGCAATCAATTATTTTGTGTTTAATAATTACATCAGGTCACTGGTCTGAGTGCTACTGGTACCACGTAACCCAGTACTACCTGTCGCATGGTCGAGTGGTCAGTGACTAAACCGGCTCCCCCATCAGGCTTGCCTGGTGAGGAGGGTGGCTAGACACCCTGCAGGATGAAAAACAAGACCTGTCAAAGGGCGGATGGACCCTCTCGTAGGGTCAACGGCCATCTAGCAAACACGTGCTGCGAAGCGCGGAGAGGGCATCTCTTGCATCGAAGCTTGGTCTGGCCATTCATTGCAACAGAACTTCCCCCAGCCGCCTTGGACCCCACCATGCCGCTGGATCTGGGAGGGGATGTCAAGAGGGTGGGTCAGGACCTCTGCAACCCCCTACTCACCTAAAATCCACTCACGCACAGGCTGTTCCTTTCTGAGGAGTGGGGTCCCACCCCACTAACTGACTGAAAAGAACCATCATCATCCTATGGGCTGGATGGATGGAGAGAGAGAGTTTAATAATTGTAATTAATTTAGATCACTTTGTAGAAATCTGTTTTCACCTTGACACAAAAGTCTTTTCCTGTTGATCAGTGTCAAAAAAGCCAAATTAAATCTACTGTGATTCAATGTTGTAAAACAACAAGACATGAAAACTTCTGGGGGGGGGGGGGGCGGTGAATACTTTTTATAGGCACTGTATGCTAAATAAATTAATTAAGTAGTGCAAAAATAAAACTTTAAAAAAAAAGTGAGGATGGTTCACTGTCTGTTCAGGATTCTGGTGTTGCAGGGAAGAAGCTGTCTTGAATTGTTGAGTGTGTGTCTTCAGGCTCCTGTACCTCCTAGCAATGAGAACAGGGCTTGTCCTGGGTGATTAGATAGTTAATGATGGGCACCATCTCTCTGAGGCATCACTGTCCTCGATGCTGGGGAGGCCAGTGCCCCTGATGGAGCTGACTGAGTTTACAAGTTTCTGCAGCTTCCTTTGATCCTGTGCGGTGCACCCCCCCCACCCCCTGCCTGCCCCTTCCAAACCGCACAGTGATGCAGCCAGTCAGAAGGCTGTCCATGGTCCTTCTGTAGAAATGTGAGAGTCTTTGATGTCCTCAAACTCCCACTGAAACACGGCTGCTGTCAGCCGTCCTTGATATGTTGGGCCCAGGACAGACCCACAGAGGTGTTGAGGATGCAGGTGTTGGCGTTTTGTGGCTACAGTACATTCCAATACATAAAAATAATTTAAAAAACTATAACTTACAACAAGAAGCATATCTGCTGTATGTAAATTACATTAAATAGTCCAAAAAGAGAGCAAAGTGTTGATGGGCTCATTGTCGAGTCAGGAATCTGGTGGCAGAGGGGAAGAGATGTTGAATGTGTGCCTTCGGGCTCCTGTACCTTTCCCAGGAACTTTGAGTTTATTGTACTTGGTTTAGTTAGAGATGTGACACAGTATCAGATCCTTCAGTGGACCCAGCGAGTCTGCGCCACCCAATTCCACCCAATGAGCCTTCTCACATCTGTGGAATGTGACCAACCGGCCAGAGTGTTTGGATTGTGGGAGGAAACTGGAGCACCCGGAGGAAACCCACACGGTGACAGAGAATATACAGACAATGTATGGAATTGAACCCGGTTCTGGCACTGTCGTGGCGAGACTGCAGAGGTGATAACTCCGGGGTGGTGGGGGGAGGAGGGTCAGGGGTCTGAACTTTCAGACAACTCCACTCACCCCGTCGCTGAACCTATACATCCCCTTACAAGGACTCTTCATCTCATGTTCTTGATATTTATTGCTTATTTATTGTTATTATTTATTTTTTCTTTTGTATTTGCACTGTTGTCTTTTGCAGTATTGGTTGTCTGTCTCTGTATTGTGTGGAGTTTTCCATCGATTCTATTGTGTTTCTTTGTATTTAATGTGAATGCCTGCAAGAAAATGAATCTCAGGGTTGTACGTGGTGACATTTATGTACTTTGATAATAAATTTACCTTGCCCTTGTGACTTTGAAATCCTGACCAGCTGGGTTTGTCCAGTGGTCTTGGCCAGCCTTGTCTGGGGGTTGGGCCAGGGCTTGTCCGTCGGTCCGGGCTGGGGCTATCTGGGGATCTGTGGTCGGCTGCACAGACTGGGAGCCTCCCCTGGTGTTTGTGACGTGATTTTTATCGTTTCCATGCAGATCCCGGGGATCAGAGGGACACCACGCACAGTGGGGATCCTGGCAGTGGGACTCCAGCTGGACAATTGACACCGGTAAGAGCAGCTTCCTGATGGTAACGTGTTTGGGTGGGTGGGTAGTCGGTCCCCAGTCCCAATGGGATGGTCTCGATCTGTGAGCTGAGCCCTGCCCCACTCTGCCCCTCCCTCTTGCCCCTCTCCCTCCCCCTCCCCCTTGCCCCCTTCCTCCTCCCCCTTGCCCCCCTTCCTCCTCACCCCCTTGCCCCTCTTCCTCCTCCCCTCCCTCTTGCCCCTCTTCCTCCTCCCCTTCCCTCTTGCCCCACGCTGCTCCTACAGAGGACAGCTTTGCCCTCGGTGAAAGTCCCAGAAGCACAGACGGTGTTGGAGTGAGGCTGAGGGACTTTGTGCTGGAGAGGTTTGGGGTGGTTGTGGGGGTGGGATTGGCTCAGGGTGGCTCTGTCCCATTTGTGAGCTCCCTTCAGTCGAATATCCAGCTCATGCCTCACTGTCTTAATGGACAATAGGTGCAGGAGTAGGCCATTCGGCCCTTCGAGCCAGCACCGCCATTCACTGTGATCGTGGCTGATCATCCACAATCAGTATCCAGTTCCTACCTTATCCCCATATCCCTTGACTCCACTATCTTTAAGAGCTCCATCTAACTCTTTCTTGAAAGCATCCAGAGAATTGGCCTCCACTGCCTTCTGAGGCAGAGCATTCCACAGATCCACAACTCTCTGGGTGAAAAAAGTTTTTCCTCAACTCCGTTCTAAATGGCCTACCCCTTATTCTCAAATTGTGGCCTCTGGTTCTGGACTCCCCCAACATCGGGAACATGGTTCCTGCCTCCGGCGTGTCCAATCCCTTAATAATCTTATGTGTTTCAATCAGATCCCCTTTCATCCTTCTAAATTCCAGTGTATACAAGCCCAGTCACTCCAATCTTTCAACATGTGACAGTCCTGCCATCCCAGGAATTAACCTCGTGAACCTACGCTGCACTCCCTCAATAGCAAGAATGTCCTTCCTCAAATTTGGAGACCAAAACTGTACACAGTACTCCAGGTATTGTCTCACCAGGGCCCTGTACAACTGCAGAAGGACCTCTTTGCTCCTATACTCAATTCCTCTTGTTATGAAGGCCAACATGCCATTAGCTTTCTTCACTGCCTGCTGTACCTGCATGCTTACTTTCAGTGACTGATGAACAAGGACACCCAGATCTCATTGTACTTCCCCTTTTCCTAACCTGACACCATTCAGATAGTAATCTGCCTTCCTGTTCTTGCCACCAAAGTGGAAAACCTCACATTTATCCACATTGTCTTGAGCCAGTGGAGAGGAAAGGACGCAGCGGTGTCAATAAGACCATAAGATACAAGAGCAGAATCAGGTCATTTGGCCCATCGTCTGCTCTGCTATCCCATCATGGCTGATCCATTTTCCTCTCAGCCCCAATCTCCCGCCTTCTCCCCGTATCACTTCATGCCCTGACCAATCAAGAATCTATCAACCTCTGCCTTAAATATACATAAAGACTTTGACTCCACGGCTTCCTGTGGCAATGAATTCCACTCTCTGCTAAAGGAATTCTTCCTCATCTCCTTTCTAAAAGGACGCCCCTCTTGTCTGAGTCTGTGTCCTGTGGTCTTAGATTATCCCACCATAGTAAACATCTTTTCCACATCCACCCTATCAAGGCCTTTCACCATTCGATAGGTTTCAATAAGGTGACCCCTCATGCTTCTGATTTCCAGTGAATACAGGCCCAGAGCCATCAGACACTCTTCATATGACAAGCCTTTCAATCCTGGAATCATTTTCATGATCCTTCTTTGAACCCTCTCCAGTTTCAGCACATCCTTTCATATAGAACATAGAATAGTACAGCACAGTACAGGCCCTTCGGCCCACGATGTGCTGACCCTCAAACCCTGCCTCCCATATAACCTCTCACCTTAAATTCCTCCATATACCTGTCTAGTAGTCTCTTAAATTTCTCTAGTGTATCTGCCTCCACCACTGACTCAGGCAGTGCATTCCACGCACCAACCACTCTCTGAGTAAAAAACCTTCTTCTAATATCCCCCTTGAACTTCCCACCCCTTACCTTAAAGCCATGTCCTCTTGTACTGAGCAGTGGTGCCCTGGGGAAGAGGCGCTGGCTATCCACTATCTATTCCTCTTAATATCCTATATACCTCTGTCATGTCTCCTCTCATCCTCCTCTCCAAAGAGTAAAGCCCTAGCTCCCTTGATCTCTGATCATAATGCATACTCTCTAAACCAGGCAGCATCCTGGTAAATCTCCTCTGTATCCTTTCCAATGCTTCCACATCCTTCCTATAGTGAGGAGACCAGAACTGGACACAGTGCTGCAAGTGTTTCTAAGGTAAAGGGCCCAAAACTGCTCATAATTCTCCAAGTGAGGCCTCACCAGTGCTTTATAAAGTCTCAACATCACATCCTTGCTTTTATATTTTAGTCCTCTTGAAATGAATGCTAACATTACATTTGCCTTCCTCACCACAGACTCAACCTGCAAATTAACCTTCACGGACTCCAAAGTCTCTTTGCACCTCAGATTTTTGAATTTTCTCTCCATTTCGAAAATAGTCCGGGTGATCGGCAGAAGGAGGGGGGATTGGGGTGGTGTCAGAAGGTCAGCACTTGGGTGGGGCTCAGGGTTCAGTGCAGTAGCTGCACTGTATGCACTGCGAAGTGCAAGGTGGCCACACTGGATCCAGTGGCAGAGCGCGAAGTGGCTGAACTGTAACCCTTGTTTGCCGCTGGCTTCTGTAATTCCCTGTGCTCTCTCCCTGCAAGGTGCGGGTTCCTCCGGTGCCGTCACCAGTGCCGGGTTCACAGCCAGAGGGCGGTTTCCTAGTCTGAACGTCGCCGACTCCATTTCTATCTCCGTCTCCATCCCTCGGGGTCGCTCCCCCTGCATCGGAGGCGGGAGTCTGCCCCAGGAGCGGGACGGTCACACCGGGCAGTGATGGACAGACAACACAGACCGGCCAGGAACACGCACCAGGACTCAGGACTTAGGACTCGGGCCCTCACTCACCCTCCCACTGCATCCCACGCCCCCTCCGCCCTCCCCCCAACCCCCGACCCCGGCATTGGAGAGGCTGCAGAGGACGTTCACGAGAATGAAATGGTTAACGTGAGGAGCGTTTGACGGCTCTGGGACTGTACCCGCTGGAGTTTAGAATGGAGGGCAATTCCATTGAAATGTTGAAAAGCTTCAATTGGGGGCCATTAGCGCCGGACTCACCCGGCCGGGTCCCACTCCCAAGTACGCTTTCCATCCGTGCCGAGTTGAGTGTCCAATTCGCAACTCGACCTTGTAAAATAAAAGGAAAAATGCCGCGAAATGTCTGCGTGAGGAGTGGCCACTCAGTCAGTCAGTGTCTGTCTGTCTCTCTCTCCCCCCGCCCTTGTAAAAGACATGAAAATGACATCGTCCCGCCAACATCGCACACGCCAAAAAAAACACAAAAGCTTCAACTGAGTTGATGTGGAGAGGATGTTCCCTATAGGGAGGGAGTCTAGGACCAGAGGGCACAGCCTCAGAATAAAAGGACATCCATTTAGAACAGAGATGAGGAGGAATTTCTTTCGCCAGAGATGGGTAAATCTGTGGAATTCATTGGCATTCTGGCAGACTGGCATTGGGTATATTTAAAGCAAAGGTTGCTAGGTTTTTGTTTACTTAGGACGTCAGAGGTTACTGGGAGAAAACGGGAATGGTGTTGAGAGGGATGATAAAACAGCCATGATGGAATGGCAGGGCAGATATGATGGGCTGAATGGCCTCATTCTGCTCCTATGTCTTATGGGAACCAGCCAGAGTCGCCCAGTTAACAGAGAGGCCACAGACAGCAGGGTTTGGTGACCTGTGGGAGTGCCCGAGTGGTGGGGACAAGTGTGTGAAGAGTACATAATACAGGGTGACCAAAACTACACAATACTCCCAAGTGTGGCCTCACCAGCGACTTGTACAACTGCAACTTAATATTCCAACTCCAGCTCCTAGACTCCGTGTCCTGACTGATGGAGTCAGCATGCGAAACACCTTTTTCACCTTGGATGCCATTTTCAACAAGCCACGCTTCTAAGTCTCTTGGTTCCATTGCACTTCCTCGTGCCCCACCGCTGGGGCAGCATGTTCACATCGCGGTTAGTAGGACGCTATTACAGTGCCAACGACTGGGGTTCAATTCCCGTCACTGTCTGTAAGAAAGATTACACGTTCTTCCACTTTCCTCCCACATTCCAAAGACATGGGTTGGTAGGGTAATGAGTCACATGGGTAGCACGATACGAGGAGTATGAGACGAGAGCTACCTTTGCAATGAGTTCCGCACTCACGATTAAAAAGGCAGAACTTTACAGCAGTTCAAAGTTTGACTACAGTCCATCACTGAGTAGGATTCATTAGAAAGGGCGAATAAAAATGATGCAAGTGTAAGCGGAACGGCCATTATTGTGAGACGGTCAGTGTTTAGAGTGGCTTTGGCTCATCAGACTTGGGCTAGATCAGGTTCAGGCAAGGTAAAGTACCTGCACCTCATAATTTCGTATACCTCTATCAAAATTCCCCTAAATCTTCTACGTTCTAAGGAATACAGCCCTAACCTATTCAACCTTTCCCTATAACTCAGGTCTTCCAGACCCGAAAACATCCTTGTAAATTTTCTCTCTACTCTTTCAACCTTGTTTGCATCTTTTCTGCAGGTAGGTGACCAAAACCACATACAATACTCCAAATTAAGCCTCACCAAGTCTTATACAACTTCAACATAACATCCCACCTCCTGTATCAATACTTTAATTTATGAAGGCAAATGTTCCAAAAGCTTTCTTTATGACCCCCATCTACCTGTGACACCACTTTTAATGAATTAAGGACCTGTATTTCCAGATCTCTTTGTTCTACCACACTCCTCAGTGCCTTACCATTCACTGTGTAAGACATACCCTGGTTGGTCCTACCAAAGTGCAAAACCCCACACTTGTCTGCGTTAAATTCCATCTACCATTTTTCCAGCTGATGCAAGCCGTGATAGCCTTCCTCTCTGTCCACTACAGCCCCCAATCTTGGTGTCATCCACAAATTTTCTGATCCAGTTGACCATGTTATCATCCAGATCATTGATATAGATGACAAACAACAAAGAGCCCAGCAACGATCCCTGCAGCACATCACTAGTCACAGCCCTCCATTCAGAGTGGCATCCCTCTACTACCACTCTCTGGTTTCTCCCACGCAGCCGGTGTTTTGCCTGTGATGTGCTCCAGGATAGTAAACACCTCCTCTGTAATCTGTACAGGGTCCATGAAGTTGATGCTACTTTGCCTCATTTTTTGTCTCATGAGTAAATACAGATGCAAAAAGTCCCCCATCTGGGCTCCACACACGGATTACCATTCTGATCTTTCAGAGGACCAATCCTGTCCCTTGCAATCCTTTTGCTCTTAACATATCCGTAAAATCCCTTAGGATTCTCCTTCACTTTGTCTGTGAGAGCAACTTTATGGGGTCGGAAGGTGTTGAATCATTGTGGGTAGAGCTAAGGAATTGCCAGGGCAAAAAGACTCTGATAGAAGTTATATAGACCCCCCCCCCACCCAAACAGTAGCAAGTATGTGGTCTACAAATTACAATGGGAGATAGAAAATGCATGCCAAAAGGGCAATGTTACAATTGTCATGGGGGATTTCAATATGTAGGTAGATTTGGAAAATCAGGTAGGTGCTGGTTTCCAGGAGGGGGAATTTCTACAACACCTATGAGTTGGCTTTTTAGAGCAGCTTGTGGTTGAGCCCACTGAAGCATCAGCTATTCTGGATTGGATGTCGTGCAATGAACCAGAATTGATTAGAGACCTTAAGGTAAAAAACCCTTAAGGACAAGTGATCATAATATGATCAAATTCACCCTGAAATTTGAAAAGGAGAAGCTAATGTCAGGTGTATCAGTATTATAGTGCAGTAAAGGGAATTACAGAGGCATGAAAGAGGAGTTGGCCAGAATTGATTGGAAAAGAACACTAGCAGGGATGATGGCAGAGCAGCAATGGAAGCAATTCAGAAGGCACAGGATATATACATCCCAAAGAGTGAAAAGAATTTTAAAGGAAATATGACAGTACCATGGCTAACAAGAAAAGTCAAAGCCAACATAAAATCAGAAGAGAGGACATATAATAGAGCAAACATTAGTGAGAAGTTAGAGGATTGGGAAATTTTTAAATACTGACAGAAGGCAACTAAAAAAAGTCATTAAGAAGGTAAAGATGGAATATGAAAGTAAGCTAGCCAATAATATAAAGAGGATGCCAGAAGTTTCTTCAGATAAGAGAAGAGAAGTGTAAGTGTAAAAGAGAAGCAAAAGTGGATATCGGACTGCTGGAAAATGATGCTGGAGAGGTAATAATGGGAGACAGCAAAAGGCCGGACAAACTGAATAAATATTTTGCATCAGTTTTCACTGTGGAAAACACTAGCAGTATGGTAGAAGTTCGAGAGTGTCAGAGGTCAGAAGAGTGTGAAGTTAGCACAACTAGAGAGAAGGTTCTTAGAAAACTAAAAAGTCTGAAGGTAGATCAGTCACCTGGAGTAGATGATGTACGCCCCAGAGTTCTGAAAGAGGTAGCTGAAGAGATCGTGTAGACATTAGTAATGATCTTTCAAGAATCACTAGATTCTGGAATGGTTCTAGAAGACTGGAAAATTGCAAATGTCACTCCCTTAAAGAAGGGAGAGGGACAGAAGAAAGGAAATATAGGCCAGTTAGTCTGACCTCAGTGGCTGGGAAGATGTGGAGTTGATTGTAAAGGATGTGGTTTGGGGTACTTGAAGGGTCGTGATAAAATAGGTCATAATCAGCACGGTTTCCTCAGGGGAAAATCTTGCTTGACAAATCATTTGGAACTCTCTGAAGAAATAACAAGCAGGCTAGACAAAGGAGAATAGATTGATGTTGTGTACTTGGATTTTCAGAAGGCCTTTGACAAGGTGCCACACATGAGGCTGCTTAACAAGCTATGAGCCCATGGTATTACAGGACCAATTCTAGCATGGATAAAGCAGTGACTGATCAGTAGGGGGCAAAGAGTGGGAATAAAGGGAGCCTTTTCTAGCTGGCTGCTGGTGATTAGTGGTGTTCTACAGGGATCTGTGTTGGGACTGATTCTTTTTATGTTATACGTCAGTGATCTGGATGATAGCTATTTTCTAAATGGAGAGAAAATTCAAAAATCTGAGGTGCAAAGGGATTTGGGAGTCCTTATGCAGGATTCCCTGAAGGAAAATTTGCAGGTTGAGTCTGTGGTGAGGAAGGCAAATGCAATGTTAGCATTCATTTCGAGAGGACTAGAATATAAAAGCAAGGATGTAATGTTGAGACTTTATAAGGCACTGGTGAGGCCTCACTTGGAGTATTGTGAGCAGTTTTGGGCCCCTTATATAAGAAAGAATGTGCTGCATTGGACAGGGTTCGAAGAAGGCTCATGAAAATGATTCTGGTATTGAAAGGCTTGTTCTATGAGGAACATTTGATGGCTCTGGGCCTCTACTTACTGGAATTCAGAAGAAAGACCTCATTGGAACCTATCGAGGCCTGGACAGAGTGGATCTGGAGAGGATGTTTCCTATCTGGAGAGTTTAAAACCAGTGGATGCAGCCTCAGAATAGAGGGGTGTCCTTTTAGAACAGAGATGAGGGGGAATTTCTTTTGCCAGAAAGTGAAGGCCAAGTCTTTATATATAAGGCAGAGGTTGATAGATTCTTGATTGGGCAGAGCACAAAAAGATACAGGGAAAGTAAGAGACCTGGACTGAGAGGAAAATAGATCAGCCATAATGAAATGGTGGAGCAGACTCAATGGGCCAAATGGCCTCATTCTGCTGCAATATCATCTGGTCTTGACATCTTCAGAAGTTTTCTGATGACTCTGCCGTAGTTGGATGCATCAGCAAGGGAGATGAGGCTGAGTACAGGGCTACAGTAGGAAACTTTGTCACATGGTGTGAGCAGAATTATCTGCAGCTTAATGTGAAAAAGACTAAGGATCTGGTGGTAGACCTGAGGAGAGCTAAGGTACCAGTGACCCCTGTTTCCATCCAGGGGGTTAGTGTGGACATGGTGGAGGATTACAAATACCTGGGGATATGAATTGACAATAAACTGGACTGGTCAAAAAACACTGAGGCTGTCTACAAGAAGGGTCAGAGCCATCTCTTTTTCCTGAGGAGACTGAGATCCTTTAACATCTGCCAGACAACGCTGAGGATGTTCTACAAGTCTGTGCTGGCCAGTGCTATCACGTTTGCTGTTGTGTGCTGGGGCAGCAGGCTGAGGGTAGCAGACACCAACAGAATCAACAAACTCATCTGTAAGGCCAGTGATGTTGTGGGGATGGAACTGGACTCTCTGACGGTGGTGTCTGAAAAGAGGATGCTGTCTAAGTTGCATGCCATCTTGGACAATGTCTCCCATCCACTACATAATGTACTGGGTGGGCACAGGAGTACATTCAGCCAGAGACTTATTCCACTGAGATGCAACACAGAGCGTCATAGGAAGTCATTCCTGCCTGTGGCCATCAAATTTTACAACTCCTCCCTTGGAGGGTCAGACACCCTGAGCCAATAGGCTTGTCCTGGACTTATTTCCTGGCATAATTTACATATTACTATTTAACTATTTATGGTGTTATTACTATTTATTATTTATGGTGCAACTGTAACGAAAACCAATTTCCCCTCGGATCAATAAAGTATGACTATGACTATTAATTGATTTGGCACAACATTGTTCCAGTGCTCTGCTGTTCTATATTCTAAGTCCTGTTTTGGTCTGACTTTCCAGTGATCCTGTACATTTCTCCTTCCATACACACAGTCATTTATTTCAGAGTTACTGCATAATTGTATCCAGTTTCAAGTCCCCAGAGTCTGAATGGTGGTGTTTGAATACATTTCCAGATCAGATATCATTGGCTCTTCCCACTACCCGGGTCTATCTGGACAACAAAGATGCATACATCAGGATGCTCTTTATTGATTACAACTCAGCATTTAACACCATCATCCCCTCAAAACTAATCAATAAACTCCAAAACCTGGACCTCAATATCTCCTTCTGCAATTGGCTCCTGGATGTCCTCACTTGTAGACCCAGTCAGTTCAGATTGACAAAAAGAGATGGCTGAATTACAGCCTGGTCTGGGAACACCAATGCCTTCGAGAGGAAATCCTGCAAAGGGTAGTGGACTCAGCCCTACTGAGCACACCTGCACGAAACGATGGTGCAGAAAAGCAGCCTCCATCATCAAAGAACCTCAGCACCCAGGCCCCGCTCTCTTCTCACTGCTGCCGTCATGTAGAAGGTACAAAAGCCTGCGGACTCGCACCACCAGGTTCAATAAACACGTATAAAATCCTGGAGGAGCTTGTTTGCCACCGGGTTCAAGAACAGTTACAACCCTCAACCACCCGGCTCTTGAACAAAAGGGGATAAATACACTTCTCGTGTTCCCACAACCGATGGCTCACTTTAAGGACTCTTTATCCTGTGATTTCATGCTCGTTATTTATTGCTATTTATTTATATTTGCATTTGCACAGTGCATGATCCTGTTTACAGTTACTGTTCTATAGATTTCTTGAGTATGCCGGCAGGAAAAAGAATCTCAGAGTTGTATGTGGTGACGTGTATGAACTCTGATAATAAGTTTTACTTGGAACTCGAGATACCACAGTCCTTACTTCAGAGCCTCTCACCAGGACAGGACACTGGCTGCTGAGTGGGAGTGGGAGAGTTTCCGAAAGACTTTGTGAATATTCAAATCTCCTCATTCATGGCCCTGCATCATAATTGGTCCCTCACGGCATCTGGGATGTTTCCAACTGTCTGGGAGTTCCCTGAAGGGGGGGAAGATTGTTCTTTTGGACCAGCATGAAAGTGCGGTGGTTAACACAATGCTATTACAGAGCCATGAACCGGGATTCGACTCCCGCTGCCGTCGGTAACGAGTTCGTACATTTTCCCCATGACCACGTGCGTTTCGTCCAGGTACTCTGGTTTCCTCCCACAGATCAAAGATGTAGCCATTAGTAGGCTAATTAGTCGTTGTGATTTGTCCTGCGATGGGGCTTGGATTAAATCGGTGGGGTGTTGGGCAGTGCGGATTAAATTGGCGGGGTGCCAAACGGCGCGGATTAAATTGGCGAAGTGCCGGGCGGCGTGGATTAAATTGGGGTGCTGGGCGGTGTGGATTAAATTGGGGTGCTGAGCGGCGTGGATTAAATTGAGGTGCTGGGCGGTGTGGATTAAATTGGGGTGCTGGGCGGTGTGGATTAAATTGGGGTGCTGGGTGGTGTGGATTAAATTGGCGGGGTGCTGGGCGGCGCGGATTAAACTGGCGGGGTGCCAGGCAGCGTGGATTAAATTGGGGTGCTGGGCGGCGTGGATTAAATTGGCGGGGTGCTGGGCGGCGTGGCTGGTTGGGCCGGAAGGGACAGAGAAATGGCTGTGTTCATTTTGACCTTTCAAAGTCTTGTCTCCATAAATTCGAGCTCATCCGTCAACCCCCCCCCCCCGACTGAAATCCTGGGATCAACCCCCGCCCTGGGTCAAGCAGACCCCAATGACTTGGTGCCAAATCCAGAGCAGTGGAGATTTCAGGCGCTGTGGCCTCAGGCGGGTCCGCTCCCCTCCCAGTCACCGATGGAGATTCGTGCTGAGGTTGGTTTGGGACCCTTTCCTCCTGGTACTCTGAAGTCGTCTGTCATCGACCACGGTCGATCCCTGTGGCGCAAGGTCCTCTGTCCTGGGACAGAGGAGAGAGCAGCATGTCAGTGTCTCACACACTCATCGGCAGTTCTTACACACACATCGTGTTTCTTGTACATGTGTGCACACACAGACACGGTGCGTGTGTGTCTCTCTCTCACACACACACGGACTCACTGGTGAGCGATCCCCTGAAACATCTTGTTTTTCACACACGTGTACACACAGTATCACACACTCACACCCTCTCACACACACACACTCACACCCTCTCACACACACACACTCACACCCGCTCACGCACACACAAGCATACACACAGTCTCTCTCTCTCTCACACACACACACACACACACACACAAGCATAAACACACTCTCTCTCACACACACACACACACACACACTCTCTCTCACACACACACAGTCTCTCACACTCACACTCTCTCACACTCACAAGCATAAACACACTCTCTCACACACACACTCTGTCACACACACACACACAAGCATAAACACACTCTCTGTCTCACACACACACACACACAGTCTCTCACACTCACACTCACAAGCATAAACACACTCTCTCTCTCTCACACACACACGGACTCACTGGTGAGCGATCCCCTGAAACATCTTGTTTTTCTACACACGTGTACACACCGTCTCACACACTCACACCCTCTCACACACACACACTCACACCCACTCACGCACACACACACTCACACCCGCTCACGCACACACAAGCATACACACAGTCTCTCTCTCTCTCACACACACACTCTCTCACTCACACGCAGACTCACTGGTGAGGGATCTCCTGAAACTCTGCGTTCACCATTGAGGAGCTCGCTGACACCCTCTGCCGTCTCCTTGGAACGGGGCTGACTACTCAAGCCCGCGGCCAGCTCCTCTGCTGCCCGACACCGTTCGATATGCGTCACTCGGAACCTGCAGAAGGAAACAGTGAGATCGGCAGAAAATCCCAGTTCAGTCCATGAGCGACCTGCAGAGAGTCCCAGCTCACCTAGTGATGGGCCAGGATTTATTCCCATTTTAGTCACAGGGACCATGAGAAAATCCCAGCTCAGTCTGTGGGACCAGCAGAGAATCACTTCTCAGTGATGGACCAGCAGAGGATTCCAGCTCAGTCACTGAGAGACCAACACAGAATTCCAGCTCATTACAGCAGATGTTCCTTGCACAGGCATAGCTAAATCAGAAAAACCAGCACAGAATCCCTACTCATCCACAGGGATCAGCAGGATATTCCAGTTCAGTCACAGGACTGGACCCAGGGTTGAGATTTTTGATTGGAGAAAGGCTAACTTTAAGGAGATGCGAAAGGATTTAGAAGGAGTGGATTGGGATAATTTGTTTTATGGGAAGGATGTAACAGAGAAATGGAGGTCATTTAAAGATGAAATTTTGAGGGTACAGAATCTTTATGTTCCTGTTAGGTTGAAAGGAAAGGTTAAAAGTTTGAGAGAGCCATGGTTTTCAAGGGATATTGGAAACTTGGTTCTGAAAAAGAGAGATATCTACAATAAATATAGGCAGCTTGGAGTTAATGAGGTGCTCGAGGAATATAAAGAATGTAAAAAGAATCTTGAGAAAGAAATTAGAAAAGCTAAAAGAAGATATGAGGTTGCTTTGGCAAGTAAGGTGAAAATAAATCCAAAGGGTTTCTACAGTTATATTAATAGCAAAAGGATAGCGAGGGATAAAATTGCTCCCTTAGAGAATCAGAGTGGACGGCTATGTGTAGAGCCAAAAGAGATGGGGAAGATTTTGAACAATTTCTTTTCTTCGGTATCCACTAAGGAGAAGGATATTGAATTGTGTAAAATAAAGGAAACACGTAGGGAAGTTATGGAAACTATGACGATTAAAGAAGAGGAAGTACTGCCGCTTTTATGGAATATAAAAGTGGATAAGTCTCCGGGTCCTGACAGGATATTCCCTAGGACCTTGAGGGAAGTTAGTGTAGAAATAGCAGGGGCTCTGACAGAAATATTTCAAATGTCATTAGAAACGGGGATGGTGCCAGAGGATTGGCGTATTGCTCATGTTGTTCCATTGTTTAAAAGGGGTTCTAAGAGTAAACCTAGCAATTATTGGCCTGTAAGTTTGACGTCAGTGGTGGGTAAATTAATGGAAAGTATTCTTAGAGATGGTATATATAATTATCTGGATAGACAGAGTCTGATTTGGAACAATCAACATGGATTTGTACGTGGAAGGTCATGTTTGACAAATCTTATTGAATTTTTTGATGAGGTTACTAGGAAAATTGACGAGGGTAAAGCAGTGGATGTTGTCTACATTGACTACAGTAAGGCCTTTGACAAGGTTAGTTAGGAAGGTTCAATTGTTAGGTATTAATATTGAAGTAATAAAATGGATTCAATAGTGGCTGGATGGGAGATGCCAGAGAGTAGTGGTGGATAACTGTTTGTCAGGTTAGAGGCCGGTGACTAGTGGTGTGCCTCAGGGATCTGTACTAGGTCCAAAGTCGTTTGTCACATACATTAATGATCTGGATGATGGGGTGCTAAATTGGATTAGTAAGTATGCAGATGATACTAAGATAGGTGGCGTTGTGGATAATGAAGTAGGTTTTCAAAGCTTGCAGAGAGATTTGGGCCAGTTAGAAGAGTGGGCTGAAAGATGGCAGATGGAGTTTAATGCTGATAAATGTGAGGTGCTACATTTTAGTAGGACTAATCAAAATAGGACATACATGGTAAATGGTAGGGCATTGAGGAATGCAGTTGAACAGAGGGATCTAGGAATAGTGGTGCATAGTTCCCTGAAGGTGGAATCTCATGTGGATAGGGTGGTGAAGAAAGCTTTTGGTATGCTGGCCTTTATAAATCAGAACATTGAGTATAGGAGTTGGGATATAACGTTAAAATTGTACAAGGCATTGGTGAGGCCAAATTTGGAGTATTGTGTACAGTTCTGGTCACCGAATTATAGGAAAGGTGTCAACAAAATAGAGAGAGTACAGAGAAGATTTACTAGAATGTTACCTGGGTTTCAGCACCTAAGTAACAGAGAAAGGTTGATCAAGTGAGGTCTTTAGTCTTTGGAGCTTGGAAGGTTGAGGGGGGACTTGATAGAGATATTTAAAATTATGAGGGGGATAGATAGAGTTGACATGGATGAGCTTTTTCCATTGAGAGTGGGGGAGATTCAAACAAGAGGACACGAGTTGAGAGTTAAGGGGCAAAAGTTTAGGGGTAACATGAAGAGGAATTTCTTTACTCAGAGAGTGGTAGCTGTGTGGAACGAGCTTCCAATGGAAGTGGTGGAGGCAGGTTTGATTTTGTCATTTAAAAAAAAATTGGATAGGTATATGGACAGGAAAGGAATGGAGGGTTATGGGCTGAGAGCAGGTAGATGGGACTAGGTGAGAGTAAGCGTTCGGCACAGACTAGAAGGGCTGAGATGGCCTGTTTCCGTGCTGTAATTGTTACATGGTTATATGGTTTATATGGGCCATTGGAAAATCCCAACTTGCTCTGCAAGGCGCCAGCAGAAAATCCCAGTTCAGTCAGTGATGTACCAGCAGCAAATTGCATCTGTGGATTGCAGAATATCCCAGCTCAGTCACGAGGATCAGCAGAAAATCCCAGCTCAGTCATGGGGACCAGCAGAAAATCCCAGCTCAGTCACGGGAACCAGCAGAAAATCCCAGCTCAGTCACGGGGACCAACAGAAAATCCCACTCACTCTGCGAGGAATGAGCAGTGAATGCGAGCTGAGTGAGAGAAGTGTGTGGGAGCTTCAGGGAGAGACCCCCGGGAGCTCTGAGGGGTATCAGGTTCAAAGCACCTCTCCCCTGGGCCAGGTCCTGAATGCAAGCCAGTCTGACCTCTCCTGAGAGCATTGGCTGATTGGTAGGAGGCGGCAAGTGACTAGTGATGTTCTGCAGGGGTCAATGTTGGGACCGCTTCTTTTTATGCTGTATATAAATGAATTAGATGATGGAATAGATGGCTTTGCTGCCAAGTTTACAGATGATACGAAGATTAGTAGAGGGGTAGGAAGTGTTGAGGAAACAGGTAGGATGCAGAAGGACTTAGACAAATTAGGAGAATGGGCAAGAAAGTGGCAAATGAAATACAGTGTTGGAAAATGCATGGTCATGCACTTTGGTAGTAGAAATAAATGTGTGGACTATTTTCTAAACGGGGAAAAAAAATCTGGGAATCTGAGCTGCAAAGCAACTTGGGAGTCCTTGTGCAGAACAAACTGAAGGTTAACTTGCAAGTTGAGTTGGTGGTGAGGAAGGCAAATGCCATGTTAGCATTCATTTCAAGAGGTCTAGAATACAAAAGCAAGGATGTGATGCTAAGGCTTTATACAGCACTGGTGAGGCCTCACCTTGAGTATTGTGAACAGTTTTAGGGTCCTCATCTGAGAAACAATGTGCCGGCATTGGAGAGGGTTCAGAGGAGGTTCACAAGGATGATTCCGGAAATGAGAGGGTTATCATATGAGGGACGTTTGATGGCTCTGCATCTGTACTCGGTGGAATTCAAAAGGATGGCGGGGGGAATCTCATTGAAACCTTTCAAATGTTGAAAAGCCCTAGACAGAGTAGATGTAGAAAGGTTGTTCCCATGGTGAGGGAGTCTAGGACAAGAGGGCACAGCCTCAGGATAGAGGGGGCGTCCTTTTAAAACAGAGATGCAGAGACATTTCTTTAACCAGAGGGTGGTGAATTTGTGAAATTTATTACCACAGGCAGCTGTGGAGGCCAGGTTCTTAGGTGTATTTTAGGCAGAGATTGATAAATACTTGATCGGACACGGGGAAAAGGCTTGGAATTGGAATAGAGGAGTGGAAAAAAGGATCAGATATGCTTGAATGACAGAGCAGACATGACGGGCCAAATGGCCTAATTCTGCTGCTATGTCTGATGGTGTCAGGCCGGAGGACTCCAGGAGGCTGCCTGGCCTTGTGGGGCAGGTGGGAATGGGGAGGGTACTACCTGCCCACAGAAACGACAGTGACTTCTACCCTGGGGCCACATCTTTTAGCACCGGGCAGCCGACTGCGAGCATTAATTGTAGCTGGCTTCTTCGGTTGAGTGCAGTGCAGACACACTGAACGATTCTCTCCTGAGGTGTCCGAGTGCACAGTGTGGAGGTGAGGCCTCTGATCATCGGACTGCCCTCCAAATTCTTCTGGGAAGAACAGCCTGTAAATGGAAACAGAAACCTCAAGGTCAGACACAGAGTGAAGTTCCCTCTGCGCTGTCCCATCACAAACTCCCGGTGTCAGACACAGAGTGAAACTCCCTCCACACCATCCCATCACACACTCCCGGGGTCAGACACAGAGTGAAACTCCCTCCACACCGTCCCATCACACACTCCTGGGGTCAGACACAGAGTGAATCTCCCTCCACACCATCCCATCACACACTCCCGGGGTCAGACACAGACTGAAGCTCCTTCCACACTGTCTCATCACACACTCCTGGGGTCAGACACAGAGTGAATCTTTCACACCGTCCCATCACACACTCCCGGGGTCAGACACAGAGTGAATCTCCCTCCACACCATCCCATCACACACTCCCGGGGTCAGACACACAGTCGAAATAGGCTGAGAAGGACACGTGGTCATCCACAACAACACAGGAAGACCCGGTTGGATCGATTACTCGCACCACTGGACCGGGACTTCTGAGGTCGGCAGAGTGGAAGTGTCCCAGTGCCACGGCTTTTACACCTTCAGAAACTCTCTCGCCGAGGTTTCAACTTGGGGATGAAATTGATCAGTCACAAAGCTGGCTGGGGTGGTTGCAAAGGTGGAGAAGCTGGAAACGTGAGAGGAAGAAGTGGTGACACAGGTAGACGAGGTGGTGACAGAGGTGCATCAGGAGGTGATACAGGTGGATCAGGAAGTGTCACAGGTGGATCAGGAGGTGATACAGGTGGATCAGGAGGTGTCACAGGTGGATCAGGAGGTGTCACAGGTGGATCAGGAGGTGATACAGGTGGATCAGGAGGTGTCACAGGTGGATCAGGAGGTGACGGAGATGGATCAGGAGGTGACAGAGGTGGATCAGGTGGTGACACAGGTGGATCAGGAGATGTCACAGGTGGATCAGGTGGTGACAGAGGTGGATCAGGTGGTGACAGAGGTGGATCAGGAGGTGTCACAGGTGGATCAGGAGGTGACAGAGGTGGATCAGGAGGTGATACAGGTGGATGATGTCGTGATGAAGAAGTGCAGCACATTTACCTCCATTGGTCTGGACAGAGATTATCAGTGATGGGACATTATATTGCTGCTTTTAAATCGCTGATCAGACTGTACTGGACTACTGTGTGCAATTCTGATCCCTGCAGAATGGATATGTGGAAACAGTACTGAGGAGATTCACTGGTGCTGGACTAGAAGACAATAAGACATAGGAGCAGAATTTGGCCATTCACCAAATCTGCTCTGCCAATCCATCAAGGTTGATTCGTTATTCCCCTCAACCCCATTCTTCTGCCTTCTCCCCGTAACCTTTGACATCTTGACTGATCAAGAACCTATCTGCCTTTTCTTTAAATTACCCAATGACTTGGCCTCCACATGCATTTGTGGCAATGAATTCCACAGATTCAACACCCTCTGGCTAAAGAAATTCATCCTCATCTCTGTTCTAAACGGACGTCTCTCTATTCTGAGGCTGTGCCCTCTGGTCTCAGACTCTCCCACTATGGGAAACATCCTCTGCAGATCCACTCCGTCTCGGTCTTTCAACATTCAATAGGGGTCAACGATTTGTGAGAACTTTACTTATGTGGAGTGATTAGACAGGCTGGGACTGCTTTCTCTGGAGCCAGGGAGGCTGGGTGACGGGCTGAAAGAGAGGGATAAAGTTTACAGAGGCATGGGTAGGTAGTTGGTCAGTATCTTCCTCCACTGGTCGGGGGCAGGGTGTTGTCAGAAATAACGAAGTGTTGGTTAACTTTGACTGAGGTGAGAGGAAGAAGGTTTGAAGGGGTTCTGAAGGATGAGTATTTTACACATTTTTATCTGGAACTTGCTGCCAGAGGAGTGTATGAGTGTCCTGAGAAGGGTAGATCACAGTTGCAGTAGGTGAGTAGCTGGGTGGACTGTCGGGAGAAATGGAAATGTGAATAGGCAGTTCGTGCTGCGCACCCCTGTGGCTGTTCTCCTCACTAATAAGTATACCGTTTTGGATCCTATTGTGAGGGTTGAACTCCTAGGAGACTGCCACAAACACTGAGCTACTGGCATGAGCATAGGTCCATGGTGCAGAAGGGAAAGAGGGAGACGAAGGGACTCGATAGCCAGAGGAACAGACTGGAGATTCTGTGGACGTGAACGGGACACCCGAATGCTATGCTGCCTCCCAGGTGCCAGGGTCAGGGTCACCTCAGATCGCTTCCACTGCATTTTGGAGAGGGAAGGAGAGCAGCCAGATGTCTTGGTACATGTTGCTACCAATGTCATAGGAAGGAAAAGCAAAGAGGTCCTGAAGAGAGAATTTAGAGAGCTAGGTAGAAAGCTGAGAAGCAGGACCTCCAGGGTAGTAATTTCTGGATTACGCGTCAGTGAGAGTAGAAACAGAATAATTTGGAAGATCAATGCGTGACTGAGAAGCTGGTGCAAGGGCCAAGACTTCAGGTTCTTGGATCATTGGGATCTCTTTGTGGGGGGGGGGGTTATGACCTGTACAAAAGTGACGGGTTGCATCTGAACCTGAGGGAGACCAATATTCTCACGGGCAGCCTTCTCTTAGAGCTGTTGGGGACGGATAGAATGGTAGGGAGAGGGGGGTGGCAAGGCTCTGCTGGTAAAGAATGGCATCAAATCCATAAAGGATGTGACAATGTTGAATGCTTGTGGGTTGAGTTAAGAACCTGCAGGGGTAAGAGGACCCTGATGGCAGTTATATACAGGCCTCCCAACAGTAGCTTTCTCTTGCCTCGAACTTTGTTCTCACTGAAATCTGTGAACTATCGACACGCTTCAGTGTCTCCCGCTTCGCACTGGGGCTATATCCGAATGTAGTGACAGCAAGTAAAGAAAACAATAAACGCCAGGCCAAACAGGGCTATTGACTAAAACTCTCAAATGGAAAATGAAGCCTACACTGCGGCTGAAAGGGTTACCTAAATATAAAATGAATACCACTCATCATCAGAGTCAGTTGACTGGACAGTCCAATTTCTCAGGCAAGCAGGCAGCAAAACGTTGCTGGGCTTTGCTCAAGTCTCGACAAATACCACGACGCAATGAATGGGGTTAAATACCGTCACAATGAAATAATAATTAGCTGCACATGCATATTCACGAGCCCAATTGCCGGATCTGTGGTTGTGACGGAGCCAATGGCCAGGAAGGCAGTACTGCAACGTTTCACGAAGAGGGAAGGGCGAGACAAAGTCACGGTCGTCCACTGCAACCACTGAAGACCCAGTCCTGACAGCTGCTCATACCACTGAAGCCGGACTTCTGAGCTCGAGAGAGTGGGACTGCCCCAGTGCAACACTTTTAAAAACTCTCCCACACAGGCTTCCTGTCATTGTCGGATACGACAGATAGCAACCACGGACAGAGGGGGCAGTGCAGTGTTCGGAGACTCTTAGACACTGAAATAGGCAAGGATACGACCTAAAGTGGGAAAATTAGGGGCCATAATCTCAATGTGTTTGGAGGAAAGTATAGGGGGATGTCAGAGGTAGGTATTTACACAGAGAGTGGTGGGTGTGTGGAACACCCTGCCAGGGTGGTGGTAGAGGTAGGTACATTCGGGACATTTAAAAGACTCTTAGATAGGCACGTGGATGATGGTAAATGGAGGGCTGTGCGGGAGGGAAGGGATAGATTGATAACATTTAGAGGCTAACAAGACTTTACAGTGCCAGTGACCTGGGTTCAATTCCAGTGCTGTCTGTAAGGAGTTCGTACGTTCTCCCCGTGTCCTCCGGAAGATCTGGTTTCCTCCCTCAGTCCAAAGACCCACAGTACAGATTAGGGTTAGTGAGTCACTATATTTGCACCGGAAGCAGAGAAACACCTGTGGGCTGCCCCCAGCACAATACTCGGACTGTGTTGCACATTGACACAAACAATGCATCTCACTGTCTGTTTTTTGATGTTTCGATTGTACACATGATAAACAAAGCTTTAAACTTTAAATCTTCCACATTCTTCCTTGAATGAGATGACCAGAACTGAACGCAATGCTCCACGTCATAAATTCCGTAAAGACAGGAGACTCTGCAGAAGCTGGAAATCCATAAACACACATAAAATGCCGAAGCAACTCAGCAGGTCAGAAAACATCTTTGGAAATTAATAAATGTTGACATTTTGGGCCGGGACCCTAAAAGGACTGAAATGTGATCTATCCAGGGTTTTATAGACCCGTACCTTCACCCAGTTGGTGAAATGTGATCTACTCAGGGTTTTATAGACCCGTACCTTCACCCAGTTGGTGAAATGTGATCTACCCAGGGTTTTATAGACCCGTACCTTCACCCAGTTGGTGTGCTCTTTCATTGATTCTATTTCGGATTAATTGTATATGCCTGCAAGAAAATGATTCTCAGGGTTGTATATGCTGACATATGTACTTGGATGATAAATTCACTTTGAACTTTGAACTCTGAACTCAGTCCCCCAACTAATGAAGACAAACACACCACACCTCTTCTTAACCATCCTGTCAACTTACACGGCACTTTGTGGTGTGTAAGGACGTGGATCTCTGTCCTGCCATTCTGCTGAGCCTCCTGCTGTTAACCCTGAACTCTGCCTTGTCGGCGGAGGGCTCTGATGCCCGCTCACCTGTGTTCCAGGGCTCTCGTCTGTTCATATTCCTTCAGCATCTTGTTCAGTGCCTCTGCATTGGCTGCGGAACAACACAAAGAAGGTGTCACCATGACTACACACAAAACCTCAGGGGAGAAGCAAGGCCTGCCGTTGTAACTGGGGCAGTGTCTCCCAGCCCATCCAGGTCCTCATTACCAAGTTTCTGGTGAATTCTGGGGAAAGGTTTCTGGGAAATGTTGGGACTGGCCTGAATACAGGCCCTTTGGCCCATTCAGTCCACGCCAGCCATCGTGTCCACCCAGCTAATCCCGATTCCCTGTTTGGCCCGATCCACCTGTCCAACAGCTCCCTAGGGCAGCACGACGGTGTCGTGATCAGCTCCAAGCTTTACAGTGCAGGTGACCTGGGTATCAGGGCGCATATCAGACCACTAGTAAACGACGCTGGAGAGGTAGTAATGGGGGAAGGGGGACAAAGAAATGGCAGATGAACTGAATAAATATTTTGCATCAGTCTTCACAGTGGAAGACACTAGCAGTATGCTAGACGTTTGAGAGCATCAGAGGTCATAAATGTGTGAAGTTAGCACAACTAGAGAGAAGTTTCTCAGGAAACTGAAAGGTCTGACAGTAGACAAGTCACCTGGAACAGATGGTGTACACCCCAGGACTCCGAAAGAGTTGGCTGAAAATATTGTGGAGGCATCAGTAATGATCTTTCAAGAATCACTAGATTCTGGAATGGTTCCAGAAGACTGGAAAATTGCAATTGTCATTCCGCTCTTCCAAGTGGGGAGAGAAGTAGAAGAAAGGAAACTATAGGCCAGTTAGTCTGACCTCAATGGTTGGAAAGATGTTGGAGTCAATTTTGAAGGATGAGGTCTCAGGGTACTTGGAGGCACATGATAAAATAGGCTGTAGTCAGCACGGTTTCCTCAAGGGAAATTCTAGCCCGATAAATCTGTTAGAATTACTTGAAGAAATAACAAGCAGGATAGTCAAAGGAGAATTGGTTGATGTTGTGTACTTGGATTTTCAGAAGGCCTTTGACAAGGTGCCACACATGAGGCTGCTTAACAAGCTCTGAGCCCATGGTATTACAGGAGCAATGCTAGCATGGGTAAAGCAGTGGCCAATTGGCAGGAGGCATAGAGTGGGACTGAAGGGAGACTTTTCTCGTTGGTTACCAGTGACTAGTGGTGTTCCACAGGGGTCGGTGTTGGGATCGATCCTTTTTATGTCATATGTCAATGATTTGGATGATGGAATTGACGGCTTTGTTGCAAAGTTTGCAGACGATATGAAGATAGGTGGAGGGGCAGGTAGTTTTGAGGAAATAAACAGGCTACAGAAGGACTAGGAGAATGGGGAAAGAAAAGGCAGGTGGAATACAGTGTCGAGAAGTGTATAGTCATGCACTTTGGTGGAAGAAATAAAAGGGTTGACTAATTTCTAAATGGAAAGAAAGTACAAAAACCTAAGGCACCAGGGAATTTGGGATTCCACATGCAGGATTCCCTAAAGGGTTAATCTGCAGGTTGAATCTGTGGTGAGGAAGGCAAATGCAATGTTAGCATTTATTTCAAGAGGACTAGAATATAAAAGCAAGGATGTTGTGTTGAAACTTTATAAAGCACTGGTGAGGAGGCCTCACTTAGAGTATTGTGATCAGTTTTAGGCCCCTTATCTTAGAAAGGATATGCTGAAACTGGAGAGGGTTCAAAGGAGATTCACGAAGATGATTCCAGGATTGAATGGCTTGTCACGTGAAGAGTGGTTGATGGTTCTGGGCCTGTATTCGCTGGAATTCAGAAGAATTAGGGGTGACCTGATTGAAATCTATTGAATGGTGAAAGGCCTTCATAGGGTGGATGTGGAGAGGATGTTTCCCATGTTGGGAGAGTCTATGACCAGAGGACAGAGCCTCAGAATAGAGGGACATCCTTTTAGAACGGAGATGAAGGGGAATTTCTTTAGCCAGAGAGTGGTGTATCTGTGAAATGTGCTGCCACAGGCAGCCGTTTAAGTCAGGTCTCTATGTATAATTAAGGCAGAGATTGATAGATTTTTGATTGGTCAGGGCATGAAGGGATATGGGGAGAAGGCAGGAGACTGGGGCTGAGAGGAAAATTGGATCAGCCATGATGAAATGGCGGAGCAGACTTGATGGGCCAAATGCCCTAATTTTGCTCCTGTATCTTATGGTCTTATTTACTCAGCAGCCTCTGGGTGAAAAAATTGCTCTTCAGGTCTCTTCTAAATCCTTCTTGTCTCACCCTGGGTCTAAATTGGGGGGGGGGGGCAGCTGTAAAATCAGGGGTTCAGATCCCCCCGCTGTCTGTAAGGGGTTTGTATGTTCTCCTCAGACCGTGTGGATTTCCTCCCAGAGCTCCAGTTTGCTCCCACATTCCAGAGTCACACAGGTTAGGGTTGGGGTCAGTCAGCTGTGGGCATGTTGTGTTGGTGTCAGAAGTGTGGCGATACTTGCACACACACACAAACGATACATTTCACTGTATCAACGTACACGTGAGGAATAAAGCTAGTCTTCAATTGTTGGGGTAACTTCTTGGAACCTGCTATCTGCTCCAGTGGAGACCATTCCAGAGGGTCACCATGTCTGGATGTGTGGAATCTGGGCACTTTCTCTTCTCACTGCTGCCATCAGGAAGGAGATACAGGAGCCTCAGGACTCACACCACCAGGTTCAGGAACATTTATTACCCCTCAACCATCAGGTTCTTGAACCAGAGGGGAAAAGCTTATGGGGTGTTGGCTTTCATAAGTCGAGGGATAGAGTTTAAGAGTCACGAGGTAATGATGCAGCTCTATAAAACTCTGGTTAGGCCACACTTGGAGTACTGTGTCCAGTTTTGGTCGCCTCACTATAGGAAGGATGTGGAAGAATTGGAAAGAGTACAGAGGAGATTTACCAGGATGCTGCCTGGTTTAGAGAGTATGCATTATGATCAGAGATTAAGGGAGCTAGGGCTTTACTCTTTGGAGAGAAGGAGGATGAGAGGAGACATGATAGAGGTGTACAAGATAATAAGAGGAATAGATAGAGTGGACGGCCAGCTCCTCTTCCCCAGGGCACCACTGCTCAATACAAGAGGACGTGGCTTTAAGGTAAGGGATGGGAAGTTCAAGGGGGATATTAGAGGAAGGTTTTTTACTCAGAGAGTGGTTGGTGCGTGGAATGCACTGCCTGAGTCAGTGGTAGAGGCAGATACACTAGTGAAGTTTAAGAGACTACTAGACAGGTATATGGAGGAATTTAAGGTGGGGGGTTATATGGGAGGCAGGGTTTGAGGGTCGGCACAACATTGTGGGCCGAAGGGCTTGTACTGTGCTGTACTATTCTATGTTCTATATAAAACTTCAACTTCACTCACCCCATCACTGAACTGTACTCACTTTCAAGGACTCTTCATCTCATGTTCTCGATATTTATTGCTTATTTATTTATTATTAAATATTTTTCATTTTGTATTTGCACAGATGCTCGTCTTGTTGGTTGTCTGTCTGGTCTTGTTCTGTGCAGTTTTTTATTGACATTTCTTTCCATTTACTGCGAACGCCCACAGGAAAGTGAACCTCAAGGTTGTGTGTGGTGATGTGCTTTGACAGTAAATTTTCTTTGAACTTTGATTTGTTGGGGTTCTGACTGGAAGCAAGCCAGCTGGAGTGTGGAGGAAGCTGTGTGAATTGGAAGGGCTCCAGAGAGCCTGTCAGCA
This sequence comes from Mobula birostris, assembly GCF_030028105.1. Lineage (NCBI taxonomy): Eukaryota > Metazoa > Chordata > Chondrichthyes > Myliobatiformes > Myliobatidae > Mobula > Mobula birostris. The sequence continues at coordinate 173,110,965 of NC_092376.1, forward strand.
GAGAAGGGGGCCATTCAGCTCAGTAATTTTACGTGTTGCACTGTACTAACTCCACCATGGACAGTCCCAAGCCCAGCTGTGGAAGGAGGAGGGTTGGATCTGGGGCTCACAACCCCATCCCATAAAACCCAGAGCTACAGAGACGCCAAAGACCTCACCCCTGGGAGAGGACGGATGTAGCAAGAAGATGAACTACACCTGGAGACAACGTGAAAGACTGACCCGGGACAGAGGACTGTGGAGAGTTGCTGTCGGCGGCCTGGGTCCCCGTAGGCAGATGGACTTAAGAAGAAGACTATAGTGCTGCTGCAAACTACACATTTCATGTCATGTAAGAACTTGATACCAAACCAGATCCTGGTTCCAGAGCTGAGAAACAGCAGCACTACCCGATGTTCCATCTCCTTCGGCAAACGCACAACGTCAGTCTCCATCCAGAGTTACAATCTCACTAATCACCCTCCTGTCCTTGGAGTCTGCGGTAGGATAGTGTAGAGACAGCCTTGCCCTGTCTCGGACCACGGACAATCCCAAGCCTGGCTGCTAAAGGAAAAGCGATGGACTTTGGGCTAGCAATCCCATCCCTTAAAAACTCAGAGCTACAGAAACACCAACAGAAGCCCCAAACACCTCGTTCCTGGGAGAGCAAAGGTCTTCGAAGATGGGCTACCCGGGGACAACTAGAAAGACTGGCCCAGGACACTGTGGCGAGCTGCTATTGGTAGCCTGTGCTCCAGTAGGGGTGATGGACTTCATTCAGTAAGTAACCAATAATTCCCCTGTCCTTGGATGGTTTGATGTGTCGAGGCAGCTTTAGATTAGAAACCCACCTCCACCCCTACAATGGAGCTCACCTTTGTTGTCTAAGATGCATTGCACAATTTGCCCCACTGTGTCCTGGTTTGAATCTTGGACATCTGTCGAGAAAAATAAGCACAGAGTGAAGAGATTGAAAACGTCCATGGCCCCTTGCACCACCTTGGGACATTGAACACACCACAGTGGGTCAGGAAGGCAGCAGCCATTTTATACACAGCTTGCTGTTACAAGCAGGGACGAACATCTCAATAACCTGCTTCGTTTGTTGGTCATGAGGTGAAGGTGTCCTTGGGAGAACAGCTTCGTCTCCCCGTCCCCCCCGAGAGATGAGATGGACTTCATTCTAACATCTCAGACTGCTCCACTGACACTACCCACTGCAAAGCATCCTGGAAACAGTCTGACCCATGGAATCTACTGCTCTGTGATTGAGAATCAGCCCAAAGGAAGGGAGGCACTGGAATGGCAGAGGCCATTCGGCCCTTGAGCTTGTTCTAGCCCTCTATGAGATGGCAGATTCGCCAATTCTCTTAACCCCTTCTGTCCCATCATGCTCAACACTTTCTATCAGAAATATCGATTGATCTCAAATTTAAACACAGAACAGAGAACCATAAGACATAGTTGCAGAATTAGCCCATTCAATCTATTGAGTCTGCTCTGCCATTCCATCATGGCTGATTTATTTATTATCCCCCTCAGCACCATTCTCCTGCCTTATCCCCATAACCTTTGCTCCCCATAACCTATCAGCCTACATTTTCAATACACCCAATGACTTGGCCTCCACAGCCATCTCTGGCAATGAATTCCACAGATTCACCACCCTCTGGCTAAAGAAATTCCTCCTCATCTCTGTTCTAAATGGAAATCCCTTGATTCTGAGGCTGTGCCCCCCGGGCCTAGATTCCCCCACCCCTCCATAGGAACATCCTCCCCATATCCTCTCTAACCAGGCCTTGATTGTTTGATCGTGTTATGTGTTTCCACCCTGGGGAAACTGCAGGTAATGTCCAGAGTTGCTGGACTGAGGTAGCTACATGGACTGATGGTTCTGCTCCTTCACATCCAGAGCCAAGGAACCTGCGGGCAGCCCCCACACCTCCTCAGGTTGTGTTGGTTGTCAGCACAAATGATGCATTTTACTCTGTATTCCAAGGGACAAGGGATAAATAACCCTGAATGTGAATCTGAAGGAGCAGATTATTCGATAGAACATTACAGAACAACGCAGGCCCTTTGGTCCACAGTGTTGAGCTAAACGAATCCACCATGGACAGTCCCAAGCCCTCTGTGAAAGGAAGGTTGGGCATGGGGCTAGAAATCCCACCCCATAAAAACCCACAGCTGCAGAGACGTCAACAGAAGCTCCAAAGACCTCATCCCTGGGAGAGGAAGGTTCTCTGATGGGCTACTCCTTGAAAGACTGAGAGACTTTAGGTAGAGCTCCTAAAGATAGCGGAGTCAAGGGATAAGGGGAGAAGGCAGGAACAGGGTACTGATTGTGGATGATCAGCCATGATCACGGTGAATGGTGGTGCTGGCTCGAAGGGCCGAATGGCCTACTCCTACCCCTATTGTCTATTGACTGAGCCAGGACAGAGGACTCTGGCAAGCTGCTGTAGGCATCCTGTGCCCCAGCAGGGATGAAGCTTGCTTTCACTAGAAACAAGAACACCAGCTTCTCCTTCCACTATGACACAGTCATTCACTATCTGGCACAATTCCTTATTTCGGTTCACTGTGTCATGACTGTCCACCATTTGGCTCATTGAGTCTGTTCCACCATTCCATAAAGCCTGCCTTATTATCCTCTCAACCACATCTCTGTTCTAAAGGGACATCCCTCCAATCTGAGGCTGTGCCCTCTGGTCCTAGACTCCCACACTCTGGGAAACCTGTTCTCCACATCCACTTTATCAAGGCCTTCGATAAATTTCAATGAGATCCCCCACCCCCCCACCCCGCCATTCTTCTAAACTCCAGTGAGTACAGGCACAGACCATTAAAAACACCTCAGATGTTAACCCTTTCATTCCCAGGATCATTCATCCCGTATCCATACGGTCCCCAACCCATTCTCCACACCCGAATGCGGCTACTGTATCTGTGCATTGGCCACTGACCCTCGGCTGCAGCACCTGCTTCGGCCTCTGGCTCCAGCCCCTGGGAAGTCCGACAGCGGTAGCCCCTCTCCTGCAGTATGTGACACAGCAGAATGCCCAACAGGCCCATCACGAAGAAGACCAGGATCACCAGGAAGGTGGTGTATAGATTCTGAGGCCGCAAAGTTTCTTCAGTCCCATCGTTCTCCATCCCGCGCATTTGTCTGAAAATGGAAAAAACATGTCTTTTATCAATGATTAGTTGATGGTGTGGCCGATGGATGTGAAACCCTAACTGGTGGGGAGCACCCAACACTGGTTATTCATGGCCGCTGCAAAACACACGTTCACAAAATCATGGCATGTATTCAAACATGGTATCGAGAGGGCACAGGTTTAAGGTGCTTGGAAGTAGGTACAGAGGAGATGTGTGGGAGTGGTGAAAGTGTGGAATGGGATGCTGGTGACGGCGATGGAGGCGGATACGATCGGGTCTTTGAAGAGACGCTTGGATCGGTACATGGAGCTTAGGAAAATAGCGGGTGACAATAATATGGAGGTATCAATGGAAGTGTACCAGTTCACAGAAATGGAGGGAGTTCAGGTGGAAAAACATGATAAGATATTTTATTACACCCTCTCAGAAATCCCATTATGATAGTAACCCCGCTGTTTGCTGGAGAAATTGTAGAAATCAAAATGCAAACCATTATCATATTTTCTGGGAATGCCCTGTTATCAAAGACTATTGGAGTGGGATACATAATGCCCTGCAAGATATCTTTAAATGTGAAATACCCTTAGAAAGTAAGACCATATATTTTGAGTATATACCTCAAGAATGGTTGAAAAGAGATAAATATTTAATGAATATACTGCTGGTAGCTGGTAAAAAGACCCTTACCAGGAAATGGTTATCACAGGAGAGCCCAACTTTAAATGTATGGATGGAAATTACAACGGACATTTACAAAATGGAGAACATAACAGCATCTGTTAATCATAAGTTGGAACAATTTTATTCATACTGGAAAAAAATGGTTTCACTATATAACACTTCATAGGCCTGATTTTATTCTCACAAATCAATGAATATGTTGTAAAAAAAAAATCACTCCCTTCTTGTACATAGTTTTCTTCTTTCAATTGTTGTTTCTTTTCTCTCCTTTCTGTATACCTCAGATAAATATTATGTGGAGATTTGTGACAAATATGACTATATGATATATATGTACAGTATCTGAAATACATCTTATGGAAATGTTTGATGATGAACTTCAATAAAAAATAAACTACAAAAAAAAAGAAAAATAGAGGGTGAGGGTAACCCTAGGTAATTTCTAAAGTAAGTTGATGTTCGGCACAGTATTGTCGGCCAAAGGGCCTGTATTGTGCTGTAGGCTTTCTATGTTTCTAACTTTCGCATACCCTACCCAACAGAGCTGGGAACACAATATAGGTGTTTGTTTCTCTGTGGGCGAGGGAAACATTTGTATCCAAATGGAGGAGAGAAAGGATAAAGTGGTGTCCTGCTTGTGATTGATTTTAGCATCAAACTCAGAGCAAGGTGAATTTGATACCATCCCAGGTGACCTTGGACACCCATCCACTCAAACATCTGCAATGGGAGCCTGACTCAGCAGGCAACGGCACGTTCCTAAACCAGATCTTACAAACAACGTGTCAAAGCCTTCCTCACCATCCCTGGGAGGGCGGGTTCACCACAGGCAAGGGGCTCTGAGTCTCAGAGTGGAACAGTACAGAAACAGGCTATTCAGCCCATCATACCTGTGCTAACCCTTTTGCCCATCTACCCTAATCCATCTCCCTGCATCAGCACCATATCCCTCTGTGTCTTGCCTGTGTCTAAATGTTTTTAAACACAGTTGCTGTACACTCAGTCGCCACTTTATTCGATACTCCTGTACACCAGCTCGTTAATGCAAATATCTAATCAGCCAATCACGTGGCAGCAACTCAATGCATAAAATCATGCAGACACAGTCAAGAGGTTCAATTGTTATTCAGACCAAACATCAAAATGGGGACGAAATGTGATCTAAGTGACCTTGGCTGTAGAATGATTGCTGGTGTCAGACAGGGTGGCTTGAGTACCTCAGAAACTGCTGAGTACTCAAGAGTTTCTAGAATTTATAGAGAATGGTATGTGAGTGGCAGTTCTGTGGGTAAAAACTGCCTCGGTGATGAGAGAGGTCAGAGGACAATAGCCAGACTGGTTCAAACTGTCAGGAAGACGACAGTGACAACAGTAACTCAGCAACCATGCGTTACGACAATGACAGGCAGAACAGCATCTCTGAATGCACAACGCATCAAACCTCGATGGTAGCAATGAGAAGAGGGCAGACCCCACAGGCCCTGTACCGTGCTGTAATGTTCTACTGTTTGTTCTCTCGCAGTGAGGCCATCACGTTGTCCCTGATCAGTGGTGGCACTGCCCATTCTCTCCTGTGTCCCCCCCGCTACCCCCATTGTCCCATCAGGAACACCCATCCCTTTGAACAACGAGTCACCATCACTGCCAAAGTTCAAAGTTTAAACTTCATAGCAAAGTATAATCAAAGTACATATGCAAGCCTGAGATTCATTTTGTTGTGGGCATTCTGTTCATCATGATACTGTCACCATCCCTCATGCCAATCCACCCCTAGCCTTACCTGTGAGCTTCCACCCATTAGGAAACAACCCCTATCCCCCAGGTTCCCTTACCTTGCCTGCCTCCGTCTGGAGGCTTGGTTGCCATCAGGCTTCCCAACCCCTTCAAACTGAATTTCACCCTCCTGAATTGTACGAACAATCTCCCTACGAGGAAATCTGTTCCCTTCTCCAGCCTCATGACTTTGCTCTCTTTGTAAAGTCAAAGTAATTTTATTATCAAAGTACATATATGTCATCACATATTGGAGGCCTCCAATCTGATGGCATGAACATTGATTTCTCTTTCTGGTTAAAAAAAATTCCTTTCCCTTTCCCTCTCTTTTATTCCCACTCTGGCCGCTTGCCTCTTCTCCTCATGGACTCCCTGACTGGCAGACCACAGCTTGTGCGGCTTCAGAGAGGTGTGTCAGACATGGCCATGGCTATAAGCAGCCCTGAGGCCCCACAGGGGACTGAACATAGAACATAGAATAGTACAGCACAGTACAGGCCCTTCGGCCCACAATGTGCCAACCCTCAAACCCTGCCTCCCATATAACCCCTCACCTTAAGTTCCTCCGTATACCTGTCTAATAGTCTCTTAAACTTCACTGTGTATCTGCCTCCACCACTGACTCAGGCAGTGCATTCCACGCACCAACCACTCTCTGAGTAAAAAACCTTCCTCTACTATCCCCCTTGAACTTCCCACCCCTTACCTTAAAGCCATGTCCTCTTGTATTGAGCAGTGGTGCCCTGGGGAAGAGGCGCTGGCTATCCACTCTGTCTATTCCTCTTATTATCTTGTACACCTCTATCATGTCTCCTCTCATCCTCCTTCTCTCCAAAGGGTAAAGCCCTAGCTCCCTTAATCTCTGATCATGTGTTAGCTTCCTTCCTGTTCACCCTGTATACCTCAGAGTTCAGACACAATATTGAGTCTTGTCATCTGCAGAAATTCTCTGATGACTCAGCAACAGTTGGGTGTATAAAGGAAGGTCGGTCGGGAGCCCTGGTGGGGGATTTTGTCAAATGGCGCAAGCTGAATCATCTGCAGCTCAACATCAGTGAGACAAAGGAGATGGAGATGAACTGCAGGTACTACTCCCTGTTGCTATTGATGGTGGGGATGTGGATGTGGTGAGGACCTAGAAGTACCCCAGGTGTACCTGGGTGACAGACTGGAGTGGAGCACCAACACAGAGGCTGTGTACGAGAAGGGCCAGAGTCACCTCTACTACCTGAGGAGTGTGGAGCATGCAAGCCCCTCCTTCACATGTTCTACTAGCCTGTTTGTTGCCAGTACAGTCTTCTATATGGTGGTGGTGTTGAGGGAATGGCATCACCCATGGGTGATGCCAACAGGCTCAATAAATTGACTAGAAAGGCTGGCTCTGTTATAGGAGTCAAACTGGGGGTTGAGGTAAGGACAAAGGGCCCTACAGAAAATCCTGGCAATTCTGGACAATGTTTCTCATCCTCTGCATGTCACCTTGGCTGAACAGGGGAGCACTTCTAGTAATCGACTAAGACAAATACGCTGCTCCAAAGAGCACTGTATGCCAGGGAAGTAATGACCCCCTCCTGTTAGACTGTTTGTGGTAACTTATTTTTTATTCTTTCTTACTTCTCTTCTAATATTTGTATATTTGTACATTTGTAATGCTACTGTGACACTGTAATTTCCTGTGGGATCAATAAAGTATCCATCACCTCCCCCAGTTGCCCCTCCTTCTTCCCTTTCTCCCATGGTCCACTCTCCTCTCCGAACAGATTCCTTCTTCTCTGATCCTTTACCTTTCCCACCCACCTGGCTTCACCTGTCACCCTCTAGCTGGACCTCCTTCCTCCCCCCAAACTGTTTATTCTGGGGTCTCCCCCTTCCTTTCCAGTCCTGAGGAAGGGTCTTGGCCCGAAACATTGCCACGGATGCTGCCTGACCTGCTGAATTCCTCCAGCATTTGTGTGTTTTGCTCTGGATTTCCAGTATCTCTTGTGTTTCTCTAATCCCTGAGATGCATACACAGGAGAATTTATAGAGTCATATACAGGCACAGCACAGAAACGGGCCTTTCAGCCCATCCACTCTGTTCCAAACCAATTGAATTGCCTAGTCCCATGTAAAACTATACATAATCAAAGGCTGAAAGACAACCCAGTGTAAAAGAGGACACATCGTGTAAATAAATACAAATAAACGGCCTCTCCCAAGACAGTAGGGCCTGGGTCAGCGCGGTATTACAGAGACGAGGGTAACGCTTTATAGCCCCGGCGATCGAGGTTCAGAGTCTGTAAGGAGTCTGTGTGTTCTCCCCGTGACCGCGTGGCTTTCCTCCGGGACCCCGGTTCCCCCCACAGTCCGGTCCAAAGGCGTGCTGTCAATTCACCACATGGGTGTAATTGGCTGACGCGGGCTGGTTGAGCCAGAAGGCACCTTTGTGTACAGTAAAATAAATACAAATAAATTAAAACACAGGAACAGAATTAGGCCATTCGGCCAGTCGAGCCTGTTCCACCATTCCGTCATGACTGATTTATTATCCCTCTCAACCCCATTCTGCTGCCTTCTCCCGGAAACTTTTGACTCCCTGACTAGTAAAGAGCCCATCAATCTCCGCTTTAAGTATACCCAAGCAGAACCAGCAGGTCAGGCAGCATCCATAGAGATAACGGCTGCATCTCGGAAAATAAATAATATCGGGGCGGCAAAGGAAGGGGCGACTGGGCCTCCACAGCGTTTGTGGCGATGAATTCCACAGATTCACCACCTTTTGGCTGAAGAAATGCCTCCTCATCTCTGTCCTAAATCGACTTCCCTCTGTTCTGAAGCTGTCCTGATCCTGCCCGATAGTGTCAACGGCCCACGGGCAAATACGGCGAGCTGTCCCGTGGCAGAAAGCGGTTTCGGCGGCTGAGCCCGATCCGGGGGGAGCCTCGGAACTCCAAACCCAGTCTCTGGGATCTCTCACCTTGGGCGCACGGTTACGGAGTGTAGCTGTGGTCCTGGTCCGTGTCCGTGGTGCGGAGAACAGAACAAGAGAGAGAGTGCGCACGCTTCCCCTCATCTGAGCGCAGAGAAATCTCTCAGGACATATCTCCGCAAGCGACCTCCGGGTAACCGAGGGGCAAGTTAAACCTCGCACAGACGGCAAATCTTCACCGCAGCGTACATAGTGAGCGGGTATTCCAGGAGATAGCTCTCCCACAGCAGCAACCTGGAGGTGATGTGACTTTGACTCCGCATCCATCTGTCTTTGACGTCAATGGGTCATCGGTTCCTCCTCTGGGAGTTCACGCCATCCAGTCCATCACGGGTAAAGGCCCACTGCCCATTGAGTCAAATCCATCACGGAGGACCACGCCACCCAGACCGTGTTCTCTTCCCGCTGTTGCCATCAGTACGGTACAGGAGCTCCAGGATCCGCACCGCCAGGTCCAACAACAGTTATGACCCTTCAACCGGGCTCTTGACCCACAAAGGATAGCTTCACTCACCCCGCCACTGAACTGTTCCCGCAACCTCCAGACTCCTTTCATCTCGTGTTCGCCACACCGAGTATTGTTATTTTCATTCCTTTTGTACTTGCAGTTTGTTGTGTGTTGTACACAGGTTGTTTTGTCTGTTTCTGTCGTGTGCGGTCTTTCACTGATTCTGTTGTGTTTCTTGTATTTACTGTGAATGCCCACAGGAAAATGAATCTCAGGGTTGTATGTGGTGACGTGCATGTACTTTGATAATAAATTTACGTTGAACTTTGTAAAAAAAAAATCTCCTTTGAACTCCCCCCCCCCCCCGCCCCAACCTTGGGGTGCCACAGTACCATAGTGGTTAGCACAACACCTCACACAACCAGCGACCGGGTTCAGTTCCTGCCACTGCCTGTAAGGAGTTTGTACGTTCTCTGACTGTAAAGAGTTTGTACGTTCTCTGCCTGTAAAGAGTTTGTACCTTCTCTGCCTGTAAGGAGTTTACGTTCTCTGCCCGTAAGGAATTTGTACCTTCTCTGCCTGTAAAGAGTTTGTACGTTCTCTGCCTGTAGGAAGTTTACGTTCTCTGCCTGTAAGGAATTTGTACCTTCTCTGCCTGTAAGGAGTTTACGTTCTCTGCCTGTAAGGAATTTGTACCTTCTCTGCCTGTAAGGAGTTTACGTTCTCTGCCTGTAAAGAGTTTGCACGTTCTCTGCCTGTAAGGAGTTTACGTTCTCTGCCCGTAAGGAATTTGTACCTTCTCTGCCTGTAAGGAGTTTGTACGTTCTCTGCCTGTAAGGAATTTGTACCTTCTCTGCCTGTAGGGAGTTTGTACGTACTCTGCCTGTAAGGAATTTGTACGTTCTCTGCCTGTAAGGAATTTGTACCTTCTCTGCCTGTAAGGAGTTTACGTTCTCTGCCTGTAAGGAATTTGTACCTTCTCTGCCTGTAAGGAGTTTACGTTCTCTGCCTGTAAGGAGTTTGTACGTTCTCCCCGTACCGCATGGGTTTGTTCCGGTTTCCCCCCACAGTCCAAAGTTGGTCGGTTAATTTGTCGTTGTATATTGTCCCATGATTAGGCTAGGATGCAACTGGGGGATAGCTGGCGCTGCAGCTCCAAGGGCCGGGAGGGCCCATTCCACGCTGTATCTTAATAAATAAATTAGATACACTATAAATAAATAGACAGGTAGTTAATAAATGCCCTCTGCTATTAGTCATTTCAACCCTGGGAAAAAAGCTAATGCCTGTCTGTTCTACCTACGCCTCTCATAAACCTCCAACCCTCTCTGACGGCAGAAATGAATGTCCTGTCTGGTTTTCAGGGCTCAGCAGCATCTTCCCGATTTTAATGCTGTCAGTCATGCAAGTTCCGAGTACCGTCGCACTCAGATTATTCACTGTTGTTTCCGGAACAGTTTTGTTTTACCAGTCAGGGTTGTTAGCCCGGAGCTGAATCCGCAAAACTGGAGGACCAGTGGACCGAGGACAGTGGTCTGGCCTCTACCCTTTGATCTGTTTGGCATGGGTGACGCTACCAAGAACCGAAGCATAAAGCCCTGACTCCAGCCAGCATAGCTCTGCGGGTCACTGAGGCACGCAAGCCTCCAAACCACAACAAGACTGTGGTCCTCTTGGAGGTCTGACCCCTGCATCCCTCTGCTAAGCTCAGCCCCATCACCGCGGGGGGGGGGGGGCGAGTCGCAGCGTCCGGCTGCAGGTTCGCACTCGCAATGTGTGCGATGCGGGGGCCGCAAGTGAGCGACACGGCAGTGATGGGGGTGACGGGACCTGCCGACAAGCTGCGGTTGCAAGGACAGATGGACGGATAGGTGCTGGGAAAGGGCCGGGAACGTCAGGAAGGATCCCACCCACCCTGCTACGGACTGCTTGTCAGGGAGGAGGCGATGTAGCATCCCCCGGGACCACCAACTCACAAATATAGTGACTTTCCCCAGGCATAGTCATAGTCATACTTTATTGATCCCGGGGGAAATTGGTTTTCGTTACAGTTGCACCATAAATAATAAGTAGTAATAAAACCATAAATAGTTAAATAGTAATATGTAAATTATGCCAGGAAATAAGTCCAGGACCAGCCTATTGACTCAGGGTGTCTGACCCTCCAAGGGAGGAGTTGTAAAGTTTGATGGCCACAGGCAGGAATGACTTCCTATGATGCTCAGTGCTGCATCTCGATGGAATGAGTCTCTGGCTGAATGTACTCCTGTGCCCAACCAGTACATTATGTAGTGGATGGGAGACATTGTCCAAGGTGGCATGCAACTTGGACAGCATCCTCTTTTCAGACACCACCGTCAGAGAGTCCAGTTCCATCCCCACAACATCACTGGCCTTACGAATGAGTTTGTTGATTCTGTTGGTGTCTGCTACCCTCAGCCTCAGGCAGTGAGGCTGATCAACACCTCCACCCTCTAACCCACCCTCCACCTCCCCTAACCCATCCTCTTTCTTTTTAAATCTTTTTATTAATTTTCAAAATTATAAACACAATAACAATGTTAATACGAAGAGATTAGAATAATCCTATTATCAATAAACATATACAAAAAAGATTTCAAATAACATAGATATAATAGACTTCCAAACTCATGATGAAAGTAATCATAAAGAAGAAATAAAAAGAAAAAAAAAATATATATATATATACAAAGAACCCCCCCCCCAAAAAAAAGGAAAAAAAGGAACTAAATACTAAACCCCAAAAAAAACCGGAACAAAACAGGGCTAGATCTTGAATCAAACACGTTCAGTAATGTCGTCAACTCCGCTCCTCTATTCATATATTTAAGTTAATAATAAGGATTTGGAAAGGTCAAATTACATCATATGAAAATGTTGCATAAAAGGTTTCTAAGTTTCTTCAAATTTAACCGAAGGATCAAAGATATCACTTCTAATTTTTTCTAAATTTAAACTTAATATAGTTTGGGAAAACCATTGGAATGTAGTATGAGGATTGGTCTCCTTCCAGTTCAACAAAATAGATCTTCTGGCCATTAAAGTAACAAATACGATCATCCAACAGGCTGAAGAAGACGAAGATCTATGCTCTACCACTGGCAATCCAAAAATTGTCATAATAGGATGGGGTTTTAAATCAAAGCATAGAAATGTTTAGATAATATCAAAAATATCTTCCCAATATTTTTCCAGGAGAGGACAGGACCAAAACATATGAGTTAAAGAAGCTACCTCAGAGTGACATCTGTTACAAATAGGGTTTATATAGGAATAAAAATGGGCTAATTTATCTTTAGACATATGGGCTCTGTGTACTACTTTAAATTATATTAGTGTATGTTTAGCACATATAGAAGAAGCACTAACTAATTGAAAAATATTATCCCATTTCTCTATAGGTAGACAAAGTTGAAGTTCCCTTTCCCATTCATTTTTAATTTTATCAGATATACCTGGCTGTAACTTCATAACTATATCATAAATAACTGCTATTAATCCCTTCTGGAGAGGATTTAAACCTAAAATCTTATCAGTGATATCAACAGGATATGAAGTCGGAAAGGTAGGCAACGTAGTACTTAAAAAGTTTCTTATTTGTAAGTATCTAAAAAAGTGGGATCTAGGCAAATCAAATTTCTTAGGTAACTGTTCAAAAGACATAAAACAGTTATCCAGAAATAAGTCACGAAAACATGTTATACCTTTCGTTTTCCATATCAAAAAGGCTTGGTCCATAACCGAGGGTTGAAAAAAGAAATGAGATAGAATAGGACTTGATAACATAAATTTGTTCAAACCAAAAAATTTACAAAATTCGTAATGTATGATTAACTATTGGATTAACTATTTGTTTATTCAATTTAGATAGTACAAAAGGAAGTGAAGTTCCTAAAATGGAAGCTAAAGAGAACCCTTGTACAGAGTGGCCTTAAAGGTTTACCCAATATGGGTTTGGAATTATATTCCAATCTTGCATCCAAATATTAAATATCAAATATTAATTGCCCAATAATAAAATCTTAGGTTAGGCAGTGCTAAACCACCATCTTTCTTGGACTTCTGTAAATATTTTTTACTTAATCTGGGATTTTTGTTTTGCCATATATGAGGAAATTTTAGAATCAATAGTATCAAAAAACGATTTAGGAATAAAAATTGGTATCCTTTGAAATAAATATAAAAATTTAGGTAAAATAATCATTTTAATAGCATTGATTCAGCCAATCAATGAGAGACAATGGGGACCACTTAGTAATCAGTTGCTTAACCTGATTAGTTAACGGTAAAAGGTTGAAATTAAATAGATCCTTATGTCTCTTAGTAATTTTAACTCCCAAATAAGTAGTCAGTAGTCACTCTAAATGGAGAATGTCTATAAATGGGAAGGTGCCTATTCAATGGGAAAAGTTCGCTCTTATCTAGGTTCAGTTTGTAACCAGAAAAACTACTAAACTGAGCAAGCAAAGTTAATACTGCCGGAATAGATTTCCCTGGGTTAGAAATATATAATAGTAAATCATCTGCATATAGTGATATTTATGAGTCTCATTTCCCTGGGTGATGCCAAATATATTAGGGGAATTACGAATAGCAATAGATAGCGGGTTCCAAAGCATTATCAAATAGTAGTGGACTAAGAGGACAGCCCTGCCTAGTACCACGGAATAGATGAAGAAGAGGGGATCTTTGATTGTTAGTAAATACCGAAGCCAAAGGAGCACCTGGCCCTGACGGATAACCCACCCTTCACCCTCTCACCTCCTCTAACCCACCCTCCACCCTTCACCTCCTCTAACCCACCCTCCACCCTTCACCTCCTCTAACCCACCCTCCACCCTTCACCTCCTCTAACCCACCCTTCACCCTTCACCTCCTCTAACCCACCCTCCACCCTTCACCTCCTCTAACCCACCCTCCACCCTTCACCTCCTCTAACCCACCCTTCACCTCCTCTAACCCACCCTCCACCCTTCACCTCCTCTAACCCACCCTTCACCCTTCACCTCCTCTAACCCACCCTCCACCCTTCACCTCCTCTAACCCACCCTCCACCCTTCACCTCCTCTAACCCACCCTCCACCCTTCACCTCCTCTAACCCACCCTCCACCCTTCACCTCCTCTAACCCACCCTTCACCCTTCACCTCCTCTAACCCACCCTCCACCCTTCACCTCCTCTAACCCACCCTTCACCTCCTCTAACCCCCCTTCACCTCCTCTAACCCACCCTTCACCCGCTCACCCACAATCCACTTCCCCCACACCCACGACTGCCGGGACTGCAGAGACACGCCTCCTTAGAAAGCCCGCCCCTCGGCTCGGGGCAGTGGGAGCACGTTGTCACGCGTCTGACGCATTGACGCGGTTACGTGGGACGCCGGAGTTTGGAGCCCGCGCCATGGCCAGGAAGGTTTCCTATTTCTATGACCCGGATGTGGGCAACTTCCACTATGGTGAGAGGGGACAGGCTGAGGGGTTCGGGTGTGGGTCTGGGTGTACGGTCACTATGGTGAGAGAGGACAGGCTGAGGGGTTCGGGTCTGGGTGTACGGTCACTATGGTGAGAGGGGACAGGCTGAGGGGTTCGGGTGTGGGTCTGGGTGTACGGTCACTATGGTGAGAGAGGACAGGCTGAGGGGTTCGGGTGTGGGTGTACGGTCACTATGGTGAGAGAGGACAGGCTGAGGGGTTCGGGTCTGGGTGTACGGTCACTATGGTGAGAGGGGACAGGCTGAGGGGTTCGGGTGTGGGTCTGGGTGTACGGTCACTATGGTGAGAGAGGACAGGCTGAGGGGTTCGGGGTCTGGGTGTACGGTCACTATGGTGAGAGGGGACAGGCTGAGGGGTTCGGGTGTGGGTGTACGGTCACTATGGTGAGAGAGGACAGGCTGAGGGGTTCGGGTGTGGGTCTGGGTGTACGGTCACTATGGTGAGAGAGGACAGGCTGAGGGGTTCGGGTGTGGGTCTGGGTGTACGGTCACTATGGTGAGAGAGGACAGGCTGAGGGGTTCGGGTGTGGGTCTGGGTGTACGGTCACTATGGTGAGAGAGGACAGGCTGAGGGGTTCGGGGTCTGGGTGTACGGTCACTATGGTGAGAGGACAGGCTGAGGGGTTCGGGTGTGGGTGTACGGTCACTATGGTGAGAGAGGACAGGCTGAGGGGTTCGGGTGTGGGTCTGGGTGTACGGTCACTATGGTGAGAGGACAGGCTGAGGGGTTCGGGTGTGGGTCTGGGTGTACGGTCACTATGGTGAGAGAGGACAGGCTGAGGGGTTCGGGTGTGGGTCTGGGTGTACGGTCACTATGGTGAGAGAGGACAGGCTGAGGGGTTCGGGTGTGGGTCTGGGTGTACGGTCACTATGGTGAGAGAGGACAGGCTGAGGGGTTCGGGTCTGGGTGTACGGTCACTATGGTGAGAGGGGACAGGCTGAGGGGTTCGGGTGTGGGTCTGGGTGTACGGTCACTATGGTGAGAGAGGACAGGCTGAGGGGTTCGGGTGTGGGTCTGGGTGTACGGTCACTATGGTGAGAGAGGACAGGCTGAGGGGTTCGGGTGTGGGTCTGGGTGTATGGTCACTATGGTGAGAGGACAGGCTGAGGGGTTCGGGTGTGGGTCTGGGTGTACGGTCACTATGGTGATAGGACAGGCTGAGGGGTTCGGGTGTGGGTCTGGGTGTACTGTCACTATGGTGAGAGAGGACAGGCTGAGGGGTTCGGGTCTGGGTGTACGGTCACTATGGTGAGAGGGGACAGGCTGAGGGGTTCGGGGTCTGGGTGTACGGTCACTATGGTGAGAGAGGACAGGCTGAGGGGTTCGGGTCTGGGTGTACGGTCACTATGGTGAGAGGGGACAGGCTGAGGGGTTCGGGTCTGGGTGTACGGTCACTATGGTGAGAGGGGACAGGCTGAGGGGTTCGGGTGTGGGTCTGGGTGTACGGTCACTATGGTGAGGGGACAGGCTGAGGGGTTCGGGGTCTGGGTGTACGGTCACTATGGTGAGAGGGGACAGGCTGAGGGGTTCGGGTGTGGGTCTGGGTGTACGGTCACTATGGTGAGGGGACAGGCTGAGGGGTTCGGGGTCTGGGTGTACGGTCACTATGGTGAGAGGGGACAGGCTGAGGGGTTCGGGTGTGGGTCTGGGTGTACGGTCACTATGGTGAGAGAGGACAGGCTGAGGGGTTCGGGTGTGGGTCTGGGTGTACGGTCACTATGGTGAGAGAGGACAGGCTGAGGGGTTCGGGTCTGGGTGTACGGTCACTATGGTGAGAGAGGACAGGCTGAGGAGTGTGGGTGTACGGTCACTGGTGAGAGAGGACAGGCTGAGGGGTTTGGGTGTGGGTCTGGGTGTACGGTCACTATGGTGAGAGAGGGCAGGCTGAGGGGTTCGGGGTCTGGGTGTACGGTCACTATGGTGAGAGAGGACAGGCTGAGGGGTTCGGGTGTGGGTGTACGGTCACTATGGTGAGAGAGGACAGGCTGAGGGGTTCGGGTGTGGGTCTGGGTGTACGGTCACTATGGTGAGGGGACAGGCTGAGGGGTTCGGGTGTGGGTCTGGGTGTACGGTCACTATTTTGAGAGGACAGGCTGAGGGGTTCGGGTGTGGGTGTACGGTCACTATGGTGAGAGGACAGGCTGAGGGGTTCGGGGTGTGGGTGTACGGTCACTATGGTGAGGGAGGACAGGCTGAGGGGTTCGGGTCTGGGTGTACGGTCACTATGGTGAGAGGACAGGCTGAGGGGTTCGGGTGTGGGTGTACGGTCACTATGGTGAGAGAGGACAGGCTGAGGGGTTCGGGTGTGGGTGTACGGTCACTATGGTGAGAGAGGACAGGCTGAGGGGTTCGGGTCTGGGTGTACGGTCACTATGGTGAGAGAGGACAGGCTGAGGGGTTCGGGTGTGGGTCTGGGTGTACGGTCACTGGTGAGAGGACAGGCTGAGGGGTTCGGGTGTGGGTCTGGGTGTACGGTCACTATGGTGAGAGGACAGGCTGAGGGGTTCGGGTGTGGGTCTGGGTGTACGGTCACTATGGTGAGAGAGGACAGGCTGAGGGGTTCGGGTGTGGGTCTGGGTGTACGGTCACTATGGTGAGAGAGGACAGGCTGAGGGGTTCGGGTGTGGGTCTGGGTGTACGGTCACTATGGTGAGAGAGGACAAGCTGAGGGGTTCGGGTCTGGGTGTACGGTCACTATGGTGAGAGAGGACAGGCTGAGGGGTTCGGGTGTGGGTCTGGGTGTACGGTCACTATGGTGAGAGAGGACAGGCTGAGGGGTTCGGGTGTGGGTGTACGGTCACTATGGTGAGAGAGGACAGGCTGAGGAGTTCGGGTGTGGGTGTACGGTCACTATGGTGAGAGAGGACAGGCTGAGGGGTTCGGTGTGGGTGTACGGTCACTATGGTGAGAGAGGACAGGCTGAGGGGTTCGGATGTAGGGTCACTATGGTGAGAGAGGACAGGCTGAGGGGTTCGGTGTGGGTGTACGGTCACTATGGTGAGAGAGGACAGGCTGAGGAGTTCGGGGTCTGGGTGTACGGTCACTATGGTGAGAGAGGACAGGCTGAGGGGTGTGGGTGTACGGTCACTATGGTGAGAGAGGACAGGCTGAGGAGTTCGGGGTCTGGGTGTACGGTCACTATGGTGAGGGGGGACAGGCTGAGGGGTTTGGGTGTGGGTGTACGGTCACTGGTGAGAGAGGACAGGCTGAGGGGTTCGGGTGTGGGTCTGGGTGTACGGTCACTATGGTGAGAGAGGACAGGCTGAGGGGTGTGGGTGTACGGTCACTATGGTGAGAGAGGCCAGGCTGAGGGGTACGGGTGTGGGTGTACGGTCACTATGGTGAGAGAGGACAGGCTGAGGGGTTCGGGGTGTGGGTGTACGGTCACTATGGTGAGAGAGGACAGGCTGAGGGGTACGGGTGTGGGTGTACGGTCACTATGGTGAGAGGGGACAGGCTGAGGGGTTCGGGTCTGGGTGTACGGTCACTATGGTGAGAGAGGACAGGCTGAGGGGTTCGGGTCTGGGTGTACGGTCACTATGGTGAGAGGGGACAGGCTGAGGGGTTCGGGTCTGGGTGTACGGTCACTATGGTGAGAGGGGACAGGCTGAGGGGTTCGGGTGTGGGTCTGGGTGTACGGTCACTATGGTGAGAGGACAGGCTGAGGGGTTCGGGTGTGGGTCTGGGTGTACGGTCACTATGGTGAGAGAGGACAGGCTGAGGGGTTCGGGTGTGGGTCTGGGTGTACGGTCACTATGGTGAGAGAAGACAGGCTGAGGGGTTCGGGGTGTGTGTGAAGGGTCGCTATGGTGAGAGGGGACAGGCTGAGGGGTTCGGGGTCTGGGTGTACGGTCACTATGGTGAGGGAGGACAGGCTGAGGGGTTCGGGTGTGGGTCTGGGTGTACGGTCACTATGGTGAGAGGACAGGCTGAGGGGTTCGGGGTCTGGGTGTACGGTCACTATGGTGAGAGAGGACAGGCTGAGGGGTTCGGGTGTGGGTGTACGGTCACTATGGTGAGAGAGGACAGGCTGAGGGGTTCGGGTGTGGGTGTACGGACACTATGGTGAGAGAGGACAGGCTGAGGGGTTCGGGTGTGGGTCTGGGTGTACGGTCACTATGGTGAGAGAGGACAGGCTGAGGGGTTCGGGTGTGGGTGTACGGTCACTATGGTGAGAGAGGACAGGCTGATGAGGGGTTCGGGTGTGGATGTACGGTCACTGGTGAGAGAGGACAGGCTGAGGGGTTCGGGTGTGGGTCTGGGTGTACGGTTACTATGGTGAGAAAGGACAGGCTGAGGGGTTCGGGTGTGGGTCTGGGTGTATGGTTACTATGGTGAGAAAGGACAGGCTGAGGGGTTCGGGGTGGGGGTGTACGGTCACTATGGTGAGAGGACAGGCTGTGGGGTTGGGGGTGTACAGTCACGCTGTGTGTTGCTATGATGGTGTAGGTTTGGGGTGTTCAGGGTTTTAGGCTGTTATGTGAAAGTGTAGGGTCAGTGTGTAGGTATGGGGGGTGTGTGAAGTGGATTGGGGTCAGTATGTAGGTATGGGGGGTTGGGGTCAGTGTGTAGGTATGGGGGTGTGTAGCGGGTGAGGAGTCAGTGTGTAGGTATGGGGGAGGTGTGGAATGGTGTATGGTCAGACAACATGGTGTGGGATTGTAACGGGTGTTCGGTCAGATGGTGTGTAGTTATTATGGTGTAGGGTTTACGGGTTTAGCAGTGGGGAGAGGGGTCAGGCTGTAATAATAACTTTATTCATAGAGCTCTTTTCATACAGATGTCGTTCAAAGAGCTTTGCAATGGAATAAAAGTACAAATCTGAGATTAAAATAAATGTTTGTGTGAATCCTGAGACTGCTATACCAGCTTCCTGAGAGGCTGGAATACTCTGGAATTCAATATCTAAAACTAGAAGGGATGCAGACTTAGTTGATCTTTAAACACCAGCTCAAAACCTATTTATTTAATCTTGTTTTTAACTAACATTGTTCTCTCTTTTATTTTCATGTTTATTGTTATTTTATTTTCATGTTTGCATTGTATCCCATTGTAAATCACTTTGACCCACATTGTCTGTGTGAAAAGTGCTCTGTAAATAAAGTTGTTGTTATTATTCTATTTCCATTAACCAGACTGGTTCCCCTCTCACCCCTCCTCTTCATCTCATCTGCCCATCAGCTCCCCAGGTTTTCCCTCCTTTCCCTTTCTTTCATAGTCCATTCACATCTCCCACCAGAATGCTCCTCCTTCAGCCCTTTACCTTTCCCACCTCTCACCTCCCAACTTCTCACATCATTCCCACACACCTTCCCCCTCAGCTGCTCTCACATCCCCTCTTGTCCTCCTCTTCTCCTCCTCTTCTCCCCACCTTCTCACTTTGGCTTCTTTCACCTTCCTTTACAGTCATGATGAAGGTTTCCAGGTGGGAGCTAGTATGATAGAGCTGAGGAGAAGCCAGAAGGTTTACAAAATATGGGGTTGAGATTGCAAAGGGATCTGAATAAGGGTAATGTCACAATTGTAATAGGAGACTTCAGTATGCAAGGGAATTGGGAAAATCTGGTTGGTGTCAGATCGCAAGGGAAGGAATTAGTTGAATGCCTATGAGATGGCTTTTTAGAGCAACTTGTACTTGAGCCTACTTGGGGAAAGCCTATCTTAGATTGGGTTTTGTGTAATAACCCAGATCTTATTAGGGAGCTTAATGTAAAGGAACCCACAGGAGGCAATGATCATAATGTGATTGAATTCAAACTGCAGTTTGAGAGGGAGAAGCATAAGTCAAATGTATCAGTGTCACAATGGAATAAAGGGAATTACTGAGGCATGAGAGAGGAGCTTGCCCAGGTGGATTGGAGGAGGATACTGACAGGAGAGCAGAGGTGGCTCAAGTTTCTGGGAATAGTTCACAAGGCGCAGGATAGATATGGCCCACAGAAGAAGTTCTCAAATGGCAGGGCTATTTCTCAAATGAAGTTAATGCTTGCATAAAAGACAAGGGCATATAAGGTAGCAAATATGAGTGGGAAACTGGATGATTGGGATGCTTTAAAAACCCCAACAAAAGGCAACTAAAGAAGTTATAAGAAGGGAAAAGATTAAGTAAGAGGGCAAACTAGCCAATAATATAAAGTAGGATACTAGAAGTTTTTCTCAGTTATGTTAGAGTAATCGGGAGGTGAGTTGATATGGAACCACTGGAAAATGATGCTGGTGAGGTAGTAATGGAGGACAAAGAAATGGCATTTCAACTTAATGGGTAAAAGAACCATGGTGTACAAAGTATGTGGAAAATCTAGTTAAGAAAAGAAAAGTTTCAGAAAGGATCAAGGAGCTAGAAACTAGAGCTGGAAAATTACAAGGTTGCCAGGGAGGAGCTTAAGAATGAAATTAGGAGAGCTAGAAGGGGCCATGAGAAGGCCTTGGCAAGCAGGATTAAGGAAACCCCAAAGGCACTCCACCAGTATGTGAAGAGCAGGAGGATGAGCCGTGTGAGAATAGGACCAATTAGGAGTGAGAGTGGAAGACATTTGATAAGGTTCCCCATGCGAGGCTCATTCGGAAATAAGAAGGCATGGGATCCAAGGAGACCTTGCTTTCTGGATCCAGAATTGGCTTGGCCACAGAAGGCAAAGGGTGGTTGTGGATGGTTTGTATTCTGCATGGAGGTTGGTGACCAGTGCTGTTCTGCAGGGATCTGATTTGGGACCCCTCCTCTTTGTGATTTTTACAAATGACCTGGGTGAAGAAGGAATGAGGAAGTAAAAGGGTGGGTGAGTAAATTTGCTGATGATACAAAGGTTGGGGGTGTGGTGGATAGTCTGGAGGGTTGTCAGGTTACACCGCAGCATCGATAGGATGCAGAACTGGGCTGAGAAGTGGCAGATGGAGTTCAACCCAGATAAGTGTGAGGCGGTTCAAATTTGAAGACAGAATATAATATTAATGGTAAGATTCTTGGCAGTGAAATCTTGGGGTCTGTGTCCTTAGGACACTCAAAGCTGCTGCGCAGGTTGAGTGTGTTGTTAAGAAGGCGTATGGTGTGTTGGCCTTGAGTTCAAGAGCCATGAGGTAATGTTACAACTATATAAGACCTTAGTTAGACCCCACTTGGAGTACAGTGTTCAGTTCTGGTCACCTCACTACAGGAAGGATATGGAGACTCGAGAGAGAGAGAGAGAGAGAGTGCAGAGGAAATTTACAAGGATGTTGGCTGGATTGGAGAACGTGCTTTTTGGGAGTAAGTTAAGTGAACTCAGCCTTTTCTCCTTGGAGTGACGGACGATGAGAGGTGACTTGATAGAGGTGTATAAGATGATGAGAGGCATCGATCGTGTGGATAGCCAGAGGCTTTTTCCCAGGGCTGAAATGGCTAATACGAGGGGGCATAGTCTTAAGGTGCTTGGAAATAGGTACGAGGGGGATGTCAGAGGTAAGTTTTTCCACACAGAGTGGTGGATGTGTGGAATGCACTGCCAGTGAAGGTGGTCAAGGTAAAAAAAAAAATATAGGGTCTTTCAAGAGACCTTTAAATAGATGCATTGAGCTTAGAGAAATAGAGGGCTAAGTGGTGGGTAAATTCGAGGCAGCATCTAGAGTAGGGTACCTAGTCAGAGTAACATTGTGGGCCGAAGAGGCTGTAATGTGCAGTAGGCAGCTTATGTTCTACCTTGGATCAGTCTTCACTGTGCCTGAGCTCCGTGAGTGTCAGGGAGCAGGAGTGAGTGCCATTACTATTACAAAGGAAAAAGTGCGAGGCAAACGGAATGATCTTAAGGTGGATAAGTCACCTGGACCAGATGGACTATATCCCAGAGTCCTGAGAGAGGTTGCTAAAGAGATAATGGATGCATTGGTCATGATCTTTCAAGAATCACCTGATTCTGGCATGGTCCTACAGGACTGGAAAATTGCAAATGTCACTGTACACTTTAAGAAGGGAGAAAGGCTAAAGAAAGGAAATTATAGACCAGTTAGCCTAACTTCAGTAGTTGGGAAAGTGCTGGAGTCTATTATTAAGGATGAGATTTCATGGTACTTGGAGACTAATGATAAAATAAGTCAAAGTCAGCATGATTTCTGTAAAGGGAAATCTTGCCTGACAAAACTGTTAGAATTCTTCGAGGATGTAACAAGCAAGGTGGACCATGGAGAGGCAGTCAATGTCATTTACTTGGATTTTCAGAAACAGAAAACCCACAGCACAATACAGGCCCTTCGGACCACAAAGCTGGGCCAAACATGTCCTTACCTTAGAACTATCAAGGCTTACCCATTGCCCCCTATTTTTCTAAGCTCCATGTACCCATCCAGGAGTCACTTAAAAGACCCTATCGCTTCTGCCTCCACCACTGCCGCCGTAAAAAAAACACCCTGACTCACCACTCTCTGCGTAAAAACACTTACCCTGACATCTCCACTGTACCTACTTCCAAGCACCTTAAAACTATGCCCTCTCATGCTAGCCATTCCAGCCCTGGGAAGAAGCCTCTGACTACCCACACGATCAATGCCTCTCATTATCTTATACACCTCTATCAGGTCACCTCTCATCCTCTGTCGCTTCAAGGAGAAAAGACCGAGTTCACTCAACCTATTCTCATAAGGTATGCTCCCCAATCCAGGCAACATCTTTGTAAATCTCCTCTACACCCTTTCTATGGTTTCCACATCCTTCCTGTAGTGAGGCGACCAGAATTGAGCACAGTACTCGAAGTGGGGTCTGACCAGGATCCTATATAGCTGCAACATTACCTCTCGGCTCCTAAATTCAATTCCACAATTGATGAAGGCCGATACACTGCATGCCTTCTTAACCACAGAGTCAACCTGTGTAGCTGCTTTGAATGTCCTATGGACTCGAACCCCAAGATCCCTCTGATCCTCCACACTGCCAAGAGTCTTACCATTAATACTACATTCTGCCATCATATTTGACCTATCAAAATGAACCACCTCACACTTATCTGGGTTGAACTCCATCTGCCACTTCTCAGCCCAGTTTTGCATCTTGTCAATGTCCCGCTGTAACCTCTGACAGCTCTCCACACTGTCCACAACACCTCCAACCTTTGTGTCATCAGCAAACTTACTAACCCATCCCTCCACTTCCTCATCCAGGTCATTTATAAAAATCACAAAGAGAAGAGGTCCCAGAACAGATCCCTGAGCCACACCACTGGTCACCGGCCTCCATGCAGAACATGACCCATCTACAACCACTCTTGGCCTTCTGTGGGCAAGCCAGTTCTGGATCCATAAAGCAATGTCCCCTTGGATCCCATGCCTCCTTACTTTCTCACTAAGCCTTGCATAGGGTACCTTATCAAATGCATTGCTAAATACACTACAGAAGGTGCTTGATAAGATGCCACACATGAGGCTGCTTATCAAGATAAAATCCTATAATGTTACAGGAAAGATACTGGCATGGACAGAGGAATGGCTGACAGGCAGGAGACAGTGAGTGGGAATAACGGGGGCCCTTGCTGGTTGGCTGCCAGTGACTAGTGATGTTCTTAAGGGGTCAGTATTGGGACCACTACTTTTCATGTTGTTTGTCAGTGATTTGGATAATGGAATTGATGGTTTTGTGGCAAAGTTTGCAGATGATACAAAGGTAGGTGGAGGGGTAGGTAGTGCTGAGGAAGCAATGCGATTGCAGCAGGATTTGGACAAATTGGAAGAATGGGTGAAAAAGTGGCAGATGGAATACAGTGTTGGGAAAGGTATGGTAATGCATTTTGGTAAAAGGAACAATAGTGTAGACTATTATCTAAATGAGGAGAAGGTGCAGAGGGACTTAGGAGTCCTCGTGCAAGACTCCCAGAGTTTGATTTACAGGCTGAGTCTGTGGTAAAGAAGGCAAATGCAATGTTGGCATTTATTTGAAGAGGAATAGAATATAAAAGCAAGGAGATAATGCTGAGCCTAGACAAACCACACTTGGAGTATTGTCAACAGTTTTGGGCCCAGTATATCAGAAAAGATGTGTTATCATTGGAGAGAGTCCAGAAGAGGTTCATGAGGATGATTCCAGGAATGAAGGGGTTAACATATGTGGAGAGTTTGGCAGCTTTGGGCCTGTACACACTGGAATTTAGAAGAATGCATGGGGATCTCACTGAAACCTATTGAATGTTGAATGGACTCGATAGGGTGGATGTGGAGAGGATGTTTCCTCTGGTGTGGGCATCTAGAACTAGAGGGCACAGCCTCAACATTGAGCGGCAACCCGTTAGAACAGAGGTGAGGAGGAATTTTTTTTAGCCAGAGTAGTGAATCTCTGGAATGCTGTGCCATAGACTGCAGTGGAAGCCAAGTCCGTGGGTATATTTAAGGTGGAAGTTGATTGCTTCCTGATCAGTCAAGGCATCAAAGGATATGGTGAGAAGGCAGGTGTTATGGGGTTGAGTGGGATCCTGGCTCAACGTGATGGAATGGTGGAGCAGACTTGATGGGCTGAATGGCCTAATTCTGCTCCTATGCCTTGTGGTTTCGACCCAAAACGTTGACAGTTTATTCATTTCCATAGATGCTCTTGTCCTGCCAAGTTCCCCTCGCATTTTGTTGGTGTTGCTGTGGATTTCCAGCATCTGCAGAATCTCTTGTGATTATGAGTAATAAAAATTCAGGTTTAATTATTTATACATAAACACCCATGACTACAGCCAAACGAAGCAGTGTTTCTCTGCAGCAACACAGTACCAACAGTCGTACACAGCACAAGCACGTCTAAGATAAGTGAACAGCCTTTCTGTGGACTGAGTGTTTTGTGTCTGTCGTTGTTTAGGTGCTGGACACCCAATGAAACCACATCGCCTGTCTCTCACACACAGCTTGGTTCTTCACTACGGACTCTACAAAAAAATGATGGTTGGTGCCGTGACTTGGGAGCGTTTCATTGCACTGAATTGCAGGGATCTGTACTACAAAGCAGGCCACCTCTGCTGCTGTTGATAGCCGACACAGTCCCACCTCTCAGTGTAGTGGTTAGCGCAACGCTATTACAGCTTGGGGCATCAGAGTTAACTCCCAGCGGCCTCTGTAAGGAGTCTGTGTTCTCCCCGTGACTACGTGGGTGTCCTCTGGGTGCTCCAGTTCCTTCCCACAGTCCGAAGTTAGTACGTTGTTTGATCATTATAAATTGTCCTGTGATTAAGCTTGGATGAAATCAGTGAATTGCTAGGAGGCTCAGCTTGTTGGGCTGGAAGGGATTGTAAAATAAAGAAATCAACAATCTCCTGCCAGCAATGATCTTTGGGTAAAGGTGGCTCTAATCTGGGTGATGGGACTCTACCTGAAACATCGACTGTCCACCTTCCTCCGTTGATTGCATGAGCTGCTGAGTTCCTCCAGCATCTTGTGTGTTTCTCATGATTCCAGTGTCTGTGGTCTCCATTGTGTAGCTTGTGATCTTCATCACCAGTTAACTGGCATGGAAGATGGGAATAATTGGATTCATTTCTATAGCCAGAAACTGGAAAACGCACAAAAAGACCATACAGTAACCACGTTCATAGAACATGATGTTGTGCTAACCTTAGAGTTTCAATTACTCTAACCCTTCCCTCTTACAACGTCCTCAATGCCTCCAGGGTGTAATAATAAACAACATCAAAAACACATTAGACTGATGAGAAAGAAAATGATTAAAAGTGGAGAATATTTATTTTTTTATATTTATTGAGATACAGTGTGGAACGGCCCCTTCCAGCCCAACCCAGCAGTCCCCTTGTCTCATCACAGAACAATTTACAATGACCAACTAACCTACCAACAAGAGTTCTCTGAGGAACCCCCAGTGATCATGGAGAGAATATATAAACTCCTTAGAGACAGCAACAGGAATTGAACCTGGGTGGCTGATAGTGTAAAGCATTGTGCTAACCACTACACTCCTGTGCTGTCCCTTGGCCTCCCCCCAGCCCTCACCCTGAGCTGTCTTCAAAGATTAGCTTTATTTGTTGTGTACAGATACAAATACTACAGTGAAATGCATTGTTTGCATCAAATCAAATCAGCAAGAATATGCTGGGGGCAGCCAGCAAGTGTCACCATGCTCCTGGAGCTAACATTGCGATCCCACAACTTGCTCACCCTAACCCGTGCTACTTTGAAACGTGACCGGAAAGTAGAGCACCTGGAGGAACCCCATGAGGTCATGGGGAGAATGTACAAACTCGTTACAAACAGTGTCAGGAATTGGCTCTGTAAAGTGATTGTGCTGACTGCTCTATCGTGCCATCCTGATGGTGTCTTGTTACGTCTGCACCTCACATTTTCAGGATCTTTATCCCACCCACTCTCACCCAAATCCTCTAATAGTCTTATAAACCTCTATCAGGTTTCGCTGCAGTCTCCGCTGCTCTAGAGAAAGCAACCTGTTATAGCACATGCCCTCTGATCCAGATCACACCCTGGTACACTTCTGCACCCTCTTCAAAGCCTCCACGTCCTTCCTATAACAGGGCAACCAGAAATGCGTACAAGACTCCAAGTGTGGTCTGACCAGAGTTTTATAGAGCTGCAACAAGACTTCCTGACACACTCAATGCCCCAACCAATGAAGGCCAGCACCTTTCCACAGCGGCAGGAAATTCACTCACGCTGGCACTGTGATGCTAACTGCTACACTATCTTTGCCCTCTCTGTACCCTCTCCAAACCCTTCCTGTAATGGGGGTGAACAGAGCTGCACACCTGGTGGAGCTCTGTGTCTGTAACTATTTCGATCTTTGTCTCTGGCCCCGACGGTGCCCGTAACCAGCCCGAGGGTTACTGTTCTCTTCCTTGCAGGTCTTCAAGCCGTACCAGGCCTCTCAGCACGACATGTGTCGTTTTCACTCCGAGGATTACATTGACTTCTTACAGCGCGTGAGCCCCAACAACATGCAGGGCTTCACCAAGAGTCTGAACACCTTCAATGTGGGGGACGATTGGTAAGATAAAGACTAGTACTGTTAAGTATAAACGGACAGCTCTATATTTAATTTTACTAAGTCCACTGGGACATAGGCTGCTGTCAGTAGCTCACCAGAGTCCTCTCTCTTTTCGGGTGTAGCCCATCTTCTTGATGTATCTTTCCTCTCCCATGGAGGAGATCTTTGGAGCTTCTATAGCTCTGGGTTTTCACAGGACGGAGTTACTAGTCCCATGCCCAATTCTGCTCCTTTTGCCGCCGAGCTTGGACCGTCCATGGCAGAGTTCAGCTCTGTACTTAACTGCTAAATATGAAATGGACCATTCACTCTGCCTGATCAAAATCTGTGAGAAATTTGATATAATAGTGTTTGAAATTATATGGAGAAATTGATGTTAGTACAAATACTGAAGAGATTTACAAAGATGTTTTCAGGACTTGAAGATCTGAGTCATTGGGGAAGATTGAATAGGTTAGAACTTTATTCCCTGGAGTGTAGGAGAATGAGGAGAGATTTGATAGAGGTAAACAAAATTACGAGGAGTATAGATAGGATAAGTGCAAGGATGCATTTTCCATTGAGGTCAGGCAGTATCTATGGAAATAAACAAACAGTTGACGTTTCAGACCGAGACCCTTCTCAGGACTGGAAAGGAAGGGGGAAGACGCCAGAATAAACAGGTGGGAGGAGGGAAAGGAGGCTAGCTAGAAGGTGATACGTGAGGCTAGCCGGGTGGGAAAAGTATAGGGCTGGAGATGAAGGGATCTATATCCCTCTCAGCCCTAATCTCTTGTCTCCTCCCGTATTCCTTCATGCCCTGACTAATCAAGAACCTGTCAATCTCCACTTTAAATATACCCAATGATTTGGCCTTCACAGCCATGAATTCCACAGGTTCTTTCTCTGGCTAAAGAAGATCCTCATCTCCATTCTAATTAGACGCCCCTTTATTCTGAGGGTAGACTCCCCCACCACAGGAAACATCATAAGAACATAAGAAATAGGAGCAGGAGTCAGCCATCTGGCCCGTCAGGCCTGCTCCACCATTCAATAAGATCATGGCTGATCTGGCTATAGACTCATCTCCACCTAACTGCCTTTTCCTCGTAACCCTTAATTCCCCTTCTATGCAAAAATCTATCCAACCTTGTCGTAAATATATTTACTGAGGTAGCCTCCACTGCTTCATTGGGCCGAAAATTCCACAGATTCACCACTCTCTGGAAAAAAGCAGTTCCTCCTCATCTCTGTCCTAAATCTGCTCTCTCGAATCTTGAGGCTATGTCCCCTAGTTCTAGTCTCACCTACCAGTGGAAACAACGTTCCTGCCTCTATCTTATCTATCTCTTTCATAATTCAATAGGTACATTTAATGTCAGAGAACTGTATACAATATACATCCTGAAATTCTTTTTCTTCGCAAACATCCACGAAAACAGAGGAGTGCCCCAAAGAATGAATGACAGTTAAATGTTAGAACCCCAAAAGCCCCCCCCAGTTGCCCCTTCCCACACATAAGCAGCAGCAAAGCATTGAACCCCCCTCACCAGAAAAAAGCATCTGCATCCTCCACCAAGCACTCAAGCGTGCAGCAAAGCATCAATAAAGACACAGACTTGCAGTGCCCCAAAGACTACTCCTTCACCTGGTAATTTGACATACCACAGGCTCTCTCTCCCTAATAAGGGGAAAAAACACGTCCCCCTTTCACAGTGAGAGGGGAGACATATATTCACCAATTTATGGTGTTAAAAGTCTGTTGTGCTGCTTTTTCCAAGCTCTGTGTCCAAAGAACTCGGGTCTCTGGGCACACAGCCAGCAGCCAGCTCACTGCTTTCTATTAGTTAACCAATCCTCTATCCATACTAATACATCACCTCCAACTCTATGCATCCGTATCTTATGGATAAGTCTTTTATGTGGCACCTTATCGAACGCCTTCTGGAATTCCAAGTTAATAACACCCATCTGTTCCCCTCTTCGCTGTCTTCCAATCTACTGGGAACTGCCCAAAGAATTTTGGTAAAATTGTCACCAAAGCCTCTCCTATAACTTCTGCCATTTCTTTCAGTACCCTGGGATGCATTCTGTCAGGACCAGGGGACTTCTCTATCTTCAGGCCCCCAAGTTTGCTCAGCTGTACCTCTTTAGTGATAGCTGTTGTATCGGGGGCCTCACCTCCCATTGCATTCGTAACATCTCTCTTTGCCATGTTGGACAAAGCCCTCCACGGTGAAGACGACACAAAATAATCATTCAAAGCTTTGGCCATTTCCTCATTACCTAATAACAATTCCCGCTTCTCGTCCTCCAAGGGACCTACATTCACTGTGGCCACCCTTTTCCACTTTATATAATTATAAAAACGCTTACTATCTGTTTTTATATTTAGTGCTGGTTTATTTTCTTATTGCTCGCTTAGTGGTTCTTTGTTGCTTTTTAAAGTTTTCTCAATCTCCCAGTTTCCCACTACCCTTGGCGACTTTGTATGCATGAGCTTTTTGTTTGATGCCTTCTTTTATTTCCTTAGTTATCCAAGGGTGGCTCTCCCTACCATGACTGTCCTTGCTTTTAACTGGAATATACTTTTGTTGAGCACTGTGAACAATCTCCTTGAAAGACTTTCACCATTCCTCAACCATCCCACCATATAGCCTGTGTCCCGGTCTACACTAGCCAAATCCTCCCTCGTCCCATTGTCGTCTCCATTGTTTAGACATAATACACTGGTTTTTGATGGAACTGTTGCTCCCTCCATTTGTATGAATAACTCAATCATAACTGTGATCACTCTTTCCAAGAGGATCCCAAACTACAAGATCACTAATTTTACCTGTCTCATTGCACAGGACCAGATCTAAAATAGCATGTTCCCTTGTAGGTTCAGTAACATACTATTCAAGAAAGCCATCACAGATGCATTCTATGAAGTCCTGCTCAAGACTGTCTCAACCAACTTGATTCACCCAATCTATGTGCAAGTTAAAGTCCCCCATTATAACTGCTGTTCCATTCTTACATGCCTCACATATTTCTCTGTTTATTGCCTGTGCCACTGTAATGTTATTATTCGGTGGCCGATAGACAACTCCCACCAGCGATTTTTTTCTCTTTACTCTTCCTAATCTCTACCCAGATGGATTCAACATTCTGCTCCTTAGATCTTATATCATCTCTCTCTATCATCCTGATCTCTTCTTTAATTAAGAGTGCTACCCCACCTCTCTTACCTTCCTGCTTATCCTTCCGTATTACCTGATATCCATGGATATTTAATTCCCAATCCTCTCCCCACTGCAACCATGTCTCTGTAATGGCCCCTTTGTACTGATTTGTGCCACACTGACCTTGTTTCGAATACAATGTGCGTTCGGATAAAGTGCCCTTACATTCGGATAAAGTGCCCTTACATTCATTGTGCTTTTAAAATCTTGTAATCTTTTGCACTTGACTTTTCTTCACTCCACTCTTACTTTTCTTTTTTATCTTTTGTTTTTTCTTTATCTTTATCCACACTTTGCTCATTTACTTTATCCATACTTCTCCAATCTGTTGAACCCACACCCCGACTATTTAGTTTAAAGTCCTATCCACAGGCCTAGTTGTGCGATTTGCGAGGATCCAGGTCCCATCACGGTTCAGGTGGAGCCCGTCACACTGGTACAGCTCCCTCCTTCCCCAATATTGGTGCCAATTTCCTCTGAATTGAAACCCACATCTCCCACATCAATCCCTGAGCCATGCATTTAACTCTCTAATCTTCTTGACCCTATGCCAGTTTGCACGTGGCTCAGGTAGTAATCCAGAGATTACCACCTTTTTGGTTCAGCTTTTTAATTTGGTCCCTAGCTGTTCCAGTTCCCTGAGCAGAACTTCTTTCCTCATTCTACCTATGTCATTGGTACTCATAGTGACCACGACAACTGGAACTTTCCCCTCCCACTGCAAATTCCTCTGCATTTCAGATAAGATGTCCCGAACACAGCCTTCGGGATGCTCTATCCTCACGATAGAGAACTCTCTCTATTTCCCTGACTATACTATCCCCAATTACCACTCCATTTCTCTTTCTCCCGCCTGTTGAATGGCTCCCTGAACTACGGTGCCACAGTTATGTTGCTCATCCTTCCTACAGCCCCCACTCTCATTCACACAGGGAGCAAGGATCTCAGACCTGTTGGTCAAGCTCAAAGGCTGAGGCTCCTCCAGCACTGTCTCTTGGATCCCACTACCTGCCTCACTAGCAGTCACACCCTCTTGTTCTTGACCACAGACAGGCTTTGAGGCAGTTAATCTAATGGGTGTGCCTGTCTCGTGGAAGAGAGGGTCCAGGTAACTCTCTCCCTCCCTGATGCGCCGCAGTGTTTGAATCTCAGATTCCAGGTCATCAACTTTGAGCCTGAGTTCCTCGAGCAGCTCCAGATGTGGTTACCAGGAACCAGTGGGGTCCACCAGCTCCCACATCATGCAGCTACAGCTCATCACCTGATCCTGCGTCTTCCTTGCTTTATTTAATTAGCTGTAATTTAGTGACTTTTTATTCAACTACTACAACAGTCTTACCCGTTACTTACCTGTGCCTCCTTACTTAAGTCTCTCGAGCCAAGCTTCAAGTTTCCACTCCTGCACTGGTCTACCCACACAATGAGGCTCTGCTTTGACCCTGCTTTACTTTTATTTTCTACTGCTAATGAATCACGAATTGATTGGACCGTCACTAATGCGCCGAGCCCTGTGAAATGCTCCTTTTTTAAACTCTTCACCCTGACTTATGTGAAGCTCGTGCTCTCTGTGAATCTATTGGTCCATTGCTAATGATAGATTGGTCTGCCGTTAATCCGCTCTATCTAGGCCTTTCAACACTGGATAGGTTTTAATGAGATTCCCCCCCCATTCTTCTGAATTCCAGTGAGTACAGGCCCAGTGCCATCAAACGCTCCTCATTATAAGCCTTTCAATCTCGGAATCATTTTCATGAACTTCCTCTGGGGCATCTCCAATATCAAAGGTTCAAAGGTACAATTTAATGTCAGAGAAATGTATACAATACACATCCTGAAACGCTTTTTCTTCGCAACCATCCACGAAAACAGAGAAGTGCCCCAAGAATGAACGACAGTTAAATGTTAGAACCCCAAAGTTCCCCCCCCCCAGCTCCCCTCCCTCCCTTGCATAAGTGGCAGAAAGCAACAATCCCCCTCCCCCCACCAGCGAAAATAAAGCGCACCCGCTACCAGCACTCAAGCGTGAGCAAAGCTACAGCAAAGACACAGACTTGCAGTTACCCCAAACACTACATTGGTCACTCTATAATTCGACATGCTGCAGGCTCTCTCTCCTAATAAGGGAGAAAGAGATGACTCCATCTTCCAGCGGGCGGGGAGACATAACAAACAACTCGCTGTTTTACGATGTTAAAAGTCCGTTACGTCACTTTTTTCGAGCTCTGTGCCTGGAGATCACAAAGATCCCGGGTTCCCAGGCACACAGCAGATGTTCCGACTCCCCCAACAACACATGGATCTGCTGTGGTGACACCGGCCCTTGATCCGTCCGTCTCCAGTTCCTCGAGATCCCAGGCTTCTGAATCCAAGCCAAAATCTTCGGCCAAGCCTTTCCCACAAAGAACCGTAGTTGGCATGCAACGCCAGGTCAGGGTCTTCAAAAGAACCCTGAGAGGGAAAACTAGAGATATTAAAGATGGAAATAGAGCTGTTTTTGGAGATGCAAGCAAAGGAATCGCCATTGGGTGCCATAACTACTTAGCCGCACCCCCGCCTTATTACATCCTTTGAGAAGGGGCCCAAATCTACTCTCAATACTCCAAATGAGGCTTAGTAGTGCCTTCTAAAGCCTCAACATTGCCTCCTTGCTTTTATATTCTAGTCCTCTCTAAATGAATGCTAACATTGTATATGCCTTCCTCATCACCCACTCAACTAGCAAATGAACCTTCAGGGAATCCTGCATGAGGACCCCCAAGTCCCTTTGCACCTCGGATTTTTTAACTTTCTCTGCACTTAGAAAATAGTCTCTGCGTTTAATTCTTTTACAAAAGTGCATGACCATACACTTCTTGCCACAATATTCCATCTGCCACTTCAGTGTATAGTCAAGATAGCCGTGGGAACGGTAGCTTTATAGAAGAAGTTCGCTGACAATTTGACTCCAGAGATGGAGACAGAGAGAATGAGAAAGGGGAGGGAGGTTTCAGAAACGGGTGAAGTGAATTAAGGGCAGGGTGGAAGTTGGAAGCAAAGTTGATTAAATTGACAAACTCTGCATGGGTGCATGAAGCAGCACAATTGCAGTCATTAATATAGTGCAGGAAGAGTTGAGAAAGATTACCAGGAAAGGCTTGGAACATGGACTGTTCTACATAGCCAACAAAAAGGCAGGCATCGCTAGGGCCCACTAGAGTGCCCATGGCTATCTGTCAAGTCTGGAGAAAGTGGGAGGAGTTGAAGGAGAAATTGTTGAGGGTGAGAACCGGTTCTGCCAGATGGTGGAGGGGAAATGATTGGTTCTTTTATTGACAAAGGAGTGGAGAGCTGAAGAGCTTTCAGGCCTTCTGGATGGGGGATAGAAATATATACGGACTGGACATCCATGAGGTGATCAGGGTCAGGGGATTGAAAGTTAGTGAGGAGATCAAGAGCACAAGAGGTTTACCAGAGATCATAGGTTAAGGGTGAAAGGTGAAATGTTTAAGGGGAACCTGAGGGGAAATTCTTCACTCAGAGGGTGGTGAGAGTGTGGAATGAGCTGCTAGAGAAAGTGGTGGATGCAGGTTTGATTTCAACATTTAAAAAGTGTCGATATGCACATGGATGAGAGGAGTATGGAAGGCCGTGGTCCAGGTGCTTTGAGCAATTATTAATGTGTAGGTGTTGCAGAGCTGTGATTTAGATGGTGGGTAATTGTCTGGTCTTACTCCTGTTTATGTGGGATCTGAAATTTAATCAGCTCAGTCTCCTAACTGGTCATTTTTCAACACGAGATCTTGTAGATGCTGGAAATCCAGAGCAACACACACAAAATCCTGGAGAAACTCAGCACGACAGACAGCATCTATGGAGGGGAAGAAAGAGTCAACGTTTTGGACAGAGACCCCTCACCCATCTTGAGAAAGAGTCTTGCTCCAAGCGTGAACTGTTTATTCCTCTCCATAAATGCTGCTGCTACCTGACCTGCTGAGTTCCTCCAGCATCCTGTGTGTGTTTAACTGGTAAGTAGCTGGTTGGTTTATCACTGTTGTGTGTACTGAGATGCTGGGTGGTTTATCACTGTTGTGTGTACTGGGATGCTGGGTGGTTTATCACTGTGTGTACGGAGATGCTGGGTGGTTTATCGCTGTGTGTACGGAGATGCTGGGTGGTTTATCACTGTGTGTACTAAGATGCTGGGTGTTTTATCATTGTGTGTACTAAGATGCTGGGTGGTTTATCACTGTGTGTACTGAGATGCTGGGTGGTTTATCACTGTGTGTACTGAGATGCTGGGTGGTTTATCATTGTGTGTACTGAGATGCTGGGTGGTTTATCACTGTGTGTACTGAGATGCTGGGTGGTTTATCATTGTGTGTACTGAGATGCTGGGTGGTTTATCACTGTGTGTACTGAGATGCTGGGTGGTTTATCATTGTGTGTACTAAGATGCTGGGTGGTTTATTATTTTGTGTACGGAGATGCTGGGTGGTTTATCATTGTGTGTACTGAGGTGCTGGGTGGTTTATCACTGTGTGTACTGAGATGCTGGGTGGTTTATCATTGTGTGTACTGAGATGCTGGGTGGTTTATCACTGTGTGTACTGAGATGCTGGGTGGTTTATCATTGTGTGTACTAAGATGCTGGGTGGTTTATTATTTTGTGTACGGAGATGCTGGGTGGTTTATCATTGTGTGTACTGAGGTGCTGGGTGGTTTATCACTGTGTGTACTGAGATGCTGGGTGGTTTATCATTGTGTGTACTGAGATGCTGGGTGGTTTATCATTGTGTGTACGGAGATGCTGGGTGGTTTATCATTGTGTGTACTGAGGTGCTGGGTGGTTTATCACTGTGTGTACTGAGATGCTGGGTGGTTTATCACTGTGTACTGAGATGCTGGGTGGTTTATCACTGTGTGTACGGAGATGCTGGGTGGTTTATCACTGTGTGTACGGAGATGCTGGGTGGTTTATCATTGTGTGTACTGAGATGCTGGGTGGTTTATCATAGTGTGTACTGAGATGCTGGGTGGTTTATCATTGTGTGTACGGAGATGCTGGGTGGTTTATCATTGTCACATGTACGGAGATGCTGGGTGGTTTATCATTGTGTGTACTGAGATGCTGGGTGGTTTATCACTGTGTGTACGGAGATGCTGGGTGGTTTATCGCTGTGTGTACCGAGATGCTGGGTGGTTTATCATTGTGTGTACCGAGATGCTGGGTGGTTTATCATTGTGTGTACCGAGATGCTGGGTGGTTTATCATTGTGTGTACCGAGATGCTGGGTGGTTTATCATTGTGTGTACCGAGATGCTGGGTGGTCTATCATTGTGTGTACCGAGATGCTGGGTGGTTTTATCATAGTGTGTACTGAGATGCTGGGTGGTTTATCATTGTGTGTACGGAGATGCTGGGTGGTTTATCACTGTGTGTACTGAGATGCTGGGTGGTTTTATCATAGTGTGTACTGAGATGCTGGGTGGTTTATCACTGTGTGTACTGAGATGCTGGGTGGTTTTATCACAGTGTGTACTGAGATGCTGGGTGGTTTATCACTGTGTGTACTGAGATGCTGGGTGGTTTATCATTGTGTGTACGGAGATGCTGGGTGGTTTTATCATAGTGTGTACGGAGATGCTGGGTGGTTTTATCATTGTGTGTACTGAGATGCTGGGTGGTTTATCATTGTGTGTACGGAGATGCTGGGTGGTTTTATCATTGTGTGTACTGAGATGCTGGGTGGTTTATCATAGTGTGTACTGAGATGCTGGGTGGTTTATCATAGTGTGTACTGAGATGCTGGGTGGTTTTATCATTGTGTGTACGGAGATGCTGGGTGGTTTATCACTGTGTGTACTGAGATGCTGGGTGGTTTATCATAGTGTGTACTGAGATGCTGGGTGGTTTTATCGTTGTGTGTACGGAGATGCTGGGTGGTTTATCATAGTGTGTACTGAGATGCTGGGTGGTTTTATCATAGTGTGTACTGAGATGCTGGGTGGTTTATCACTGTGTGTACTGAGATGCTGGGTGGTTTATCATTGTCACATGTACGGAGATGCTGGGTGGTTTTATCATTGTGTGTACTGAGATGCTGGGTGGTTTTATCATTGTGTGTACTGAGATGCTGGGTGGTTTTATCATTGTGTGTACTGAGATGCTGGGTGGTTTTATCATTGTGTGTATGGAGATGCTGGGTGGTTTTATCATTGTGTGTACTGAGATGCTGGGTGGTTTATCATAGTGTGTACTGAGATGCTGGGTGGTTTTATCATTGTGTGTTCTGAGATGCTGGGTGGTTTATCATTGTGTGTACTGAGATGCTGGGTGGTTTATCATAGTGTGTACTGAGATGCTGGGTGGTTTTATCATTGTGTGTACGGAGATGCTGGGTGGTTTATCATTGTGTGTACTGAGATGCTGGGTGGTTTATCATTGTGTGTACTGAGATGCTGGGTGGTTTTATCATTGTGTGTACTGAGATGCTGGGTGGTTTATCACTGTGTGTACTGAGATGCTGGGTGGTTTATCATTGTGTGTACTGAGATGCTGGGTGGTTTATCATTGTGTGTACGGAGATGCTGGGTGGTTTATCATTGTGTGTACTGAGGTGCTGGGTGGTTTATCACTGTGTGTACTGAGATGCTGGGTGGTTTATCACTGTGTACTGAGATGCTGGGTGGTTTATCACTGTGTGTACGGAGATGCTGGGTGGTTTATCATAGTGTGTACTGAGATGCTGGGTGGTTTTATCATTGTGTGTACGGAGATGCTGGGTGGTTTATCACTGTGTGTACTGAGATGCTGGGTGGTTTATCATAGTGTGTACTGAGATGCTGGGTGGTTTTATCGTTGTGTGTACGGAGATGCTGGGTGGTTTATCATAGTGTGTACTGAGATGCTGGGTGGTTTTATCATAGTGTGTACTGAGATGCTGGGTGGTTTTATCATTGTGTGTACTGAGATGCTGGGTGGTTTATCACTGTGTGTACGGAGATGCTGGGTGGTTTATCATTGTGTGTACAGAGATGCTGGGTGGTTTATCATTGTCACGTGTACGGAGATGCTGGGTGGTTTATCATTGTCATGTGTATGGAGATGCAGATCATTCCATACATAAATACTCTGCATCGGGTGTGAGAAGGAAGAGGGGAGAATGTCTGTGGTGGCTGGGATGTTTGGTTATGCTGGCTGATTTACCGAGGCAGAGTCCATGGGGGAGGGAGGCTAGTTTCTGTGAAATGCGGAGCTGTGTGAAGTTTCTTGTTGTCATGGATAGAGTAGTAACAAATGAAACCTGTGTTGTGATTTCAGTCCAGTTTTTCCCGGATTATTTGAGTTCTGCTCGCGCTATACAGGAGCTTCTCTGCAGGGAGCAACGCAACTGAATAACAAGGTAAATCTGTCATGTCAGTCACTGTGACCTCAGTCATGAAGAAATAGTTGGGTGTTGCTTTACAGTGAGGGACTTCAGTGGTGGAGGGGCTCTGTAACCCACTAAGCACCCTGCACTCTCCTGATTTTGGTCTCGTGCATTGCTCTAGATTTGTATCACTCCAGTTCCCTAGTCTGTCTGCTCCCTCTGACCCCCTTTCCCACCCTGGGTTATTATTACTGACCTTGAGACCAACCATTCCATCATGTCTGATTTATTATCCCTCTCAACACCATTCTCTTGCCTTCTCTCTGTAACCTTTGACATCCTGACTAATCAAGAACCTATCAACCTCCATTTTAAATATACCCCATGACTTAGCCTCCACAACCAGCTGTGGTAAAGAATTCCACAGATTCACCACCCTCTGGCTAAAGAAATTCCTTCCCATCTCCATTTCAAAGGGGGGAGGCACGTGGTGGTTAACATAACACTTTACAGCACACCAGCTGAAAGATCATGGTGCGTTTCCCACTGTTGTCTGTAAGAAGTTTGTGCGTTCTCCCCATGTTTGCGTATGTTTCCTCCGGGTGCTCCAGTTTCCTCCCACATTCCAAGGGTTAGGGTTAAGAAGTTGTGAGCATGTTGTGTTGGTGCCAGAAGCCTGGTGACATCTGCGGGCTGCCCCCAGCACCTCCTTCCACTGTGTTAGTTGTTGACGCAAACAACACATCTCGCTGTGTGTTTCAATGTACATGTGACAAATAAAGCCAGCCTTTGCTCTGGGACTCTCCCACTATTGGAACATCCTTCGTGTTTCACAGACTTTCCCATCTGTTTCTTTACTCGTTTTTATGTGGAGACACAGAGCGGAACAGGCCTTCCCAGCCCTCGAACCACACTACCCAGCACCTCCCGACAGCCCCGATTAAACCCTAACCTGATCACGGGACAATTAACCTACCCAGTAGGACTGTGGAGGAAATTGGATCATCCAGGTAAGACCCGTACATTTCACAGGGAGGACCTACAAACTCCTCACGGAGGACACTGGGATTGAACTATGAACCCTGACGCCCCGAGCTGTAATAGCATTGCGCTAAACGCTATGCTGTCATAGCGCCCCTGCCCTCACCTCCATCCCAACCCTTCATAATATCTCATGCACCTTTTCCCTGGCAAGCCTACCTTCTCCGGGTTGAGTCGGTTGTGAAGAAGGCAAATGCAAAGTTGTCATTCATTCCTGGAGGTATAGAATATAAGAGCAGGGATGTGATGTTGAGACTCTATAAGGCACTCGTGAGACCACACTTGGAGATTGTGTGCATTTTTGGGCTTCTTATTTTAGAAAGGATATACTGACATTGGAGAGGGTTCAGAGAAGATTCACAAGAATGATTCCAGGAATAAAAGGGTTACTGTATGAGGAATGTCTGGCAGCTCTTGGGCTGTATTCCCTGGAGTTCGGGAGAATGAGGGGGGATCACATTGAAATATTCCAAATGTTAAAAGGCCTGAACAGATTAGATATGGCAAAGTTATTTCCCATGGCAGAGGATTCTAGGACAAGAGGGCACAACCTTAGAATTGAAGGATGTCCATTTAGAACAGAGATGCAGAGAAATTACTTTAATCAGAGGTTGGTAAATCTGGAATTTGTTGCCATGAGCGGCTGTGGAGGCCAAGTCATTGGGTGTATTTAAGGCAGAGATAGATAGGTTCTTGATTAGCCAGGCCATCAAAAGGTATTGGGAGAAAGCAGGGAAGTGGGGATGACTGGAAGAATTGGATCAGCCCACGATTGAATGGTGGAGCAGACTCAATGGGCTGAATGGCCTACTTCTGCTCCTATATCTTATGGTTTTCCCACTCTCTCCTGCTATTCTCTTTCTCTTTCCCTGTTCTCTGCCCTGCCTCCTGCGTGTACTTCACTCCTTGGCTCTTGGTGATGGAATTGGGTTGATTTACTGTGTGACATGCACAAAATGGTGGAGGAACTCAGCAGGTCAGGCAGCAAGACATTTCGGGCTGAAACCCTTCCGCAAGACAGGAGAGAAAAGCCTGAGGAGTAGACTTGAAAGGTGTGGGGAGGCGATAGAGAAATGCCAGGCAACAGGTGAAACTTGGAGAGGGAGGGGTGGGGTGGAGTCATTACTGGAAGTCTGAGAAATCGATGTTCAGGCCATCAGGTTGGAGGCTACCCTCCAAGTTTCATCTATCTCTTGGCATTCCTCCCTCTCCTTCCCACACCTTTGAAATCTACTCCTGAGCTTTTTTCTCCAGTCCTGCTGAAGGGCTTCGAATTGAAACATCGACTGTACTTTTTTCCATAGATGCTGCCTGGCCCGCTGAGTTCCTCCAGCATTTTGTGTGTGTTGCTGGAATTCCCAGAATCTGCAGATTTTTCTTTACTGTGCCTTTGTGTCTTTGTGTCTCCAGGTGTGCGATATTGCCATCAACTGGGCAGGAGGACTTCACCATGCCAAGAAATTCGAGGTATTGCACCATCTGGTGAAAAGAATCAGTTACACACAACACTCACGGATCAGACCAAACCCCGTACTCAGTTCCCACACCACCAAGTTTAGGAACAATTATTATCGACTGGTGCGGATAACCTCAGTGACCACAGCTCTGAACTGATTCTACAACCTACACACTCACTTTCACTGTGGTGAGTGGTGAGTGCGAGGCGATTGCAGCTCAGGGTGCTGAATTCAATCCCGACTTCCTCTGTAAGGTGTCTGTATGTCCTCCCTGTGGAATGCTCCGGTTTCCTCCCACAGTCCAAAGAAGTACTCGGTGGGTTAATTGGTCATAGTAAATTGTCCTGTGATTAGGTTAGGTGTAAACCAGGGGTTCTGGGAGTTGCTGGGACTGTGCGGCTGAAAGGGCCAGAAGGGCTGTATCATTAAGTAAATAGATAGACTTCAAGGACTTTTCATGTTCTCAGTATTATTCTTTTTGCACGTTGGTTGTTTGTCCGTCTCTGCGTATAGTTTTTCATGAAGTCTCTTATATTTCTTTATTTTCCTGTAAATGCCTGCAAGAAAATGAATCTCAGTGTAGTATATGGTGCCATTAATTTCAAGATAATTATGGAGAAGGATAGATCTGATCCTCGGGTTGAGAGATCCTAAATGGAGAAAGATGATATCAGAAAGGATCTGGCAAGCTTGGATTGGGACAGGTAAGTGGGAGGCCCGCAAAAGTGAAATTTTGAGAGTACAGAGTTTGAAAGTTCCAGTCATAATAAAAGGAAAAGGTAACAAGTTTAGGGAACCTTAGTTTTCAAGAGATATTAAGGCCTTGGTTAAGAAACAGAAGGAAGTTCATGGGAGGTATAGGGAAGATAGATCAAATGAGGTAAGAAATGCAAGAGAACACTTAAGAAGGAAAACAGGAAAGCTAAATGAAGGCAAGAGGTTGCTGTGGCAGACTAGGTGAAGGAGAATCCACAGATATATTAAGAGCAAAAGGATTGCAAGCAACAAAGTTTTACCTCTGGAAAGTCAAAGTGGTTATCTATGCGTGGAGCCAAAAGAGACGGGGGAGATCTTAAATGGATATTTTGCATCTGTGTTTATGCAGGAGGCAGACACAGCATATATAGATGTGAGGCAAAGCAGCAGCAAGGTCAGGGACCATATACAGACTTCAGAGGAGGAGGTGTTTGCTGGCTTGAGACAAATTAGGGTGAATAAATCCTCAGGGCCTGACGAAGTGTTTTCACGGACCTTAGGGGAGGCCCTAGCAGAAATTTTTTTAACATCTTCGCCGTGGGTGAGGATTAGAAGATAGTGTAATTCCTTTGTGTAAGAAAGGCCCTAAGAAAAAGCCAAGAAATTACAGACCGGTGAGCCTGACATCAGTAATGGAAAATTATTGGAAAATATTCCAAGGGTTCGGTTATATAAGTATTTGGATAGACAGGGTCTGATTAGGGATAGTCAACATGGATTTGTGCATGGTAGGTTGTGTCTGATTAACCTTAGCGTTTTTTGAGGAAGTTGCCATGAAAATTGATGAAAGCAAGGCTGTGGATATTGTCTACATGGTCTTTCGCAAGGCCTTTGACAAGGCTCCGCATAGGATGTTGGTCAACGAAGTTCAGTTGCTTGGCATTCAACATAAGATAGTAAACTTTAGCTTTGACTTTGAATTCTTCTTTTCCCCAGGCTTCGGGCTTCTGTTATGTCAACGACATTGTCATTGGGATCCTTGAACTACTGAAGTAAGACACTTTGATCCTATTTCACGCAAATAGTGGGGGGAATGGTTTGCTAGTTTTCCCACTCTAAAACATTTTGAAGTGCCAGAAGATGCGAGATAAATCAAGTGCATATGTGTTTATGTTTTAGTTTTTGGGTCGTGTTGCAATTTTGGGGAAGTTTGTGGATTCTTGAGTTCCAGTGGGGATTGAGGGGAACAGAAAAGCCCAGTTCATCACAAGTGAAGCCTTTCCCACCATTGTGGAACAGAAAGGCCACACAACATCTTGGAGAGGGAGGGAGGGCAGCCAGATGTCTTGGTACATATTGGTACCAATGCCATAGGAAGGAAAAACAAACAGGTCCTGAGAAGAGAATTTAGAGAGCTGGGTAGAAAGCTGAGAAGCAGGACCTCCAGAGTTGTAATTTCAGGATTGCTGCCTGTTCCATGCACCAGTGAGGGTAGGGACAGCATGATTTGGCAAATTAATGCGTGGCTGAGAAGCTGGTGCAGGGGGGCAGGGCTTCAGGTTCTCGGATCATTGGGATCTGTTCAAAAGTGACGCGTTGCAACTGAACCTGAGGGGGACCAATATTCTCATGGGCAGGTTTGTTAGAGCTGTTAGGGAAGGTTTAAACTAATTTGGCGGGGGAGTGGGAACCGGAGTGAAGGGATTTAGGATAGAATGGATGGTTTAAAAAAAAAAGCAAAGATAGCGTGCAGTCAGACTGTCAGGAAGGGCAAGCAGATGATAAGACACAATTGCAGCCAGCTGGGTGAGTATCAGTGCATGAGGGATGCAGAATCAAAAAGAGTAGGAAATACAATACTCAAGAGTGTTATATCTCAATGTGCAGAGTATAAGAAATAAGGTGGATGATCATGTTGCACTATTAGAGATTGTCAGGCATGATGTTGTGGCCATCACTGAATCATGGCTGAAGGATGGTTGTAGTTGGGAACTGAAGGTCTAAGGTTACACGTTATATCGGAGGGATAGGAATGGTGGCATGGTTCTGGTGAAGAATAGCATCGAATCAGAAGAAAGATGTGATGTAGGATCGGAAGATGTTGAATCCTTGTGGGTTGAGTTGAGAAACTGCAAGGATAAAAGGATCCTGATGGCAGTTATATACAGACCTCCCAACAGCTGGGATGTGGACCACAGATTACAACAGGAAACAGAAAAGGCTTGTTAAAAGGGCACTGGTAAGGTAGTCAAACAACAGGAATTCTGCAGATGCTGGAAATTCAAGCAACACACATCAAAGTTGCTGGTGAACGCAGCAGGCCAGGCAGCATCTGTAGGAAGAAGTGCAGTCGATGTTTCAGGCCGAGACCCTTCGTCAGGACTAACTGAAGGAAGAGTGAGTAAGGGATTTGAAAGTTGGAGGGGGAGGGGGAGATCCAAAATGATAGGAGAAGACAGGAGGGGGAGGGATAGAGCCAAGAGCTCGACAGGTGATAGGCAAAAGGGGATACGAGAGGATCATGGGACAGGAGGTCCGGGAAGAAAGACAAGGAGGGGGGAGGGACCCAGAGGATGGGCAAGAGGTATATTCAGAGGGACAGAGGGAGAAAAAGGAGAGTGAGAGAAAGAATGTGTGCATAAAAATGAGTAACAGATGGGGTAAGAGGGGGAGGTGGGGCCTTAGCGGAAGTTAGAGAAGCCGATGTTCATGCCATCAAGTTGGAGGCTACCCAAACGGAAAATAATATGTTGTTCCTCCAACCTGAGTGTGGCTTCATCTTTACAGTAGAGGAGGCCGTGGATAGACATGTCAGAATGGGAATGGGATGTGGAATTAAAATGTGTGGCCACTGGGAGATCCTGCTTTCTCTGGCGGACAGAGCGTAGATGTTCAGCAAAGCGGTCTCCCAGTCTGCGTCAGGTCTCGCCAATATGTAAAAGGCCACATCGGGGAGCACCGGACGCAGTATATCACCCCAGTCGACTCACAGGTGAAGTGTTGCCTCACCTGGAAGGACTGTTTGGGGCCCTGAATGGTGGTAAGGGAGGAGGTGTAAGGGCATGTGTAGCACTTGTTCCGCTTACACGGATAAGTGCCAGGAGGGAGATCAGTGGGGAGGGATGGGGGGGACGAATGGACAAGGGAGTTGTGTAGGGAGCGATCCCTGCGGAATGCAGAGAGAGGCGGGGAGGGAAAAATGTGCTTAGTGGTGGGATCCCGTTGGAGGTGGCAGAAGTTACGGAGAATAATATGTTGGACCCCAAGGCTGGTGGGAAGGTAGGTGAG
Organism: Mobula birostris; assembly: GCF_030028105.1. Lineage (NCBI taxonomy): Eukaryota > Metazoa > Chordata > Chondrichthyes > Myliobatiformes > Myliobatidae > Mobula > Mobula birostris. The sequence continues at coordinate 173,155,468 of NC_092376.1, forward strand.
GACCAGGGGAACCCTATTCCTAGTGGGGTGGCGGGAGGATGGAGTGAGAGCAGATGTACGTGAAATGGGGGAGATGCGTTTAAGAGCAGAGTTGATAGTGGAGGAAGGGAAGCCCCTTTCTTTAAAAAAGGAAGACATCTCCCTCGTCCTAGAATGAAAAGCCTCATCCTGAGAGCAGATGCGGCGGAGACGGAGGAATTGCGAGAAGGGGATGGCGTTTTTGCAAGGGACAGGGTGAGAAGAGGAATAGTCCAGATAGCTGTGAGAGTCAGTAGGCTTATAGTAGAGAGAAGAGGAATAGTCCAGATAGCTGTGAGAGTCAGTAGGCTTATAGTAGAGAGAAGAGGAATAGTCCAGATAGCTGTGAGAGTCAGTAGGCTTATAGTAGAGAGAAGAGGAATAGTGCAGATAGCTGTGAGAGTCAGTAGGCTTATAGTAGAGAGAATGGTAAGGTAGTGTTGGGAGATATTAACATGTACATCAATTAGGAAAATTAGACTGGTAATGGATCTCAAGGGAGTGAGTTTATTGAATGCCAATGAGATGGCTTTTTAGAACAGCTCGTCATTGAGCCTACTAGGGGATCAGCTATACTGGATGCCATGTTATGTTATGAACCAGAGGTGATTAGGGAGCTTAAGGTAAAAGAACCCTCAGGAGGCAATGACCACAATGTGATTGAGTTCAGCTTGAAACTTGATAGGGAGGAAGTGAAGTCTAATGTAGCAGTATTTCAGATTGTGGAGGCGTTAGTAATGATCTTTCAAAAATCATTGGACTCTGTCATGGTGCCAGAGGACTGGAAAGTGCAAAAGTCACAAAAAGAGTGACTTAGACAGATTAGGAGAACGGGCAAGAAAGTGGCACATGAAATACAATATTGGAAAATACATGGTCATGCACTTTGGTAGTAGAATTCAATTTGCGGAATATTTTCTGAGCAGGGAGAAAATCCAAAAATCCAAGATGCAAATGGACTTGGGAGTTCTTGTGCAGAACACCGTAAAGGTTAACTTGCAGGTAGAGTTGGTGGTGAGGAAGGCAAATGCCATGTTATCATTTAGTTCAAGAGGTCTAGAATACAAGAACATGGATGTGATGCTGAGGCTTTATAAGGCCCTGGTGATGCCTCACCTTGAGAATTGAAAACAGTTTTGGACTCCTGTGCTGGCATTGGGGAGGGTTCAAAGGGGGTTCACAAGGATGATTCCGGGAATGAAAGGGTTATCATACAAGGAACATTTGATGGCTCTGGGCCTGTACTCACCGGAATTTAGAAGGTTGAGGGGTATCTCATTGAAACCTTTTGAATGTTGAAAGGCCTAGGCAGAGTAGACGTGGAAAGGATGTTTCCCATGGTGGGGGAGTCTAGTGCAAGAGGGCACATCCTTAGGATAGAGGGGCATCCATTTAAAACAGATGCAGAGAAATTTCTTTTGCCAAAGGTGGTGAATTTGTGGAATTCCTTACCACAGGCAGCTGTGGAGGCCAAGTCATTGTGTGTATTTAAGGCAGAGATTGATAGGTTCTTGATTGGACACGGCATCAAAGTTACAGGGAGAAGGCTGGGGAGTGGGGCTGAGGAGGGGAAAAGATCCAGATCAGCCATGATTGAATGGTAGAGCAGATTCAATGGGCCAAGTGGCCTAATTCTGCTCCTATATCTTACAATTCCATAGGTACAATTGGTACATTTAATGTCAGAGAAATGTATACAATATACATCCTGAAATTATTTTTCTTCTCAAACACCCACGAAAACAGAGGAGAGCCCCAAAGAATGAATGACAATTAAAAGTTAGAACACCAAAGCCCCCTCCCACGCATAAGCAGCAGCAAGGCAACAAACCCCCCCCTCCTCCACCAGCAAAAATCATCGGCGCCCCCCACCGAGCACTCAAGCGTGCAGCAAAGCATCAATAAAGACACAGACTCGCAATACCCCAAAGACTACTCGTTCACCCAGTAATTCGAGATACCACAGCCTCTCTCCCTAATAAGAGAAAAAGAGGTGTCCCCATTTCACAGCGAGAGGGGAGACATAACATTCAACCCGCTGATTTATGATGTTAAAAGTCTGTTGCATCTCTTTTTCCAAGCTCTGCGCCCAGAGAGTTGGCTCCAGGGTTCAGGTCTCTGGACACACAACCCCCGGCAGCTAACCCACTGCTCCTGATGTTCTGTGTTCTCCTGCGACGCCTCACTCAGGGCACTGGCCCTGAATCAGCACGAAAATCTGGCACCCTGAAGGCGTGTCCTTGGGATGTCAAGAAGCTGCCGGTCGTGAGGCTTTGAGAGCAGGTCCCATTCCCGCAAAGAACCGAAGGCATTATGGTCTCTCCAATGCCATCACATCCTTTCTTAGATAAGTACTGCTCACAGTACTCTAAATTCAGTCTGACCAATGACTTGTGAAGCCTCTGCGTTTTTACACTCTATGAAAAGATGAATTCTGGCCTGGTGTAATCGATGCTGTCTTCCTGTAGGTATCACCCTCGTGTCCTCTACATCGACATTGACATCCATCATGGTGATGGGGTGCAGGAAGCCTTCTACCTCACAGACAGGGTCATGACTGTATCCTTCCACAAGTATGGGAACTATTTTTTCCCAGGAACAGGTGAGACATGATCAAGCTTCAGGTTCAATTTATTGTCATTCAACTGTACACAAAACAACATTCTTCTGGACCAAGGTGCACAACGCAGATCATAAAACTCACACCTATAACACATCAAGTAATATTATCACAAGTAAATTAGCAAATGATAATGTGCATTTACAAGTTGACAAGTAAACAGTGGAATGCTACTGTGTGGGGTCTGGGTGGTGGCAGGGAGTTCAGTAGTCTTAAAGGAAGAGTGGGTCAGGGGAAGAAGCTGCTTACCATCCTAACAGTACTTGTTCTAATGCTACGGTACCTCCTGCATGATGGTATTGGGTCAAAGAGATTGTGGGGCGAATGGGAGGGATCATTACAATACTAAGGGCTCCTGATAAATCTCTTTGATGGTTGGAAGAGAGACCCCAATGATCCTCTCTATCCTTTGTAGGGACGCAGTCAGATGCTTTGCAGTTCCCATACCAGACAGTGATGCAGCTGGTCAGGACACTCTAGCGCTCTGCACGGAGGAACTGTATCTGCAGGGAGGAGCACCAGATGATATGAGGCATAGATTGAGTGGACAGCCAGAAGATTTTTCATTAGAGCGAAAGTAGGTTATATGAGGGTGAATAACTTTAAGGTGATTGGAGGAAAGGGTAGGGTGGATGTCAGAGGTAGGTTTTTTACACAGAGAGTGGTGGGCGTGTGGATCGTGCTGCCAGGGGTGCGGGTAGAGGCAGATACATTAGTGACATTTAAGAATCTCTTAGACAGGCATATGGATGGTAGAAAAATGGAGGCTATGTGGGAGGGAAGGGTTAGATCAATCTTGGAGCAGTTTAAAAGGTCGGCGCAACATCATGGGCCGAGGAGCCTGTTCTGTGCTGTAGACTTCAGTGGCGAGATGGGTTTGATGCAGATCGATTTCGAGTGTACCACCTTGTTATGGAGGGGTTGCTTCTTAAAAACAACCCTTCATGCAATTTTCCATAAAGCAAACCCTTTCCAACACCCCTCCACACTCAATTGGTGGATATGCACTCCCATTATCTCAGCAGTTAAAAAAAACCTTGCAGGGCCACAGTCTATAGGCAAGGAAATTCTAGTTGTATTGGCAGCTTTCAAAAGTTCGAAGTAAATTTATTAAAGTACATGTATGTCACAATATGGTACTCTCAGATTAATTTCCTTGCAGGCATTCTCAGTAAATAGAAGGAGTCACAATAGTATCAATGAAAGGCCACATCCAGCAGTACGGACAAACAACCAATGTGCAAAAAACAACAAGCTCTGCAAATACAAGAGCCCTGGGGTCACATCCAGTGTCCAGAGCTCCCTGTGTGGCCTCCTGTATATTGGTGAGACCCGAAGTAGATTGAGAGACTGCTTTGCCAAGCACCTACGTTCTGTCCGCCAGAAAAAGCGGCCACCCATTTTAACACCACGTCCCATTCCCTTTCTGATATGTCTATCCACGGCCTCCTCTATTGTCACATCTCCCAGTGGCCACCCATCTTAACACCACTTCTCATTCCCTCTCTGGTATGTCTATCCACGGCCTCCTCTACTGTCACGATGAGGCCACACTCAGGTTGGAGGAACAGTACCTTATATTCCGTTTAAGTAGCCCCCAACCTGATGGTATGAACATAAATTTCTCGAACTTCTGGTAATGCACCCCCCCCCATTCCCTTTTCCCTCTCTCGCCTTATCTCCTTGCCTGCCCATTGCCTCCCTCTGGTGCTCCTCCCCCCCCCCACCCTTTTCTTTCTTTCATGGCCTGTCCTTTCCTTTTAGGTTCCCCCTTTTCCAGCCCTGTATCTCTGCGCAGCCCTTTACTTCACCCCTCCCCTGCCAGTTTCACTTATCACCTTGTGTTTCTCTCTCCCCTCCTCTACCTTTTAACTCTACTCCGCATCTTCTTTTTCTCTACTCCTGCCAAAGGGTTTCGGCCCGAAATGTCAACTGTACTCTTTTCTGTAGATGCTGCCTGGCCTGCTGAGTTCCTCCAGCATTTTGCATCTGTTGCTTTGGATTTCTAGCATCTGCAGATTTCCTAGTGTTTAGATACAAGAGCCTGATGATTGAGGTGTGATGATTGTTCCTGAACCTGGTGATGTGGGTCCTGAGGTTTCTGTACCACCTCAGGACCCACATCACCAGGAGCGAAAAGAGAGCATGTCCTGGGTGCTAGGGGTCTCTGATAAAGGATGATATTTTCCTGTAACAGCACTTTGTATAGAGGGTGGAGGGGACTTTACCTGAGAGCATTTTGACGGGCTTGCGTCTCTGCCTGGTATGGGGAGGGGTGGCTACTGCACGGGACTGAAAGAAGCTACAGAAGTTGTAAAGTTAGTCAGCCCCATCTAGGGTACTAGCCTCCGTAGTATCCAAGACATCTTCAAGGAGTGGTGCCTCAGAAAGGCAGCATCCATTATTAAAGACCCCCTTCACTCAGGACATGCCCTCTTCTCATTACCATCAGGAAAGAGGTACAGAAGCCTGAAGGCACACACTCAGCGATTCAGGAGCAGCTTCTTTCCTTTTGCTGTCCAATTCTGAAATGGACATTGAACCCATGAACGCTACCTCATTTTTTAATATATATTATTTGTTTTGCACTATTTTTAATCTAACTATTTAATACTGTAAGCAAAGTCAAAGCCAACATAAAAGCCAATAGAACAAAAATTAGTGGAAGTTAGACAATTGGGAAACTTTTAAAAAACCAACAGGAGGCAACTAAAAAAGGCATTAAGAAGGTAAAGATGGAATATGAAAGTAAGCTTGCCAATAATAAAGAGGATACCAAAAGTTACTTCAGTTACAGAACATGTAAGAAAGCAGGGAGAGTGGATATCAGACCACTGGAAAATGATGCTGGAGAGATAGTAGTGGAGGACAATAAAATGGCGGATGAACTGAATAAATATTTTGCATCAGTCTTCACAGTGGAAAACACTAGCAGTATGGTGGAAGTTCCAGGTGACAAGAAGTGTGTGAAATTATCATAAGTCCTTCCACTGAGGTAACACTTCACCTGTGAGTCTGTTGTGGTCATCTACTGTATCTGGTGCTCTCAGTGTGGCCTCCTGTATATCGGTGAGACCTAACATAGATTGAGAGATCAGTGGCTAATCATTTTATTCCCCTTCCCATTCCCATTCCCATTCCAACATGTCTACCCATGGCCTCCTCCACTGGCGTGATGAGGCCACACTCAGGTTAAAGGAACAACACCTTATGTTCCGTCTGGGTAGCCTCCAACTTGATGGCATGAACATTGAATTTTCAACTTCCGGTAATGCCCCCCCCCATCCTCCATTCCCCATCCCCTTTTCCCTCTCTTTCCCATAGACTGTACTCCTTTCCATAGATGCTGCCTGGCCTGCCGAGTTCCTCCAGCATTTAGTGTGTGTTGCTTGGAATTCTGGTATCTGCAGATTTTCTCTTGACCATAATCTGCAAGCTCATTTTCAAGGACTCTACTACTCCTACTGTCAGTATTATTTTTTCACTTTTTATTTATTGTTGTTATTTTTTTTGCAGTTTCTCTTTTTTTTACACACGTTGGTTGTTTGTCCATCTTTGTGTGTAGTTTTTTCATAGTTTGTATTGTATTTCTTTAGTGTATTGTGAAAAAGAATTTCAGGGTAGTATATGTGACATTAGGAGACTTTGATAATAAATTTACCTTAAATGTTGAGTACAACTTGAAATGGATGTTACATTAATATCTTTGGATTTGGAAGCAGTGGTTTCTTTAGTAACAAATTTTTGCTCTGCATGTTTGATTGAGAAAGAAATGATTGTTCCTGTGGTGTTGCCTCTGTCTCTTCAGGTGACATGTATGAAGTGGGAGCTGAGAGCGGGCGTTATTACTGCCTCAATGTTCCTCTCCGCGATGGGATCGATGATCAAAGTAAGAGCAAAGTTTTCTATTACTCCCGCCACAAATCCAGTTTCCCAATCCTGCTTTTCTTTTGGGAGCAGCCAAAGTTAACCCTCTTCGCACAGAATAATTAAAAATTAATTATGATTTTACCAGACCCAGCCAGTTCCCCTCCACCACCACTATCCTCTGCCTGGTGGAACTTGTCCTCACTCTAAATAATTTCTCCTTTGGGTCCTCCCACTTCCTTCAGACAAAAGAATTAGCCATGGGCACTCGTATGGGTCCCAGCTATGCCTATCTGTTTGTCGGCTACGTAGAACAGTCTATGTTGCAAGCCTACACTGGTGACCGTCCCACACTTTTCCAATGCTACATCGACGACTGTATAGGTGCTGCTTCCTGCACCCGTGCTGAACTTGTCGATTTCATCCACTTTGCCTCCAACTTTCACCTGGTCTATTTCCAACACTCCCCTTCCCTTTCTCAATCTCACTGTCTCTATCTCCAGAGACAGCTTACCCACCAATGTCTATTATAAACCAACAGACTCTCACAGCTACCCGGACTATACCTTGTTCCACCCTGCTACTTGTAAAAACAACATCCCCTTCTCTCAATTCTTCTGTCTCTGCTGCATCTGCTCTCAGGATGAGGCTTTTCATCCTAGAATGAAGGAGGTGTCCTCCTTTTTCAAAGAAGGGGCTTCCTTTCCTCCACCATCAACACTGCCCTCAACCGTATCTCATCCATTTCACGCACGTCTGCTCTTACTCCATCCTCCCGCATGCTACCAGGGATAGGGTTCCTCTTGTCCTCACCTACCACCCCACCAGCCTCCACGTCCATCACGTAATTCTCTGAAACTTCTGCCATCTCCAACGGGATCCCACCACCAAACGCATCTTTCCCTCCGTCCCACTTTCTGCTTTCAGCAGTGATTGTGTTCTATGCGACTCCCTTGTCCATTCGTCCCTCACCACTGATCTCCCTCCTGGCACTTATCCTTGCAAGTGGAACAAATGCTTCACCTGCCCCTACACCTCCTCCCTCACTACCATTCAGGGCCCTAAACAGTCCTTTCAGGTGAGGTGACACTTCACCTGTGAGTCTGTTGGGGTCATATACTGTGTTCGGTGTTCCAGGTGTGGCCTCTTGTAAATCAGCGAGACCCGATGTAGATTGAGAGACTGCTTCACCGAGGATCCATGCTCTGTCTGCCAGAACAAGCAGGATCTCCCAGTGGCCACCCATTTTAATTCCACTTCCCATTCCCATTCCCATCCATGGCCGCCTCCCACTGTGGATAAGCCCACACTTGGGTTAGAGGAACAGCACCTTATATTCCATTTGGGTAGCCGCCAACCTGATGGCATGAACATCAATTTCTCAAAATTCCAGTAATGCCTCCACACCACCCCACCCCTATCTGCCTTCACCATTCCTCATCCCCTTGTCCCTGTCTCATGTTATCTCCTTGCCAGCAGATCACCTCCCTCTGGTACTGCTACCTCCCCCCTCCCACCCCCCTTTCTTCCATGGGCTTCAGTCTCTTTCACCAATCAACTTCCTAGCTCTTTGCTTCATCCCTCCCACTCCAAGTTTCATCTTTCACCTATCTCTCTCCCCTCCACCCACCTTTCAAATCTACTCTTACGCTTTTTTTCTCCAGTCCTGCCAAAGGGTTTCAGTCCAAAATATTGACTGCACTTTTTTAAACCTTAGGTAATTTTTAAGGTAAGGACATGTTCGGCACAACTTTGTGGGCCGAAGAGCCTGTATTGTGCTGAAGGTTTTCTGTGTTTCTATTAGGATACTATAAGTTTTTTCAGTAATATAAAGAGTAAAAAGAAGGTGAGAGTTGATATTGGACCACTGGAAAATGATGCCTGTGAGGTAGCAATGTTGGACAAAGAAATGGCACATGAACTTAATGGGCAGTTTGCACCTGTCTGCACTGTGGAAGACACTAGCAGTGTGCTGGAGGACCATGAGTGTCAGGGAGCAGGAGTGAGTGCCATTGCTATTACAGAGGAATAAGTGCCAGGCAAACTTAAAGGTCTTAAGGTGGATAAGTCACCTGGACCAGATGGACTACATCCCAGAGTCCCGAGAGAGGTTACTGAAGAGATAATCGATGCATTGGTCATAATCTTTCAAGAATCACTTGATTCTGGCATGGTCTTGTAGGACTGGAAGATTATAAAAGTCACTCCACTCTTTAAGAAGGGAGGAAGGCAAAAGGAAGGAAATTATAGGCCAGTTCGCCTAACCTCAGTAGTTGGGAAAGTGATGAAGTCCATTATTAAGTATGAGGTTTCAGGGTACTTGGAGACTAATGATAAAATAAGTCAAAGTCATCATGGTTTCTGTAAAGGGAAATCTTGCCTGAAAAATCAGTTAGAGTTCTTCAAGGAAGTATCAAGCAGGGTTGTCAGAGGAGAAGCAGTGGATGTCATTTACTTGGATTTTCAGAAGGCATTTGATAAAGTGCCACACGAGGCTGCTTAAAAAGATAAAATCCTATGGCATTACAGGAAAGATACTGGCATGGATAGCAGAATGGCAGAAGGCAGTCAGTGGGAATAAAGGGGCCTTATCTGGTTGGCTGCCAGTGATTAGTGGTGTTTCTTAGGGTCAGTATTGGGGACCGCTACTTTTCATGTTGTTTGTCGATAATTTGGATTGATGGTTTTGTGGCAAAGTTTGCAGATGATACAAAGATAGGTGGAGGGGTAGGTAGTGCTGAGGAAGTAATGCGATTGCAGCAGGACTTAGATAAATGGGAAGAATGGGCAAAAAAGTGACAATTAAATACAGTGTTGGGAAATGTATGATAACGTATTTTGGTAAAAGGAACAATAGTATAGACTGTTATCTAAATGGGAGAAGGTTCAAACATCAGAGGTGCAGAGGGACTTAGAAGTCCTCACGCAAGATTCCTGGAAAGTTAATTTACAGGTTGAGTCTGTGGTAAAGAAGGCAAATGCAACACTAAATTTATTTCAAGGGGAATAGAATATAAAAACAAGGAGATAGCTAGGCCACACTTTGAGTATTGTCAACAGTTTTGGGCCCCATATCTGAGAAAGGATGTGTTGTTATTGGAGAGAGTCCAGAGGAGGTTCACGAAGGTGATTCTGGGAATAAAGGGATTAACATATGAGCAGCATTTGGCTGCTTTGGGCCTGTAGTCACTGGAGTTTAGAAGAATGCATGGGGATCTCATTGAAACATACCAAATGTTGAAAGGACTCGATAGAGTGGATGTGGAGAGGATATTTCCTATGGTGGTGGTATTCAGAATTAGAGGGCACAGTCTCACAACTGAGGCGTGACATTTTAGAACAGGAGGAATCTTTTAGCTCAAGAGTGGTGAATCTGTGAAATGCTCTGCCACAGACTGTGGTGGAGGCCAAATCCGTGGGTATGTTTAAGGCGGAAGTTGATTGTTTCCTGATCGGTCAGGGCATCAAAGGATATAGTGAGAAGGCAGATGAATGGGGTTGAGTGGGATCTGCAATATAAAACATACAGCACAATACAGGCCCTTCGGCCCACAAAGCTGAGCCAAACATGTCCCTCCCTTAGAACTACCTAGGCTTTACCCATAGCCCTCTATTTTTCTAAGCTCCATGTAGCCACCCAGGAGTCTCTTAAAATACCCTATTGTATCTGCCTCCACCACTGTCACCGGCAGCCCATTCCACACACTCACCACTTTTGGTGTAAAAAACTTAACCTTGACATCTCCTCTGTACTTATTTCCAACACCTTAAAACTGTAGCCTCTCGTGCTAGCCATTTCAGCCCTGGATTTGGAGCAAGGAGGCTGCAAGTGAACGGTTGATTTTCGGAGCGAAGGCAGATTTTTACCACTCTGGGTAAAAGAGAGGCAAGACTGTGCAGGCGCGTGACGTCAGCCAGTAGAGCGCGAAAGGTTTAAAAAGAAGACCGCCATATCCAGTGGGCAGTGGAGTGAGAGGCAGCAGAGTGATAGAGCTTTGGCTCAACGGGCTTAGGCGGTAATGGGACGAGGCAAGGTAGGTTTACTGGTGTTATTTGCAGAAAGGAGGAAGTATGTGTGTGAGGCCAGTTTTCTGTGCTTGGTGTCAGATGTAGGAGGTCCTGGAGTCTCCCAGCCTCCTGGACGGTCATATCTGCACCAGGTGTGTCGAGCTGCAGCTCCTAAGGGGCCGAGTTAGGGCACTGGAGATGCAGCTCGATGACCTTCATCTGGTCTGGGAGAGTGAGGAGGTGATAGAGAGGAGTTATAGGCAGGTGGTCACACCGGGGCCATGGGAGACAGACAAGTGGTTAACAGTCAGGAGGGGGAAGGGGAAGAGTCAGGTACTAGAGAGTACCCCTGTGGCTGTACCCCTTGACAATAAGTATTCCTGTTTGAGTATTGTTGGGGGGTGGGCGGGGGGACAGCCTACCTGGGGGAAGCGACAGTGGCCGTGCCTCCGGCACAGAGTCTGGCCCTATGGCTCAGAAGGGTAGGGAAAGGAAGAGGAAAGCAGTAGTGATAGGGGACTCTATAGTTAGGGGTCAGACAGGTGATTCTGTGGACATAGGAAAGAAACCCTGATGGTAGTTTGCCTCCCAGGTGCCAGGGTCCGGGATGTTTCAGATTGCGTCCACGATATCCTGCAGTGGGAGGGAGAACAGCCAGAGGTCGTGGTACATATTGGTACCAATGACATAGGTAGGAAAAGGGAAGAGGTCCTGAAAAAAGACTACAGGAAGTTAGGAAGGAAGTTGAGAAGCAGGACCGCAAAGGTAGTAATCTCGGGATTACTGCCTGTGCCATGTGACAATGAGTATAGGAATAAAGTGAGGTGGAGGATGAATGCGTGGCTGAGGGATTGGAACAAGGGCAGGAATTCTGATTTCTGGATCGTTGGGACCTCTTTTGGGGCAGGTGTGACCTGTATAAAAAGGACAGGTTGCACTTGAATCCGAGGGGGACCAATATCCTGGCCGGGAGTTTTGCTAAGGCTACTGGGGAGAGTGGGAACCGAACTGAAGAGACTGCGGAAAGAGGAGGTTGGCTCACAAGTAGAGAAAGCTTGTAGACAGTGCGAGAGGGAGGATAGGCAGGTGATAGAGAAGGGACGCGCTCAGACCGAAGGTTTGAGATGCATCTATTTTAATACACGGAGTGTTGTGAACAAAGCGGATGAGTTTAGAGCATGGATCAGTCCTTGGAGCAATGATGTGGTGGCCATTACAGAGACTTGGATGGCTCAGGGACAGGAATGGTTACTTCAAGTGCCGGGTTTTAGATGTTTCAGAAAGGACAGAGAGGGAGGCAAAAGAGGTGGGGGCGTGGCACTGTTGATCAGAGATAGTGTCACAGCTGCAGAAAAGGTGGACGCCATGGAGGGATTGTCTACGGAGTTTCTGTGGGTGGAGGTTAGGAACAGGAAGGGGTCAATAAGTTTACTGGGTGTTTTTTATAGGCATCCGTTAGTCTTGCGAGACCATGGATCTGCGACTGGAAAGTCTTCACTCTCCAGGGCGCAGGCCTGAGCAAGGTTGTATGGAAGACTGGCAGTTGCCCATGCTGCAAGTCTCTCCTCTCCACGACACCGATGTTGTCCAAGGGAAGGGCATTAGGACCCATACAGCTTGGCACCAGTGTCGTTGCAGAGTGCCTTGCTCAAGGACACAACACGCTACCTCGGCTGGGGCTCGAACTCATGACCTTCAGGTCGCTAGTCGAATGCCTTAACCACTTGGCCACGTGTTTTTTATAGGCCGCCCAATAATAACAGGGATATTGAGGAGCAGATAGGGAAACAGATCCTGGAAAGGTGTAATAATAACAGAGTTGTTGTGATGGGAGATTTTAATTTCCCAAATATCCATTGGCTTGTCCCTAGAGCGAGGGGTTTAGATGGGATGGAGTTTGTTTGATGTGTTCAGGAAGGTTTCTTGACACAATATGTAGATAAGCCTACAAGAGCTGTACTTAATTTGGTATTGGGAAATGAACCTGGTCAGGTGTCAGATCTCTCAGTGGGAGAGCATTTTGGAGATAGTGATCATAATTCTATCTCCTTTACAATAGCATTGGAGAGAGATAGGAATAGACAAGTTAGAAAAGCGTTTAATTGGAGTAGGAGGAATTATGAGGCTATCAGTCAGGAAATTGGAAACAGATGATCTCAGGGAAAAGTACAGAAGAAATGTGGCAAGTGTTCAGGGGATATTTGTGTGGAGTTCTGCAAAGGTACGTTCCAATGAGACAGGGAAGTTATGATAGGGTACAGGAACCATGGTGTACAAAGACTGTAATAAATCTAGTCAAGAAGAAAAGAAAAGTTTACAAAAGGTTCAGAGAGCTAGATTATGTTTGAGATCTAGAAGATTATAAGGCTAATAGGAAGGAGCTTTAAAAGGAAATTAGGAGAGCCAGAAGAGGCCATGAGAATGCCTCGGCGGGCAGGATTAAGGAAAACCCCAAGGCATTCTACAAGTATGTGAAATGCAAGAGGATAAGATGTGAAAGAATAGGACCTATCAAGTGTGACAGTGGGAAAGTGTGTATGGAACCGGAGGAAATAGCAGAGGTACTTAATGAATACTTTGCTTCAGTATTCACAATGGAAAAGGATCTTGGTGATTGTAGTGATGACTTGCAGCAGACTGAAAAGCTTGAGCATGTAGATATTAAGAAAGAGGATGTGCTGGTTGGATAAGTCACTGGGACCAGATGAGATGTACCCCAGGCTACTGTGAGAGGCGGGGGAGGAGATTGCTGAGCCTCTGGCGATGATTTTTGCATCATCAATGCGGAAGGGAGAGGTTCCGGAGGATTGGAGGGTTGCAGATATTGTTCCTTTATTCAAGAAAGGGAGTAGAGATAGCCCAGGAAATTATAGACTAATGAGTCTTACGTCAGTGGTTGGTAAAGTGATGGAGAAAATCCTGAGAGGCAGGATTTTTGAACATTTGGAGAGGTATAAAATGATTAGGAATATTCCGCATGGCTTTATCAAGGGCAGGTCTTGCCTTACGAGCCTGATTGAATTTTTTGAGGATGTGACTAAACACATTGATGAAGAAAGAGCAGTAGATGTAGTGTATCTGGATTTCAGCAAGGCATTTGATAAGGTACCCATGCAAGCTTTATTGAGAAAGTAAGGAGGTATGGGATCCAAGGGGACATTGCTTTGTGGATCCAGAACTGGCTTGCTCACGGAAGGCAAAGAGTGGTTGTAGACGGGTCATATTCTGCATGGAGGTCGGTGACCAGTGGTGTGCCTCAGGGATCTGTTCTGGAACCCTTACTCTTAGTGATTTTTATAAATGACCTGGATGAGGAAGTGGAGGGATGGGTTAGTAAGTTTGCTGATGACACAAAGGTTGGGGGTGTTGTGGTAATGTTGCATTTGTATAGGACCCTGGTCAGACCCCACTTGGATACTGTACTCAGTTCTGGTCGCCTTACTACAGGAAGGGTGTGGAAACCATACAAAGAGTGCAGAGGAGATATACAAGTATGTTGCCTGGATTGGGGAGCATGCCTTATGAGAATAGGTTGAGTGAACTCGGCCTTTTCTCCTTAGAGCGGCGGAGGATGAGAGGTGACCTGACAGAGGTGTATAAGATGATGAGAGGCATTGATCGTGTGGATAGGCAGAGGCTTTTTCCCAGGGCTGAAATGGTTGCCACAAGAGGACACAGATTTAAGGAGCTGGGGAGTAGGTGCAGAGGAGATGTCAGAGGTAAGTTTTTACTCAGAGAGTGGTGAGTGTGTGGAATGGGCTGCCAGCAATGGTGATGGAGGCGGATACGATAGGGTCTTTTAAGAGACTCCTGGATAGGTACATGGAGCTTAGAAAAATAGAGGGCTATAGGTAAGCCTAGTAATTTCTAAGGTAGGGACATGTTCGGCACAACTTTGTGGGCCGAAGGGCCTGTATTGTGCTGTAGGTTTTCTATGTTTCTATATGAAGAAGGCTCTGACTATCCACATGATCAATGCCTGTCATCATCTTATACACCTTTATCAGGTCACCTCTCATCCTCCATCGCTCCAAGGAAAAGAGACCGAGTTCACTCAACCTATTCTCATAAGGCATGCTCCCCAATCCAGGCATCTTCCTTGTAAGTCTCCTCTGCATCCTTTCTATGGCTTCCACATCCTTCCTGTAGTGAGGCAACCAGAACTGAGCACAGTATTCCAGGTGGGGTCTGACCAGGGCCCTATATAGCTGCAACATTACCTCTCGGCTCCTAAACTCAGTCCCATGATTGATGAAGGCCAATCCACCATATGCTTTCTTAACCACAGAGTCAACCTGCACAGCAGCTTTGAGTGTCCTATGGACTCGGACCCCAAGAGCCCTCTGATCCTCCACACTGCCAAGAGTCTTACCATTAATACTATATTCTGTCATCATATTTGACCTACTAAAATTAACCACCTCACACTTATCTGGGTTGAACTCCATCTGCCACTTCTCAGCCCAGTTTTTCATCCTATCAATGTCCTGCTGTAACCTCTGACAGCCCTCCACACTATCCACAACACCCCCAACCTTTGTGTCATCAGCAAATTTCCTAAGCCATCCCTCCACTTCCTTATCTGGGTCATTTGTAAAAATCACGAAGAGTAGGGGTCCCAGGACAGATCCCTGAGGTACACCACTGGTCACCGACCTCCATGCAGAATATGACCCATCTACAATCACTCTTTGCCTTCCGTGGGCAAGCTAGTTCTGAATCCACAAAGCAATGTCCCCTTGGATCCCATACCTCCGTACTTTCTCAATAAGCCTTGCATGGGGTACCTTATCAAATGCCTTGCTGAAATCCATATACACTACATCTACTGCTCTACCTCCATCAATGTGTTTAATCACATCCTCAAAAAATTCAATCAGGTTCGTAAGGAACGACCTGCCTTTGACAAAGCCATGCTGACTATTCCTAATCATATTTTGCCTCTCCAAATGATCATAAATCCTGCCTCTCAGGATCTTCTCCATCAACTTACCAACCACTGAAGTAAGAAACTACTTTATATTATTGACTAGT
This sequence comes from Mobula birostris, assembly GCF_030028105.1. Classification (NCBI taxonomy): domain Eukaryota; kingdom Metazoa; phylum Chordata; class Chondrichthyes; order Myliobatiformes; family Myliobatidae; genus Mobula; species Mobula birostris. Next base: position 173,171,015 of record NC_092376.1, read on the forward strand.
CTGCTCTCATATTTCATCTTTTCCATTCTTATAACTTTTTTAGTTGCCTTTTGTTGCTTCCCAATCCCAATCATCCAACTTCCCACTCACTTTTTTTTTACCTTATATGCTCTTTCCGTGGCTTTTATGCAGTCCTTAACTTCCTTAGTTAGCCACAGTTGCCTACCCCTGCCATTTGAGAACTACTTCTTCTGTTGGATTTTGCTATTCTGGGCCTTGTGATCTGTTCCCAGAAACTTCAACCATCTCTGCTCTGCCGTCATCCCCACCAGTACCCCCCTCCAATCTTAAACACAAAATAATGGGCAGATGCTGTGATCAAAGCAACACTACAGTACGCTGGATGAACTCAGCAGGTCGGGCAGCATCAGTGGAAACGATGAATTGACGTTTCAGGCCGGAACCTGATGAAGGGTTCCGGCCCGAAACGTCAATTCATCGTTTCCACTGATGCTGCCTGACCTGCTGAGTTCATCCAGCGTACTGTAAGTGTTGCTCCCTCCTCCAATCTACCTGGGCAAGCACCTCTCTCTTGCCTCTGTAATTCCCTTTATTCCATTGCAATTCTGATACATGTGTCTCATGCTTCTCCCTCTCCTATTGCTGTATGATTTCAATCATATCACGATCACTGCCTGCTAAGGGTTCCTTTACATTGAGCTCCCTAATAAGATCTGATTTATTACATAACACCCAATCTAAGATGGCCTTTCCCCGAATACTCACTGTGTGTCCGAGCAGAACTCTCCCACGGCTGACTGTACCTGAAGGCCACTGTCACTGGGATGTTTGAAGGAAGGTTTCTGTTTAGTCTTATTCGCACTGTTGCCTGCGAAGAGTTTTTTTCGTTTTCCTTGTGATAGAATGGGTTTCCTCCAGCCGCTCCGGTTTCCTCCCGCATTCCAAACACTTCACTCAGAGTGTGGAACAAGCTGCCAGCACGAGCCCGATTTCACTCTTTTTGAGGAGTTTGGATGGGAGGGGCATGGGGGGCTGTGGTCCTGGTGCAGGGTGAAATGGTTCGGCGTGGACTCGGTGGGCTGAAAAGCCCGTTTCTGTGCTCTACATTTCTCTGACTGTGCTAAGACCATAAGACACAGGAGCAGAATTAGGCCACCTGACCCATCGAGTCTGCTCCACCATTCAATCATGGCTGACCCTTTTTTTTTAATCTTCTCCTCAACCCCAGTTCCCAGCCTTCTCCCTGTGACCTTTGATGCCATGTCCAATCAAGAACCTATCAATCTCTGCCTTAAGTACACCCAGTGACCTGGCCTCCACAGCTGCATGTGGCAACAAATTCCACAAATTCATCACCCCCTGGTTAAAGAAGTTTCTCCGCATTTCTGTTTTGAAAGGGCACCCCTTTATTCTGTGGCTGTGCTCTCTTGTCCTAGACTCTCCTACTATGGGAAACGTCCTTCCCACATCTACTCTATCTAGGACTTCCAACATTCGAAAGGTTTCAATGAGATCCCCCCCTCATCCTTCTGAATTCCAGTGAGTACAGATGCAGTGCCATCAAATGTTCCTCATATGATAAGCCTGTAATTCCTGGAATCATCCTTGTGAGCCTCCTCTGGGCCCTCTCCAATGCCAGCACGTCTTTTCTAAGATGAGCCCAAACTATTCACAATACTCAAGATGAGGCCTCACCAGTGCCTTATAAAGCCTCAGCACCACATCCCTGCTCTTGTATTCTAGACCTCTTGAAATGATTGCTGACATGGCATTTGCCTTCCTCACCACTGATTCAACCTGCAAGTTAACCTTTAGGGTGTTCTGCACAAGGACTCCCAAATCCCTCTGCATCTCAGAATCCTGGATTTTCTCCCCATTTAGAAAATAGTCCGTATATTTATTTCTGCTACCAAAGTGCGTGACCGTGCATTTTCCAACATTTGTATTTCATTGTGGTGCACTGGTTAGCAGGTTAATTGGTCACGTGGGTGTGATTGGATGGCACAGGAGGGCCTGTTACCATGCCGTATCTCTAAATAAGTTGTCACATAGACATCGAAAAGATGTGTCATTCGTTTCAACGACTGACACAGTCTGAGGGTTGTGCTGAGGGGGTGGAGTAGCAGCTTGCAAGTGTTGCCACACCTCTGGTGCAAACGTAGCATTCCCACAGCCCACTCACCCGAACCCGTGTTACTTTGGAATGTGGGGAGAAAGAGGAGCACCCTGAGGAGAAGTGGGCAGTCACGGGGAGAAGGTAGAGGCAGAGGTGGGAATGCCACCCAGTTTGGTGGCGCTGTAAAGTGTTACGCTAACCACTGTACGACTGTGCTGCACAGAAGACTGCACCGTGAGCACGTGTGGGAAGTCTGACGCAAAGATCAGGCAGCTAGAGAGCAGTGCACTCTGCCGTCGGTGAGTGAAAGTGGCCGGATGTTCTAACCTGATGCTTCTGTCCTCGTGTTTCAGGCTACAGACTGCTGTTCCAGCCCGTTATCAAGCAGGTTGTGGATTTCTATCAGCCAACCTGCATCGTGCTCCAGGTAACATTCTTGCCATTTGCTGATTCCCCAAAACCTTCAGTGGCCCCTAGAGTAACAGCAAGTCGGGATGGGTCCCTGATGTTGGTGTGAGGGCAATGCTGCCACTCCACTAGTCTCTAGAGTTCCACCCGGCAATAAGTGGAGGGCAGGTCCTGCTCCTCTCCCAGTCCATTGAACACACCCATTCTGTGGTTCCTACTTGCCCCACGTCAGCCCCCTCTTCACTGCTGACATGGCTCATCCCAGTGAGTTCTGTAGGCATTCATTTTCCTATATCCTTGGAAACCTGGTCTGCTGTACTGGGACCAGTCGTTCATCTGTATAGAGCATCACATTTCAGAGCAGGCATCTGCCTTTTCTCTTTGCTGTTGTAGCCCTGTAAAACCCTGGTTAGGCCCCACTTGGAGTACTGTGTTCAGTTTTGGTTGCCTCATTGTAAGAGGGATGTGGAAACTTTAGAGAGAGTGCAGAGGAGATTTGTCAGAATACTGCCTGGGCATCAGGTTTTGGATCTCTCTCCCTGCCCCTCCACCTCACCTTCCCCCCACTCCCTCTCCTCCTACCCCTCCCCCTCTTACACTCCCTCTTTCTCCCTCTTCCACTCCCTCTTTCTCCCTCTTCACCTCTCCCTCTGTTCTGTGGGTGTCTGGGTTTCCAGGGATGGGGATTTATGTGGCCATACCTGGCTTTCTCTCTCTCGCCCTCACCCTTCCCCTCCCCTCCCCCTTACCCCCCTTCCCTCCCTCGCTCCCTCCCCCACTCCCCTCTTCGTCCACTCCCGTTTTCCCGCTCCGCCCTCTCCCCGCCCTTTACCCCCACCCTCCCCACTCTGCCCTTCCCCCTCTATGTCTCTCCCTCTCGCCATTCCGAGGTTCATCGGTGGGTCTCTGGGTTTCCAGAGATGGGGATTCCCATGGCCACGCCTGACATGTCCCTCTCCCTCTCACCATTCCGAGGTTCATCGGTGGGTCTCTGGGTCGCACACTTGGTGAATCATGCGGCTGTTCCTGACGCTTACCTCTTCTCTCTCTGTTGCAGTGCGGTGCGGATTCCCTCGGCTGTGATCGGCTCGGTTGTTTCAATCTCAGTATTAAAGGGCACGGGTAACTTTGGCTTTTCCTGTTCTGCATGCTGTGATCCGCACGGTGACCAGAATCGTCCTTGTCATAGAGTGATAGAACAGTACAGCACAGAAACAGGCTGTTCGGCCCCTCTAGCCTGTGCCAAGCTGTTAATCTACCTCGTCCCATCGATTTGCACACCCACACCCATCCCATCCATGTACCTATCTAAACTTCTCATCAAACCCACGTCCACCACTTCCACTGGCAGCCAATTCAAGTCAAGTCAAGTCATTTTTTATTGTCATCTCAACCATAACCGCTGGTACAGAACATAGTAAAAATGAGACAATGTTTTCCAGGACCATGGTGCTACATGAAACAATACAAAAACTACACTGAGCTACGTAAGAAAAAACACAAAAACTACACTAGACTACAGACCTATCCGGGACTGCACAAAACAGTGCAGGCACTACAATAAATAATAAACAAGACAATAGGCACAGTAGAGGGCAGTAGGTTGGTGTCAGTCCAGGCTCCGGGTATTGAGAAGTCTGATGGCTTGGGGGAAGAAACTGTTACATAGTCTGGTCGTGAGAGCCTGAATGCTTCGGTGCCTTTTTCCAGATGGCAGGAGGGAGAAGAGTTTATATGAGGGGTGCGTGGGGTCCTTCATAATGCTGTTTGCTTTGTGGATGCAGCATGTGGTGTAAGTGTCTGTGATGGTGGGAAGAGAGACCCCGATGATCTTCTCAGCTGACCTCACTATCTGCTGCAGGGTCTTGCGATCTGAGATGGTGCAATTTCCGAACCAGGCAGCGATGCAGCTGCTCAGGATGCTCTCAATACAACCTCTGTAGAATGTGGTGAGGATGGGGGGTGGGAGATGGACTTTTCTTAGCCTTCGCAGAAAGTAGAGATACTGCTGGGCTTCCTTTGCTATGGAGCTGGTGTAGAGGGACCAAGTGAGATTTTCCGCCAGGTGAAAACCAAGAAATTTGGTGCTCTCACCAAAATTCCACACTCTCACCACCCTCTAAGTGACAAAGATCCACCTCAGGTTCCCCTTAAATATTTAATCTTTCCCCTTAACTCGTGACCCCTAATTCTAGTCTCACCCAATCTCAGTGGAAAAAGCTTGCTTGTATTTACCCTATCTATACCCTTCATAATTCGGTATACCTCTATCAAATCCCTCCTCATTCTCCTACACACCAGGGAATAAAGTCCGAACCTTTTCAACCTTTCCCTATAACTCAGGTCCTCACGTCCAGGTGACATCATTATCATTTTTTTCTGTTGCAGTTGAATGCAGTCAGCATTGATTTAATTGAATGTTGTGAGCAGAAACAGGGGTGGTGGGGAGGCAGCGATGCTCACCTGTAGGGTGTGATCTGCAGTGTGGGTCATTACAGCACGTTTCAGAGCCCAAACCTGTAGTATGGGTCATTACAGCACGTTAGAGCCCTCACCTGTAGTGTGGGTCATTACAGCAAGTTAGAGCCCTCACCTGTAGTGTGGGTCATTACCGCACGTTAGAGCCCTCACCTGTAGTGTGGGTCATTACAGCACGTTAGAGCCCTCACCTGTAGTGTGGGTCATTACAGCAAGTTAGAGCCCTCACCTGTAGTGTGGGTCATTACAGCACGTTAGAGCCCTCACCTGTAGTGTGGGTCATTACAGCACGTTAGAGCCCTCACCTGTAGTGTGGGTCATTACAGCACGTTAGAGCCCTCACCTGTAGTGTGGGTCATTACAGCACATTACAGAGCCCTCACCTGTACAGTGTGGGTCATTACAGCACGCTACAAAGCCCTCACTTGCAGAGTAGAACAGGCCTTTCCAGCCCTTCGAGCCGCCCCAATTTAACCCTAACTTAATCACGGGACAACTTACAATAACCAGTGGGAGAAAACCAACACATTCCATGGGGAGGATGTACAGATTCCTTATAGACGACGCTAGAATTGTACTTAAATACTAACGCCCCAAGCTGTCATAGTGTCACATTAACCATTGGCACTAATGGAGTTGTTGTGCTTGCAGGGACTGTGTGGAGTTCGTGAAGAGTTTCAATATCCCTCTGCTGGTGATGGGTGGCGGGGGTTATACAGTCCGCAACGTTGCCAGGTGCTGGTAAGTGCTGTCAGTTGAGTTTCAGGTTCAGATTCTTTTACTTATCACTTGTACATTGAAACATCCGGTGAAATGTGTTGTTTTGGGGGTTGGGGTATCGTGGAACCGCTTGGTCAAGCACCTACGCTCTGTCCACTACAAAAGGCAGGATTTCCTGGTGGCCAATCATTCCATTCCCCATCCCCATCCCCATCTCCATCTCCATCACTGAAGCTTTATAAGATACTAGTCAGCCCACATATTGTCAACAGTTTTGGGCCCCTTATCTCAGAAAGGATGTGTTGTCATTGGAGAGAGTCCAGAGGAGGTTCACGAGGATGATTTCAGGAATGAAAGGGTTAACATATGAGGATCATTTGGCAGCTTTGGGCCTGTACTCACTGGAATTTAGAAGAATGTGGGGGCATCTCATTGAAACTTACTGAACGTTGAAAGGACTTGATAGGGTGGATGTGGAGAGGATGTTTCCTATGGTGGGGGTATCCAGAACATCCTCAAAATTGAGAGGTGACTTTTAGAACAGAAGTAAGGAGGAATTTTTTAGTCAAAGAGTGGTGAATTTGTGGAATGCTCTGCCACAGACTGTGGTGGAGGCCAAGTCCGTGGGTATATTCAAAGCAGAAGTTGATAGATTCCTGATTGGTCAGGGCTTCAAGGGATATGGTGAGAGGGTAGGTGGTATGGGGTTGAATGGGATCCGTGATCAGCCATGATGAAATGGTGGAGCGAACTCGATGGACTGAATGGCCTAATTCTGCTGTTACGTCCTATGGTCTTATTCTGACGTCGTGGTCCATGGTCTCATCTATCTGCACAATGAGGCCACTCTCAGGTTGGAGAAATATCACCTCAGATTCCACCTAGGTAGCCTCCAGCCTGATGGCATGAATATCAATTTCTCCAACTTCCAATAATTCCTTCCCCTTCTCCCTTTTTCCATTCTCCATTCACGTTCCCCTCTCAGCCCTTCTCTTCACCCGCCCATCATGTCCTGCTGGTTCCTCTCTCCCTTCCTTTTCTCACATGGTCCACTCTCCTCTCCTATCAGATTCCTTCTTCTTCAGCAATTTACCTTTTCCACCGATCAATTTAATATCAGAGAATATATACAGTCTACAAGCTGAAATCCTTACTCTTCACGGACATCCACGAAACAGAGAGAACAAAACCCAAAGAATGAATGACAGAAAAAAACGTTTGAATCCCAAAGCCCTCCATCACAGGCAGCTAAAGCAGTAGCCCCACCACCCACTATGTAAGCCCCCAGAGACCATGGTCGAGAGTCCATCAGAAACTATTGTCCATCCCAACACTTCGACATCTTTCTTTTTCAATCTTTTTATTAATTTTCAAATCCATAAACATAATATCAGTATGAAGAGATTGGGATTACATGATTGGTAATTAGCATATGCGAATATAAACTACAGATAACACAAGTATACTAAGCCTTCCAAACTCTTAATGTAATTAAACATGATAAAAAGAAAAATGAAAAGATGTCAGGAAAAAAGAACCCAAGTTAGAAAAATTGAACTAAACAAAACAAAGCTGGGCTATTATATAACATCGGATACATTCATTAATGTCATTAACTCCACTCCTCTGTCCATGTATTTAAGGTTAATAAAAAGGATTCGGAAAAGGTCAAGCTACATCATATGAAAGTGTTGAATAAATGGCCTCCAAGTCTCTTCAAATTTAATTGAAGGGTCAAAAGTGACACTTCTGATTTTTTCTAAATTTAAACAAGATATAGTTTGGGAAAACCATTGACATGTAGTAGGAGGATTGATCTCTTTCCAATTCAATAAGATGGATCTTCTAGCCATTAATGTAGCAAATGCAATTATCCGACGGGCTGAGGAGGATAAATAACTATGTTCCATCATTGGTAAACCAAAAATTGCAGTAATAGGGTGAGGTTGTAAATCAATATGCAAAACTGTTGAAATAGTATCAAAAATGGCTTTCCGATATTTTTCCAAAAGAGGGCAAGACCAGAGCATATGAGTCAAAGAAGCTAGCTCAGAGTGACATCTGTCACAAACAGGACTTATAGGACAGTAAAAACGAGCTGGTTTATCTTTAGACATGTAGGCCCTATGCTCCACCTTAAATTGTATCAACACATGTTTAGCACATATAGAGGAAGAGTTAACTAATTGGAAAATTTTCTCCCACTTTTCTATAGGTACGAAAAGTTGAAGTTCCCTTTCCCATTCATTCTTAATTTTATCAGATATACCTGGCTGTACTTTCATAATCATATCATAAATAGTTGCTATTAAACCCTTCTGATATGGGTTTAAAGTTAAAATTTTTTACATGATATCAGTTGAATATGAAGTCAGAAAAGTAGGTAGCGTAGTATTTAAAAAGTTTCTAATTTGTAAGTATCTAAAAAAAAAGGGATCTGGGCAAATTTTATTTATTAGACAACTGTTCAAAAGACATGAGACAGTTATCTAAGGATAAGTCACGAAAACATATTATACCCTTCACTTTCCATGCCAAGAAGACTTGATCCATTACAGAGGGTTGGAAAAAAAATTAGATATAATAGGGCTTGATAAAATAAATTTGTTCAAACCAAAAAGTTTATGAAATTGAAACCATATTCGTAATGTTTGTTTAACAATTGGATTAACCATTTGTTTATTCAATTTGGAAAGAACAAAGGGAAACGAAGCCCCTAAAATAGAAACCAATGAAAACCTTTGTACAGATTTACATTCAAGGTTTACCCATCGTGGACTTGGGATTATATCCAAATCCTGTGTCCAAAATATTAAATATCGGTTATTAATTGCCCAGTAATGAAGTCTTAAATTCGGCAATACCAAACCACTATCCTTTTTAGACTTCTGTAAGTATTTTTTACTTAGCCTAGGATTTTTATTCTGCCATATATATGAAGAAATTTTAGAGTCAACAGCATCAAAAAAGGATTTAGAAATAAAAATTGGTACCGCTTGAAATAGATATAGAAATTTAGGTAGAATAATCATCTTAATAGCATTGATTTGAACAATCAGTGATAAAGACAATGGAGACCATTTAGTAAGCAATTGTTTAACCTGATTAATTAAAGGTAAAAAATTGGCCTTAAATTAATCTTTATACTTCTTAGTAATCTTAACACCCAGGTAAGTTAAATAGTCAGTAACCAGTCTGAATGGTGAACGTCTATAAATTGGAACCTGAATGTTTAATGGGAAGGGTTCACTCTTATTAAGATTCATTTTTTAGCCAGAAAAGTTACTAAACTGAGCAAGCAGGGATATTACTGCAGGAATGGATTTCTCAGGGTTAGAGATATATAGTAACAGATCATCTGCATACCTTCCATTCGGAGAAGAAAGTCTGAGAATTGGAGCGGGAGTGCGGCGGAAGCCATTTTGATTTTTTCTTTTTCTCATCGGAGTTAAGAGAGGCGGGACTGCGCAGGCGTGTGACGTCGGGCAGTGAAGCGCGGAAGATTTAAAAGGAACACAACCTTATACAGCGGGCAGCATCGTTTTGTGGGCGGCGGAGTGAGCCGGGAGCAGAGTGAAGGCTTAAGGGCTTTGCCTCAACGGGCTTAGGTGGAAACGGGCGAGGCAAAGTAGGTTTGGTTTTCAATTTTTCCTGTTATTTGAGGAAAGGGGGAAGTATGAGTGTGAGGGCAGCTTGCTGTTCTCGGTGTCGGATGTGGGAGGCTCTGGAGTCTCCTAGACTCCCGGACGTCCACATCTGCGCTGAGCTGCAGCTCCTAAGGGACCGTGTTAGGGAACTGGTGCTGCAGCTCAATGACCTTTGTCTGGTCAGGGAGAGTGAGGAGTTGATAGAGAGGAGTTTCAGGCAGGTGGTCACACCGGGGCCACGGGAGGCAGACAAGAGGGTCACGGTTAGGAGGGGGAAGGGGAAGTATCAGGTACTAGAGAGTACCCCAGTGGCTGTGCCCCTTAACAATTGGTACTCCTGTTTGAGTACTGTTGGGGGGGGGGGGACAGCTTACCTGGGGGAGGCAACAGTGGCCGTGCCTCCGGCACAGAGTCTGGCCCTGTAGCTCAAAAGGGTGGGGAAGGGAAGAGGAGGGCAGTAGTAATAGGGGACTCGATAGTTAGGGGGTCAGATAGGCGATTCTGTGGACGCAGTCAGGAGACCCGGATGGTAGTTTGCCGCCCTGGTGCCAGGGTCCGGGATGTTTCTGATTGCGTCCAAGATATCCTGAAATGGGAAGGTGAGGAGCCAGAGGTCGTGGTACATATAGGTACCAATGACATAGGTAGGAAAAGGGAAGAGGTCCTGAAAGGAGAATATAGGGAGTTGAGAAGAAGGACCGCAAGGGTAGTAATCTCGGGATTACCGCCTGTGCCACGTGACAGTGAGAGTAGGAATGGAATGAGGTGGAGGATAAATGTGTGGCTGAGGGATTGGAGCGGGGGCAGGGATTCAAGTTTCTGAATCATTGGGACCCCTTTTGGCGCAGGTGTGACCTGTACAAAAAGGACGGGTTGCACTTGAATCCTAGGGGGCCCAATATCCTGGCGGGGAGATTTGCGAAGGCTACTGAGGAGACTTTAATCTAGAATGTTTGGGGGGTGGGAATCAAATTGAAGAGACTAGGAGAGAGGTGGTTAGTTTACAAATAGAGAAAGCTAGTAGACAGTGTGTGAGGGAGGATAGGCAGGGGATAGAGAATGGGCGTACTCAGACCGAAGATGTAGGGGAGAAGGAAGAAAAATAAAACAAAGTTGTTTGCACCATTAGGGATAACCAGAGAGTAAGGTGGAGAGTTTCTTAAATGCATCTATTTTAATGCTAGGAGCATTGTAAGAAAGGTGGATGAGCTTAGAGCATGGACTGATACCTGGAAATATGATGTTGTAGCTATTAGTGAAACATGGTTGCAGGAGGGGTGTGATTGGCAACTAAATATTCCTGGATTTCGATGCTTCAGGTGTGATAGAATCGGAGGGGCAAGAGGGGGAGGTGTTGCATTGCTTGTCAGAGAAAATATTACAGCGGTGCTCTGGCAGGATAGATTAGAGGACTCGTCTAGGGAGGCTACTTGGGTGGAATTGAGGAATGGGAAAAGTGTAGTGACGCTTATAGGGGTGTATTATAGACCACCTAATGGGGAGCAAGAATTGGAGGAGCAAATTTGTAAGGAGATAGCAGATATTTGTAGTAAGCACAACGCTGTGATTGTGGGAGATATTAATTTTCCACACATAGACTGGGAAACCCATTCTGTAAAAGACCTGGATGGTTTGAAGCTTGTAAAATATGTGCAAGATAGATTTTTGCAGCAATACATAGAGGTACCAACTAGAGAAGGGGCAGTGTTGGATCTCCTGTTAGGGAATGAGATAGGTCAGGTGATGGAGGTATGTGTTGGGGAGCATTTCGGGTCCAATGATCACAATGCCATTAGTCTCAATATAATTATGGAGAAGCATAGGACTGGACCCAGGGTTGAGATTTTTGATTGGAGAAAGGCTAACTTTGAGGAGATGCGAAACGATTTAGAAGGAGTGGATTGGGACAATTTGTTTTATGGGAAGGATGTAATAGAGAAATGGAGGTCATTTAAAGGTGAAATTTTGAGGATACAGAATCTTTATGTTCCTGTTAGGTTGAAAGGAAAGGTTAAAAGTTTGAGAGAGCCATGGTTTTCAAGGGATATTGGAAACTTGGTTTGGAAAAAGAGAGATATCTACAATAAATATAGGCAGCATGGAGAACCTGACCTCGATTGCCCAATCAGCTGCTTTCTGCTGAGTCTGAGCTATTCAAATCTTGATTGACTTGATTGCACAGTCCGGACAAATATCGGACTAAAATTTAATTTCTCAAGCGTACTAAATAAATATGCCCATTCAACTCTGTCAAACACTTTCTCAGCGTCCAGTGACATGACACATTCTGGAGTTCTAGATGAAGAAGTATAAACAATATTCATTAATCTCCTAATATTAAAAGACGAATAATGACTTTTAATAAATCCAGTCTGGTCAACAGAAATAATTTGAGGCAATCCATTCTCCAATCTAGTTGCCAGTATTTTAGAAAAAATCTTGGAATCCACATTCAGCAAGGATATTGGCCTATATGATGCACATTCAGTAGGATTCTTATCTTTTTTAAGAATTAGGGAAATAGAGGCTCCATAAAAAGATTGTGGTAATTTACCTATAAATAATGCATCCTTAAAGATTCTACATAACCAAGGAGAAAGTATAGTAGAAAAGGATTTTAAAAGTTCTACTGTGTAGCCATCCGGACCAGGTGCTTTACCTGAATTCATCGAAGAAATAAAATCCTTTATTTCTTCTTCTGTAATAGGTACATCTAATGTTAAACGTTCATTGGGTGGTAATTTCAGAATATTCAATTTCCTTAAAAATTCATGCATTATAGTGGGATCATCAGGAAATTCTGATTGATATAATGAAGTATAAAATTCTTGAAAAGATTTATTTATCTCATCATGATCAACCATCAGACTACCATCTCGTTTACGAATCTTAATAATCTGGCATTTAACCAAAGCAGTTTTCAATTGATTAGCCAGTAATTTACCAGACTTATCACCATGTATATAAAACTGACTCCTAGTTTTAATTAATTGATTTTCAATTGAAGATGTTAGTAATAAACTATGCTCCATTTGAAGTTCGACTCTCTTTTTATGAAGCTCCTTGCTGGGAGCAATGGAATATTTCTTGTCAATTTCTTTAATCTTGTCAACCAGCATAAGTATTTCATTATTAATACCCCCTTATCCCCACCCACAAAAGCCTGAAACAAAGCCAAAGTCCAGCCGAAGAATAATCTAACACTAAATCTAACCCCATCTCTCCTGAAGGCAGCCCGGAAATATATGTTTTTAAAAAACCACCCATAGTCAAAATAAGTAAAAAAAAAAAAAAAAAAGATTACCATAAATGGAAAAAAACTACAGCAATTAGTAAAACACAAAATTTCAAACATAAAACAGAGTATCATCTTACTAACATGTCAAAAAAAGAACAAGTGCCAATTCATATTGTTAGTTATTTTCAAACATGAACGATTGAAAATATTTTATACTTTATTGTCGCCAAACAATTGATACTAGAACGTACAATCATCACAGTGATATTTGATTCTGCGCTTCCCACTCCCTGGATTATGAATATTAAATATTAAAAATAGTAAAATTAGTAAATATTAAAATTTTAAATTATGAATCATAAATAGAAAGTAGAAAAATGGAAAATAAGGTAGTGCAAAAAAACTGAGAGGCAGGTCCGGATATTTGGAGGGTACGGCCCAGATCCGGGTCAGAATCCGTTCAGCAGTCTTATCACAGTTGGAAAGAAGCTGTTCCCAAATCTGGCCATATGAGTCTTCAAGCTCCTGAGCCTTCTCCCGGAGGGAAGAGAGACGAAAAGTGTGTTGGCTGGGTGGGTCATGTCCTTGATTATCTTGGCAACACTGCTCTAACAGCATGCAGTGTAAAGTGAGTTCAAGGACGGAAGATTGGTTTGTGTGATGAGCTGTGCCGTGTTCACGATCTTCTGCAGCTTCTTTCAGTCTTGGACAGGACAGCTTCCTTACCAGGTTGTGATGCACCCTAGAAAAATGCTTTCTACAGTGCATCTATAAAAATTAGTGAGGGTTTTAGGGGCCAGGCCAAATTTCTTTAGTTTTCTCAGGAAGTAAAGGCGCTGGTGGGCCTGAATAACGCACCGAAAAAAAATAAGGTCATGGGGAAGAAGAAAGCAAGACGACATCTTGAAATGTAAAAAAGCAAAAAAAAAAACAAATACTTCCCCATTAAAATTTCAAAGAAAGTGGAATCAAACACCAAATCTTCTACTTACTTTCGGAAACAAAAGATTAGAAGTAAAAAAAAACAGTACCACTAAAGGAAAAAGAAAATTTTTATCTGGAAATATGAAAAATACCTACACTACAAACCAAAAGCTAAAACACTCAAATTATAAAAGTCCAGATCTGTAAGCTAGTTATTAGCTTAAAAAAGACAAATAAGAACAGAGATGAAAAAAAAACAGTACATTAATTAGTCCGTAGCAGACGAACACTGATCATCAAGAAACCTTTGAGCTGCACTTGGAGAATTAAACGACGAGAATTATCTGAGAGAACAATTCTCAGATGTGCTGGGAACAGCAGAGCTGGTTTAAGGCCCTTCCGATTACATTCGGACATCAGTGGTTTAAAAGACATCCGTTCCCTCAGAACTTCAGGACTAAAATCTTCGACGAGGCGAAATTTGAAATTTTGAAATTCGATCATACCTTTCCACTGGGCAACTCGTATCAAACGATCCTTGATGTGAGCATAATGGAAATGAATTATAACGGGTCTCAGCTTAGATTCTATGGGAGGTTTGGGACGGAGCGTACGGTGCGCTCCATCGATCAACGGAAGAGCATCCAGAACTTCTGAGCCAAACACATTGAGAAAAGTATTTAATAGGATCACCCCTCTTGATATCTTCGGGAAGCCCGATTATCCGCAGATTCTGTCTCCGGGATCGATTTTCGGGGTCGATAACCTTGGATTTGTAACATTCCAACAGTTGAGATGTCGAAAATAGATTTTGTTCCAGGAACACTTTGACATCTCAGACAGGCTCCCTCTTGCTAATGAGGGAAACCAGATATTACTTCTGTCCCTGCAAGGGCAGAGGCCGACAGCTCGCTTTTTTGATATTACAATCTGTAGAGTTGCTTGTTCAAGTTCCCCTGACACTCTCTGCCATCGAGAGAGAGCGGGGTCCTCCAACAGCTGCGCCTGTTGCCTTGATGTTTCCACCTCCCACAAAGCTTCAGTCGGTAACGTTGGTGAGGAACGGGATCGTCCACAAGGCGCACCCCGAAGGATCGTGAGATGCCAAAGTGCAGGCCACTCAATGGGTTTGAAAAGTGAGAACCCACCGCCCGTGAAGAATGTAGTTTGAGCGCAGCTGTAGATCACGGTCTCCAACAAGAACCCAGCCACCTCGAAAAGGACAAAGAAAGAGATATGAGAACAGCAGGAGATTTAAACTGGTTCGCAAATGGACTTAAAGAAGTCGCCCAAGTCTGCCATCTTTTGCTCCTCCCAGCTTCTTACTCCATTCCCCTCCCACACTTCCCCCTCACTTGGTCTTACCTATCACCTGCCAGTTTGTATGCCTTCCCCTCTCCCCTCCTCCTCATTCTGGCTCGTTCCCTTTCCAGTCCTGATGAAGGGTCTCGGCCTGAAACGTCGACTGTTAATTTCACTCCAGAGATGCTGTCTGACCTGCCGAGCTCCTCCAGCGTTGTATGTGTTGCCAGCACGTGATGCATTGAAAAGGACGGGAGAAGCAGGCTCCCAGTGTGATTGTTGGAAAGCAGCCTTCTGTTCATTGTTCTCTCTCTCTCCTAGGACATTCGAAACTTCGTTACTGGTTGACGAAGAGATTAGTGACGAGCTGCCATATAACGGTAAGTTAACTGGTGTCAGAGGTGCTAAACTCTAACTCACCAGGCAAAGTTAGAATGTAATCACTGAAACTAGGTTGCCGATGAGCATCAGAACATAGTTAATTAGCAGTGGGGAATTCATTGCCACAGATGGCTGAGGAGGCCAAGTCATGGCTATATTTAAAATGGAGGTTCATAGATTCTTGATGAGTCAGAGCCTCAGGAGAATGGGGTTGAAAGGGATAATAAATCATTTATGATGGACGATGAGCTGAATGGTTTAATTCTGCTCCTATGTATTATGGTCTTTTGGTCTAACCAACACTGAGTTCTGGTGAGAGCTAGCACCGAAACTACCCTGGGAGTGGAATTGTGCCTGTGCTGTGGTCAATTTTGTCAGAGCTTGCAAGGAGGGATGAGGCACAGTGTGGTCAACACCGGCAGTAACTCAACAACAGTCCTGATGAAGGGTCTCGGCCCGAATTGTTGACTGTTTATTCCCCTCCATAGATGCTGCCTGACCTGCTGAGTTCCTCCAGCATTTTGTGTGTGTTGCTCTGGATTTCCAGCATCTGCAGAGTCTTTTGTGTTAACTCAACAATTCCCTCTTCCTCAGAGTACTTTGAGTACTTTGCACCAGACTTCACGCTTCACCCGGATGTGAGCACCAGGATTGAGAACCAGAACACAAGGCAGGTTAGTGCTTGGTCCGAGTACCCACCCTGTATCTGGTAGGTGGGATATTTTACTTGTGAAATTTGTACTCAGTGAGGTGAGAGAAACATAAATGTTGTTTGTTTATCTTTTCCCAAAGCAGGGACAGCATAGATTAGATTATGATTAGATTAGATTATGAGGACACTCAGTCCTCGTTTATTGTCATTTAGAAATGCATGCATTAAGAAATGATACAGTGTTCCTCCAGTATGATATCACAGAAACACAAGACAGACCAAGACTAAAACTCACAAAACCACATAATTATAAAATATAGTTACAACAGTGCAAAGCAATACTGTAATTTGATAAAGAGCAAACCATGGGCACGTTAAAAAAAAAGTCTCAAAGTCCCGATAGCCCCATCATCTCACGCAGATGGCAGAAGGGAGAAACTCTGCCTGCCATGAATCTCCAGCGCCGCAAACTTGCCGATGCCGCATCCTGGAAGCACTCGACCACAGCCGACTCTTGAGTCCGCCCGAAAACTTTGAGCCTCCGACCAGCCCTCCGACACTGAGCCAAGCGCTTCGACCCTGCCCCGGCCGCCGAGCAACAAGCAAAGCCGAGGACTTGGGTCTTCCCCTCCGGAGATTCTGGATCACACAGTAGCAGCAGCAGCGAAGCAGGCATTTCAGAAGTTTCACCAGATGTTCCTCCGTGCTTCTCACGCCTGCCTCCATCAAATCAGGATTGTGCATGGCACCCTACTTGACAGATAACAGATATTCATCACCGGAGAGGCCACTGCGCACTGTGTCACGCCGCCATCTTCTCCTCTCCTCTCATAGGTCCGAGACAGTGGAATTCCCTCCACACCGTCCCGTCACATACTCCTGGGGTCAGACGTAGAGTGAAGCTCCCTCCACAGTGTCCCATCACACACTCCCAGGGTTACAAACAGAGTGGAGCTCCCTCCACACCGTCCCATCACACACTCCCGGAGTCAGACACAGAGTGAAACTCCGTCTACATTGTTCCATCACACACTCCCAGGGTCACATACACAGTGAAGATCTCTCTACACCATTCCATCATACACTCCCAGGGTCAGACCCAGAGCGAATTGCAAGGCATCTGACCTACAAAGAATTGCGAGGACTGCTGAGAAGATCATCAGGCGCTCTCTTTCACCCATCAGAGATATTCGTTAGAAGTGTTATGTACAAGGCATACAAGGAAGCCAGTGGGAAGATAGCGGATTGAGAAACTTTTAAAAATTTGTGAAAGGAAACATAGGAGGTCATAAGGAAGGAGAAGATGAACTATGAAAGCAAGCTGGCGACTAATATCAAAGAAGATACTAAAAGCTTTTTTAAGTGTATAAAGGGTAAAGGAAAGTTGAGGGTAGATATAGGACCAATAGAAAATGACGCTGGAGAATTTGTAATGAGACACGCAGAGATGGCAGAGGAGCTGAATGCATATTTTGAATCAGTCTTCACAGTGGAATACATCTGCACTATTCCGGACATCCAAGAATCTCAGGGAAGTGAAGTTTGTGCAGTGCAAATTGCGACTAAGAAGGTGCTCAGGAAGCTGCATGGTCTGAGGCTGGGTAAATCTCCTGGACCTGATGGAATGTACCCTCGGGTTCTGAAGGAAGTAGCTGGAGAGATTGCGGAGGCATTAACGATGATCTTTCAAGAATCGATAGATTCTGGCATTGTACCGGATGATTGGAAAATTGCAAATGTTACTCTGCTATTTAAGAAGGGTGGGAGGCAGCAGAAAGGAAACTATAGACCTGTTAGCTTGACATCAGTGGTTGGAAAGTGGTTGGAATCAATTGTTAGGGATAAGATTATGGAGTACCTGGAGGTACACGACAAGATAGGCCAAAGTCAGCATGGTTTCCTGAAAGAAAAATCCTGCCTGACTAACCTACTGCAATTCTTTGAGGAAATTACAAGCAGGGTAGACAAAGCAGATGCAGTAGATGTGGTGTACTTGGATTTTCAGAAGGCCTCTGACAAGGTGCCGCACTTGAGGCTGCTTAGCAAGATAAGAGACCATGGAATTAAAGGGAAGTTACTAGTGTGGGTGGAGCATTGGCCAATCGGCAGAAAACAGAGAGTGGGAATAAAGGGATCCTATTCTGGCTGGCTGCCGGTTACCAGTGGAGTTCTACAGGGGTCGCTGTTGGGACTGCTGCTTTTTACGATGTACGTCAGTGATTTGGACTATGGGATTAATGGATTTGTGGCTAAATAGGCTGATGATATAATGATAGGTGGAGGAGCTGGTAGTGTTGAGGAAACAGAGAGCCTACAGGAGAATGAGGGGGGATCTTGTAGAAATACTCCAAATGTTAAAAGGCCTGAACAGATTAGATATGGCAAAGTTATATCCCATGGTAGGGAGTCTAGGACAAGAAGGCACAACTTTAGGACTGAAGGATATCCACTTAGAACAGAGATGCTGAGAAATTACTTTAGTCAGAGAGTGGTAAATATGTGGAATTTGTCGCCATGAATATCTGTGGAGCCAAGTCTTTGGGTGCATTTAAGGCAGAGATAGATAGGTTCTTGATTAGCCAGGGCATCAAAGGGTATGGGATGAAAGCAGGGGAGTGGGGATGACTGGAAGAATTGGATCAACCCATGATTGAATGTCACAGCAGACTCGACAGGCTGAATGGTCTGTTTTGCTCCTATACCTTATGGTCTGATATATGGCGGCGTTTAGCATCATCAATCATCACCCCCACCCCTCTCAGTACAACAATCACATTGTCAGTGACCCCCCCATCCAACAATCACATTGTCAGTGACCTTCCCATCCAATAATCACATGGTCAGTGACACCCCATCCAACAATCACATTGTCAGTGACCCATCCATCCAATAATCACATTGTCAGTGACGCCCCATCCAATAATCACATTGTCACTGACCCCCCCCCCGCCATCCATCCAACAAACTCTCTGATCACCTCCCATCAAGCAGGAGATGCCCTGCCGTTCAGACAAGAACTGTTCAGATGGGAAACAGTTTCTTCCCCCAGACTCTGAGAGTATTGCACGCCCTGCCGCCACCTGATCTGATCACCTATTAAATGCCAATATTGTTGTACTGTTTACTTTTTTGCTTTTGCCCTTCTTATCTGTTGTTATTTGTGGTGATATTACTTTGTGTTGTCTGTGTGAGTTATATGTACTGTGTTGTGCACCTTGGTCCAGAGGAATATTGTTCTTGAGGTGGGACTGTCTGCGTGTGAGGCTGGGGTGTGGCAAGGAATGTCGGGGTGTGAAGCGGTGGCTGATGGCCGCGTTCCTGATCAGAACGTTGTATTGTAGTACCTCGATCAGATCCGGCAGACCATCTTTGAGAATCTGAAAATGCTGAATCACGCACCCAGTGTCCAGATCCACGACGTTCCGTCAGACCTCCTGAGCTATGAACGGAGTGATGAGCCCGACCCTGAGGAGCGTGGGTCCGAGGACAACTACAACAGGTGGGTGCCACAGGAGACACAATAATCCACCCCATCCCCACGTATCCATACTCCCAGACCCCGAGGAACTCCCCAAATCCTTCGATAGCTCACCCAATCCCAACAAATTGGCGTCCGAGAACCCTGTACCCATCTCACTGTTCACTTCCATCTTTCCATGTTATCCTTGTATGACATTGGAATTTGGAATGAGAGTCCTTGAGGTAATTCCCTCCACCTTCTCCCTAGGCCTTACATGGTGAAACTATTAGATAGGCTTATAGGCTGGTAGCAGCAGAGATACAGAGGAGCAGATTGGGAGGCAGATTTTAGGAAGGTGCAAAAATAACAGGGTTGTTATCATGGGTGACTTTAACTTCCCTAATATTGATTGGCACCTGATTAGTTCCAAGGGTTTAGATGGGGCAGACTTTGTTAATTGTGTCCAGGATGGATTCCTGTCACAGTATGTTGACAGGCCGACCAGGGGGAATGCCATACTAGATCTAGTACTAGGTAACGAACCGGGTCAGGTCACAGATCTCTCAGTGGTTAGCATTTGGGGGACAGTGACCACCGCTCCCTGGCCTTTATAATTATCATGGAAAAGGATAGAATCAAAGAGGACAGGAAAATTTTTAATTGGGGAAAGGCAAATTATGAGGCTATAAGGCTAGAACTTGCGGGTGTGAATTGGGATGATGTTTTTGCAGGGAAATGTACTATGGACATTTGGTCGATGTTTAGAGATCTCTTGTGGGATGTAAGGGATAAATTTGTCCCGGTGAGGAAGATAAAGAATGGTAGGGTGAAGGAACCATGGGTGACAAGTGAGGTGGAAAATCTAGTCGGAGGAAGAAGGCAGCATACATGAGGTTTAGGAAGCAAGGATCAGATGGGTCTATTGAGGAATATAGGGAAGCAAGAAAGGAGCTTAAGAAGGGGCTGAGAAGAGCAAGAAGGGGGCATGAGAAGGCCTTGGTGAGTAGGGTAAAGGAAAACCCCAAGGCATTCTTCAATTATGTGAAGAAAAAAAGGATGACAGGAGTGAAGGTAGGACCGATTAGAGATAAAGGTGGGAAAATGTGCCTGGAGGCTGTGGAAGTGAGTGAGGTCCTCAATGAATACTTCTCTTCAGTATTCACCAATGAGAGGGAACTTGATGATGGTGAAGACAATATGAGTGAGGTTGATGTTTTGAAGCATGTTGATATTAAGGGAAAGGACGTGTTGGAGTTGTTAAAATACATTAGGACAGATAAGTCCCCGGGACCTGACGGAATATTCCCCAGGCTGCTCCACGAGGCGAGAGAAGAGATTGCTGAGCCTCTGGCTAGGATCTTTATGTCCTCGTTGTCCACAGGAATGGTACCGGAGGATTGGAGGGAGGCGAATGTTGTTCCCTTGTTCAAAAAAGGTAGTAGGGATAGTCCGGGTAATTATAGACCAGTGAGCCTTACGTCTGTGGTGGGAAAGCTGTTGGAAAAGATTCTTAAGAGATAGGATCTATAGGCATTTAGAGAATCGTGGTCTGATCAGGGACAGTCAGCATGGCTTTGTGAAGGGCAGATCGTGTCTAACAAGCCTGATAGAGTTCTTTGAGGAGGTGACCAGGCATATAGATGAGGGTAGTGCAGTGGATGTGATCTATATGGATTTTAGTAAGGCATTTGACAAGGTTCCACACGGTAGGCTTATTCAGAAAGTTAGAAGGCATGGGATCCAGGGAAGTTTGGCCAGGTGGATTCAGAAATGGCTTGCCTGCAGAAGGCAGAGGGTGGTGGTGGAGGGAGTACATTCAGATTGGAGGATTGTGACTAGTGGTGTCCTACAAGGATCTGTTCTGGGACCTCTACTTTTCGTGATTTTTATTAACGACCTGGATGTGGGGGTAGAAGGGTGGGTTGGCAAGTTTGCAGATGACACAAAGGTTGGTGGTGTTGTAGATAGTGTAGAGGATTGTCAAAGATTGCAGAGAGACATTGATAGGATGCAGAAGTGTGCTGAGAAGTGGCAGATGGAGTTCAACCCGGAGAAGTGTGAGGTGGTACACTTTGTTAGGACAAACTTCAAGGCAGAGTACAAAGTAAATGGCAGGATACTTGGTAGTGTGGAGGAGCAGCGGGATCTCGGGGTACATGTCCACAGATCCCTGAAAGTTGCCTCACAGGTGGATAGGGTAGTTAAGAAAGCTTATGGGGTGTTAGCTTTCATAAGTCGAGAGATAGAGTTTAAGAGTCGCGATGTAATGATGCAGCTCTATAAAACTCTGGTTAGGCCACACTTGGAGTATCGTGTCCAGTTCTGGTCACCTCAGTATAGGAAGGATGTGGAAGCATTGGAAAGGGTACAGAGGAGATTTACCAGGATGCTGCCTGGTTTAGAAAGTATGCATTATGATCAGAGATTAAGGGAGCTAGGGCTTTACTCTTTGGAGAGAAGGAGGATGAGAGGAGACATGATAGAGGTGTACAAGATAATAAGAGGAATAGATAGAGTGGATAGTCAGCGCCTCTTCCCCAGGGCACCACTGCTCAATACAAGAGGACATGGCTTTAAGGTAAGGGGTGGGAAGTTCAAGGGGGATATTAGAGGAAGATTTTTTACTCAGAGAGTGGTTGGTGCGTGGAATGCACTGCCTGAGTCAGTGGTGGAGGCAGATACACTAGTGAAGTTTAAGAGACTACTAGACAGGTATATGGAGGAATCTAAGGTGGGGGGGTTATATGGGAGGCAGGGTTTGAGGGTGGGCACAACATTGTGGGCCGAAGGGCCTGTACTGTGCTGTACTATTCTATGTTCTATGTTCATAAGACCATAAGAACAGAATTAGGCCATTTGGCCCATCGAACCTGCTCCTCCATTTCATCATGGCTGATCCATTTTCCCTCTTGGCCCCAATCTCCTATCTTCTTTCTGTATCCCTTCATGCCCTGGCCAATCAAGAATCTATCACCCTCTGCCTCAAATATACGTAATGACGGCGTCTACTGCCACCTGAGGCAACGAATTTCACAGATTCTCCACTCTCTGGGTGAAGGAATTCCTCCTCATCTCCATTCTAAATGTATGTCCCTCTGTTCTGAGGCTGTTCCCTCTGATCATAGACTCTCCCATCATAAGAAACATCCTCTCCAAATCTACTCTGTCAAGGCCTTTTAACATTCGATAGGTTTCAATGAGATTCCCCCTCATTCTTCTGAATTCCAATGGGTACAGACCCAGAGCCATCAAACACTCCTCAAGTGACAAGCCTTTCAATCCTGGAATCATTTTCATGAACCTCCTGTGATCCCTCTCCAATGTCAGCACATCCTTTCTTAGATAAGGAGCCCAAAACTGTTCACAATACCAATGCTTTATAAAGTCTCAACATTACATCCTTGCTTCTTGAAATAAATGTTAACATCACATTTCCCTTCCTCACCCACCAACTGAACCTACAGATTAACCTGTAGGGAATCCTGAGGATTCCAACGTCCCTTTGCTCCTCAGACTTCATTTCTTCTACCAAAGTGCATGACCATACACTTCCTGACACTGTATTCCATCTGCCATTTCTTTGCCCATCCTTCTAATCTGTTGAAAACCTCCTGTAGACTCTCTACTTCCCCAAAACTACCTGCCTCTCCACCTATCTTCGTATCGTCCACAAACCTGGCTGCAAAGCCATCAATTCTATCATCCATGTCATTGACATAAAATGTAAAAAAGTGGTCCCAACACAGGTCCCTGTAGAACACCACCAGTCACCGGCAGCCAACCAGAAAAGGCCCCATTTATTCCCACTCCCTTCCTCCTGCCAATCAGCCACTGCTTTATCCATGCTAGAATCTTTTGTGTATACCATCGGCTCTTAACTTTTAAGCAGCCTTATGCGGCATCTTGTCAAAGGCCTTCTGAAAATCCAAGCACACATGCTCTGCTGATTCTCCATTGTCTATCCTGCTTGCTCTTTCTTCAATGAATTCTAACAGATTTGTTAGACAAGATTTTTCCCTTGAGGAACCCATAAAGATTACGGCCTGTTTTATCATGTTACTGCAAATACCCAAAACCACGTCCTTAACAATCAAATTCAACATCTTCCCACCCACTGAGGTTAGGCTAACTGGTCTATAGTTTCCTTTCTTCTGCCTCCCTTACTTCATGAAGAGTGGAGTGACATTTGCGATTTTCAATTCCTTTGGAACCATGCCAGAATCAATTGATTCTTGATAGATCTTTACCATTACCTCCACAGTCTCTTCAGCCACCTCTTTCAGAACTCTGGGGTGTGACTCTGGTCCAGGTGACTTATCTACCTTCAGACCTTTCAGTTTCCCAAGAACCTTCCCTCTAGTAATAGCAACTTTACACAGTTCTGCCTCCTGACACTCTCGAACTTCCACCATACTGCTAGTGTCTTCCACACTGAAGACTGATGCAAAATACTTAAGTTTGTCTATTTCCTTGACCCCCATTACTACCTGTCCAGCATCATTTTCCAGGGGTCCAATATCTACCGTCATCTCTCTTTTACATTTTATATATCTGAAGAAACTTTTAGTATCCTCTTTAATATTATTGGCTACCTTACTCTTATATTCCATCTTTTCCTTTATGACTTTTTTTTTTACTTGGCTTCTGTTGGTTTTTATAAGCTTCCCAATCCTCTAATTTCCCACTAATTTTTGCTCTATTATTTGCCCTCCCTTTGGCCTTTATGTTGGCTTTAACTTCCCTTGTCAGCCACAGTTGTGTCATATTGCCTTTCGAATACTTCTTCCTCGTCGGGATGTATATATCCTGCACCTTCTGAATTGCTCCCAGAAATTCCAGCCATTGCTGCTCTGTAGACATCCCTGCAGTGTTCCTTTCCAATCAGTTTTGGCCAACTCCTCTCTCATGTCTCTGTAATTCCTTTTTTTCCACTGTAAGCAATTCTGGTTCATTGCACAACACCCAGACCAGTATAGTTGATCCCCTAGTGGGCTCAACAACAAGCTGTTCGTGTGCATTCCTCCTCTTGGGATCCAGCACCAACTTGATTTTCCTAAACTACTTGCGTCCTGATACCCCCATGATTATTGTAACATTGCCCTTTTGACATGGATTCTCTATCTCCCATTGTAATTTGTAGACCATATCTTTACTCCTGTTTGAGACTGTATGTAACTCCTATTAGGGTCTTTCGTACTCTCGCAGTTTCTAAGCTCTACTCATAATGATTCAATACCTTCCTACTCTATGTCACCTCTTTCTAATGATTTGATTTCATTTTTTACCAACACAGCCACGCCACCCCCTCGGCCTTCCTGCATCTTTTCAATACAATCTGTATCCTTGGATGCGAAGCTCCCAGCTATAATCTTCTTTCAGCCACGACTCAGTGATGCCCACAGTCTGTAACTGTGCTGCAAGTTCATCTACCTTATACTGCGCACATTCAAATTTAATATCTTCAGCCCTGTATTCACCTTTTTTGATTTTGTCTGCCATTTACATTGCAACTCATCCTGTTGACTGCAATTCTGCCCTATCTACAGCCTCTCCTCACTACACATTGCCTCTGCACCTTCGCTCCAATTTCCACCCCCCTGCCAATTAGTTGAAACCCTCCCAAACAATGCGAGCAAACCTGCCCACAAGGATGTTAGTCCTGCTCGGGTTTTTGTGTAAACCATCCCTTTTGTACAGGTCATACCTCCCCCAGAAGAGATCCCAGGGATCCATAAATCTGAACCCCTGCTCCATGTACCAACTCCTCAGCCTCGCCTTCATCTGCCAAACCATCCAATTACCCTCACTGGCATGTGGCATGGGCAGCAATCCCGAGAGGGGTGAAACATAGAAACATAGAAAATAGGTGCAGGTGTAGGCTATTCGGCCCCTCCAGCCTGCACTGCCATTCAGTATGATCATAGCTGATCATCCAACTCAGAACCCTGTACCAGCCTTCCCTCCATACCCCCAATCCCTTTAGCCACAAGGGCCATATCTAACTCTGTGTAGGAGGGATCTTAGAGTTGTGCTGGGCTGTAATGTTCTATGTTGTCTGTCCTAGGCCCGACGCTGGCAACGAATTTTACGACGGTGACCATGATAATGATAAGGAGAGTGATGTGGAAATCTGAGGACCAGATCTGTGGCTTTCCGTCCCATAGAGCAGAGCTGAGCGTCTCTCGTCGGCCTGACACAGGTGGTGGTTCCCCAGCCCCTGGACCCTTTGAGTTTGGTGTTTGGTTCTTTCACCTAGCGGGGCAGGAGAATTTGTTGGTTAGAATCGTCGGCACTCTGCGGTGGGGCGTGTGTCCATTCAGATACCAACAGTTGGCTTTCGACACCAAGCATCAAAGGGTTCAGGGATTAGGCCGCTGACACTGAGCATCGCCAGATCTGCAGCCTGGGACAGCCGTTCTTTCTCCGTCACACTGTCATTGAGCCTGGAAGGTAATCCAGAGATTCTGAGGTGTTATCGGTACCCTGACCCCACCCTTCCCTCACAGACACGCGAGTCATTAATGTCCTTTGTGGAATATCTCTAATCACATTATTTTTATTTTAAGCAACACACACGTAATGCTTGAGGAGCTCAAGTTAGGCGGTATCTATGGAGGAGAGTAAGCTGTCTCTTTTTCCAGTCCCCATTCACCCCTCTTCTCACTTGCCCATCACCTCCCCGGTGCCCCTCCTGCTTCCCTTTCTCCCGTGGTCTACTGTCCACTCCTTCAGATTCCTCCTCCTTCAACCCTTTACCTTTTCAGCCAGCTTCTTACTTCATCCCCCCTCCTGGCTTCACTTGTACCTTCTGTCTTGTCCACCTTCCAGTCCTGATGAAGGGTCTCATCCCACAACGTTGACTGTTTATTCCTCTCCGTAGCTGCTGCCTGACCAGCTGAGTTCCTCCAGTGTTCTGTGTTGCTCCACATTTTTCATTTCTCAGACAATTTCAATGACACCATCCTGAGAATACAATGGAGTTGTGCAATAAATGAGAAAGTACTCTGAAAGTTCTGAGTCGCCAGGCGGAGTTCAGCCATGTGTAGACCACACGGTGTGCGAGGGAAGACAGTGAGGCAACTGTCCAGAAGATTTCACATGTTGGAATTACATATCAAGACATTGGTCTGCAAGGTTTGGGGTATCTGTGTCGCATTTGTGAGTTGGGTGTGTTAGCAAACTGTGATCAAGTTCAAATCATTTGACAGCAGCAACACACATCGCTCAGTGAGTGTTTTATTCTGTCGTTCAGTTTGTGTAAATAAACTAGGGTTGTCTATTTGAAAAACAATTCATTTTCTCATTAAAATGCTTTTAATAACTCGTTAAATTTTTGATCGTAGATCACATATGAGATCTTAGAACTTAAGTAATTTAATTGGCTTTATTTATCACAGTCTTAAAACCAGTCATTTCGGGCGGAGGGGTGGGGGACTCGTCAGCCATCATTGGCAGCTCATCTAGAAGGAAAACTTTTATCTCAAACCTGCGCTGCCTTGCGCCTATACCCACTCATGGGGAAGAGTAAATCCTGAGGAAAAATCTGGAGCTGGAATCTGTACATTGAGTTCAACACTGATGGGCAACTTCTGTGTCACTGGTGGCACCAAAGTGTACCCGTCTCTGCCGTTCCTTTAGCTTCATCAGCAGTGTGGAGTGGAGAGCCAACAGCCCATCTTGTGCAGAGGCATTCTGCCCAGCCCAGTGCCATCGAGACCACACATCCAGGTACTCATCCAAGCTTCTCTTCAGTGTTGCCATTCCCCCAGTTCCACTGGCAGCCCGCACCAGCCCGAGTGTTTCACCTTTCGTCCTTAACCCATCACCTCTATTCTAGTCTCACCCTACCTGAGCAGAAAAGATATGACCGTCCTTAGTTATATTAGTTGATTTATTTTCACTTAATGTTACCAGAGAACAGGAAGATTTGCTGAGTCCCCAAAGCTGGGAATGGGATTCTGGTTTGCACAAATAGAAGTATTGAGGGAGGGTCACACTGTGGGAGGGGCGGTACTGAGGGAGGGTCACACTGGGAGGGGCAGTACTGAGGGAGGGTCACACTGTGGGAGGGGCTTTACTGAGGGAGAGTCACACTGTGGGAGGGGTAGTTCTGAGGGAGGGTCACACTGTGGGAGGGGCAGTACTGAGGGAGGGTCACACTGTGGGAGGGGCAGTACCGAGGGAGAATTATACTGTGCGGTACTGAGGTGAGGCTCACAGAGCTCCCTGTCCTAAAGTTGAAAATTTTGCAGCAAAATCCTAAAAGAACAGTTTCTTTCCGGAAGGGCTCTGTTCTGTAACGTTTTCGGCCCGTGTCTCTCAAACAGTGAACAGCAGGTTGCCAAAGTTCAAGTCTTAAACATTGTTGGAAGCAGGAGTGGATTTATTCAGTTTTCTACCAGTGGAAATTCCCTCCCTCTGGACGGGCATGGCCCAATGCAATTGGGCAAAGGGACCAGAGCGGCTGGAGGAAGCAGACTGGCAAGGGAGATGCCTTCGTTTTCACAGCGGCACTGAACTTTTTCCTTTGCACAGACTTGCCCTGCCCTGTATAGAGTTTTCTTTTTCAGACTCTATGCTGGTGGTGTGCGTGTAGAACTGCAAAATGCCAGCAGTACAGTTGAATTTCAGACTGCACAGTGGTCTGTTATAGCGGGCTGCAAATTGTAGACACTGCAGCTGTATGAGGAGGCTGCAGGTTCGGGGGTTACTGTTTGTGAAGAGGGTCACTGATTAAAAATGCTGTGCAGTGTACTGTACCTGCTTCAGTCAGCAGGAACGCCGCTGTAAAAGCCATGGGTGACTACTGGAGCTTGTGAGGACATTATTGCAGCAGCGGTTTTGAACGGGGAAAACTATTTTCTATTTGAGGTCAGCGAGAGATGTGTTTCTGGCCCTGAGGGTGGGGAGGGTTTCCTGCGAGTGGAGTTGGTGTTGGCCCCTGTACAGAAGGTACTCTCCAACGTCCACCCACTCCCATATCCCTGATGTGGCGCTCCTGGCCCAACTGTGCTGTCTGGGTGAGTTGCAACCAAAAGTAACCCCAATGTGGTACGGGTCACCTCTGAGGGGGTTTTCAGCCACCAGCTCGTGCACCTGGAGTGGGGCGGGGATGCCAAGGGTCGACTTCAGGTGCATCCTTACATCATCCCGCGGCTATGGGCCGCTTGCAATGCCATGCCAGCAAAGAGTTTGGACATATTTGAAGGAATTGCCCAAACTGCTAGGTTCCCAACTCCGCCTTGGAGGCACAGGACGACACCGCTGGGCTCCCACTGACTCTCTCATGCTGTTCCCCCACCCCCGTTCCAGCAGTGGAAGTGAGGGAGGGCACAGCGCTGAGAGGTAAGTTCGGGTGGGAAGTGAGGGAGGGCACAGCGCTGAGGGGTGGGTTCAGGTGGGACGTGAGGGAGGGCACAGCGCTGAGAGGTAAGTTCAGGTGGGACGTGAGGGAGGGCACAGTGCTGAGAGGTAAGTTCAGGTGGGACGTGAGGGAGGGCACAGCGCTGAGGGGTGGGTTCAGGTGGGACGTGAGGGAGGGCACAGCGCTGAGAGGTAAGTTCAGGTGGGACGTGAGGGAGGGCACAGCGCTGAGGGGCGGGTTCAGGTGGGACGTGAGGGAGGGCACAGCGCTGAGGGGTAAGTTCAGGTGGGACGTGAGGGAGGGCACAGCGCTGAGGGGTAAGTTCAGGTGGGAAGTGAGGGAGGGCACAGCGCTGAGGGGCGGGTTCAGGTGGGACGTGAGGGAGGGCACAGCGCTGAGAGGTAAGTTCAGGTGGGACGTGAGGGAGGGCACAGCGCTGAGGGGTGGGTTCAGGTGGGACGTGAGGGAGGGCACAGCGCTGAGGGGTGGGTTCAGGTGGGACGTGAGGGAGGGCACAGCGCTGAGAGGTAAGTTCAGGTGGGACGTGAGGGAGGGCACAGCGCTGAGAGGTAAGTTCAGGTGGGACGTGAGGGAGGGCACAGCGCTGAGGGGCGGGTTCAGGTGGGACGTGAGGGAGGGCACAGCGCTGAGAGGTAAGTTCAGGTGGGACGTGAGGGAGGGCACAGCGCTGAGAGGTAAGTTCAGGTGGGACGTGAGGGAGGGCACAGCGCTGAGGGGCGGGTTCAGGTGGGACGTGAGGGAGGGCACAGCGCTGAGAGGTAAGTTCAGGTGGGACGTGAGGGAGGGCACAGCGCTGAGAGGCAGGTTCAGGTGGGACGTGAGGGAGGGCACAGCGCTGAGAGGTAAGTTCAGGTGGGACGTGAGGGAGGGCACAGCGCTGAGAGGTAAGTTCAGGTGGGACGTGAGGGAGGGCACAGCGCTGAGAGGTAAGTTCAGGTGGGACGTGAGGGAGGGCACAGCGCTGAGAGGTAAGTTCAGGTGGGATGTGAGGGAGGGCACAGCGCTGAGAGGCGGGTTCAGGTGGGACGTGAGGGAGGGCACAGCGCTGAGGGGCGGGTTCAGGTGGGACGTGAGGGAGGGCACAGCGCTGAGGGGCGGGTTCAGGTGGGACGTGAGGGAGGGCACAGCGCTGAGAGGTAAGTTCAGGTGGGACGTGAGGGAGGGCACAGCGCTGAGAGGCAGGTTCAGGTGGGACGTGAGGGAGGGCACAGCGCTGAGAGGTAAGTTCAGGTGGGACGTGAGGGAGGGCACAGCGCTGAGAGGTAAGTTCAGGTGGGACGTGAGGGAGGGCACAGCGCTGAGAGGTAAGTTCAGGTGGGACGTGAGGGAGGGCACAGCGCTGAGAGGTAAGTTCAGGTGGGATGTGAGGGAGGGCACAGCGCTGAGGGGCGGGTTCAGGTGGGACGTGAGGGAGGGCACAGCGCTGAGAGGTAAGTTCAGGTGGGACGTGAGGGAGGGCACAGCGCTGAGAGGCGGGTTCAGGTGGGACGTGAGGGAGGGCACAGCGCTGA
This sequence comes from Mobula birostris, assembly GCF_030028105.1. Classification (NCBI taxonomy): domain Eukaryota; kingdom Metazoa; phylum Chordata; class Chondrichthyes; order Myliobatiformes; family Myliobatidae; genus Mobula; species Mobula birostris. The sequence goes on from NC_092376.1 coordinate 173,201,198, forward strand.
GGGGCGGGTTCAGGTGGGACGTGAGGGAGGGCACAGCGCTGAGGGGTGGGTTCAGGTGGGACGTGAGGGAGGGCACAGCGCTGAGGGGCGGGTTCAGGTGGGACGTGAGGGAGGGCACAGCGCTGAGAGGTAAGTTCAGGTGGGACGTGAGGGAGGGCACAGCGCTGAGGGGCAGGTTCAGGTGGGACGTGAGGGAGGGCACAGCGCTGAGGGGCGGGTTCAGGTGGGACGTGAGGGAGGGCACAGCGCTGAGAGGTAAGTTCAGGTGGGACGTGAGGGAGGGCACAGCGCTGAGAGGTAAGTTCAGGTGGGACGTGAGGGAGGGCACAGCGCTGAGAGGTAAGTTCAGGTGGGACGTGAGGGAGGGCACAGCGCTGAGAGGTAAGTTCAGGTGGGACGTGAGGGAGGGCACAGCGCTGAGGGGTGGGTTCAGGTGGGACGTGAGGGAGGGCACAGCGCTGAGAGGTAAGTTCAGGTGGGACGTGAGGGAGGGCACAGTGCTGAGAGGTAAGTTCAGGTGGGACGTGAGGGAGGGCACAGCGCTGAGGGGCGGGTTCAGGTGGGACGTGAGGGAGGGCACAGCGCTGAGGGGCGGGTTCAGGTGGCCAGTAGGAAGGTGAAGAAATAAAAGAATCTGAAGGTTTCTTCCCCGGAGCAGTGGGTGGCTACTGCTGAGCAGGTTCACTGACACCCCATTCTGTGGCCGGGAGGGTCAGTGTACCACGCTGACATGGAGTGTGAGAGGTTGCCGTCCCCGTTTGAGTATCTGAAGGGGCTGCTGCTCAGGTTCAGGTGGTAGACAGTCAAGGGCTCTGCCAGGGCCGACTGCCTGCCCCTCTTCTAGGGATACGTTTGTGCCCAGAACACACGGTCACAGCGGGTACAGTGGGGGGCTTCTGGGAGCAGTGGGAATTGACTGTGATTATATTTTACAGACAGTAATTATATTTTAATTTGAATTTATTCACTCGATGTTCGCACTTGATGTATTTTTGTGTGCATAAGCTTTTGCGTTAAAGAGAGGTCAGCTGTGAAGGGACATTTGGTGCTTTCTTTAGATTTTTTAATCTGGCTATCGCAGTAAGAGTGATTTGTTTTATGGAGGAACACGTAGAACTGTGTGGACCATTCTAAACCTCTGTGCCACCATTGAGACTGACACAGGGATCAGGAATCCAGTTCCTCAATTAACACTTTCTTCTCCGGCGGACGTTTTGCACCCCAGGCCTTCTCCAGCTTTGATTTTCCTTCCTCCACATGGAGCAGGTGACGGAGGGAGGCCGTGAACTCTTGCTGTGCTTCCAAGGACAGGACGGCCAGAGTGAGCCGCTTCTCGTTCACCCAGGACAGGAGGAACATGCATTTCTTCTGAGCTCTGTAGCAATAGTCTTTGCCGGGCTTCCTCTGCTTGTGCTGGCATCGTTGGGCCTTGCCGAGGATGCGGCCAAGGTGGGAGAGCGCGGCCAGGGTGTGGAGCCCACTGCTTCCAGCGAGGAGGGCTGATGTGTCCTCCATCGCCCTCACAGCCTGGAAGGGATTGGAAGCAGAGGGGCAGTTGCGAACGGACTCAGCACCAGCCTGCAGAGCGCTGGCGGTGGACGTGTACACGCTGTTGGCACTCAGAGTCTCCGAAATGGCCATCACCGTCTCCACAAACTCCTGCCGCATCTCTCCCACCACGTCCCCGTTGACAAGTCTCATGGAGAACGCGTAGGCGTAGAGAACGTTGACCACACTATATGAGATGAGGGGGGATGGCCTGGCAGTCAGAGTCTCCAGAGGAGCGATATTGGTGCAGACAGGAGGAACGGCCTCATCTGTCTCCCACTCAGGTTCCAGGTCCATTTCTGTCCTTCCGTCCTTCTCTGCACTGCCGACCACAGGGTGCTCATCCTGGATTTTCCCACTGGTCTCAACTTCTTCCACCACCTTGGAATTAAAAAAAACTGTGGATCAGTTTGTGCTTAGGAAGTGTGTGTCTGACAGTGTGAGGGAACTGGTGGTCAAACCCCAACCCCACTCCCTCAGGAAAGAGTTCCTTTACCAACCAGATGAAGTGAGACCACTTGACCCTGACCCTGCCCCTGCCTCGTGAAGAGTCGAGGACATTACAGACCTTTCAGCACATGGTGTTTTAACCTACTTCCCTCACACATAGCCTGTCATTTTTTTTATCGTTCACGTGCCTATCTTAATGTATCTGTCTCTACCACCACCCCTGACCGTGTGTTCCACACACCCACCACTCTGTTAAAAAAAAAAAAACACCTATCTCTGACTTTTCTCCACACACCCTAACATTAGTCATTTCTGCCCTGGGAAGAAGTCTGACTGTCCACTTGATCGATGCTTCTTATCGTCTTATGCACCTCTATCAAGTCACCTCTCATGCTCCTTCACTCCTAGCTCACTAACCTATCCTCATAAGACATGCTCTCTAATAGAAACATAGAAAATAGGTGCAGGAGTAGGCCATTTGGCCCTTTGAGCCTGCACCGCCATTCAATATGATCATGGCTGATCATCCAACTCAGAACCCTGTACCTGCCTTCTCTCCATACCCCCTGATCCCTTTAGCCACAAGGGCCATATCTAACTCCCTCTTAAATATAGCCAATGAACTGGCCTCAACCGTTTCCTGTGGCAGAGAATTCCACAGATTCACCACTCTCTGTGTGAAGAAGTTTTTCCTCATCTCGGTCCTAAAAGGCTTCCCCTTTATCCTCAAACTGTGACCCCTCGTTCTGGACTTCCCCAACATCGGGAACAATCTTCCTGCATCTAGCCTGTCCAATCCCTTTAGAATTTTATACGTTTCAATCAGATCTCCCCTCAATCTTCTAAATTCCAATGAGTATAAGCCTAGCTGATCCAGTCTTTCATCATATGAAAGTCCTGCCATCCCAGGAATCAATCTGGTGACACACATCAAAGTTGCTGGTGAATGCAGCAGGCCAGGCAGCATCTCTAGGAAGAGGTACAATGGACATTTCAGGCCGAGACCCTTCATCAGGACGAAGGGTCTCGGCCTGAAACGTCCACTGTACCTCTTCCTAGAGATGCTGCCTGGCCTGCTGTGTCACCAGCAACTTTGATGTGTGTTGCTTGAATTTCCAGCATCTGCAGAATTCCTGTTGTTTGCGTTTTTAAAATCACTCTGGTGAACCTTCTTTGTACTCCCTCTATGGCAAGGATGTCTTTCCTCAGATTAGGGGACCAAAACTGCACACAATACTCCAGGTGTGGTCTCACCAAGGCCTTGTACAACTGCAGTAGTACCTCCCTGCTCCTGTACTCGAATCCTCTCGCTATAAATGCCAGCATACCATTCGCCTTTTTCACTGCCTGCTGTACCTGCATGCCCACTTTCAATGACTGGTGTATAATGACACCCAGGTCTCGTTGCACCTCCCCTTTTCCTAATCGGCCACCATTCAGATAATAATCTGTTTTCCTGTTTTTGCCACCAAAGTGGATAACCTCACATTTATCCACATTAAATTGCATCTGCCATGAATTTGCCCACTCACCTAACCTATCCAAGTCACCCTGCATCCTCCTCACAGCTAAGACTGCCGCCCAGCTTTGTGTCATCTGCAGACTTGGAGATGCTGCATTTAATTCCTCGTCTAAGTCATTAATAAATAGTGTAAACAACTGGGGTCCCAGCACTGAGCCTTGCAGTACCCCACTAGTCACTGCCTACCATTCTGAAAAGGTCCCGTTTATTCCCACTCTTTGCTTCCTGTCTGCCAACCAATTCTCTATCCACATCAATACCATACCCCCAATACCGTGTGCTTTAAGTTTGCACACTAATCTCCTGTGTTAAGGCAGCATCCTAGTAAATCACCTCTGCACCCTCTCTAAAGCTTCCACGTTCTTCCTTTAGCTCACTCAACCGATTCTCATTAAGACATGCTCTCTCCTTCAATCATCTTTCACTCCAGCCCAATATTCCCTACGTCACTCTTCAAATCCGAGCTGGAAGGAGGGAGTCCTGTCCAGGGTCTCTGCACACTCTTCCCAGAAGAGACAGGACCTGCCCCCCATCCCCTCGGAACCCCATCACCCAGACAAAGGGAGAGCCTGAAGATCCTATGTCCGCTCCCCACCATGGTGTGACTTCCGGCAAAGTGCCGATCCCATCAGACCCCAGTTCCAGGAACAGACCCAACTCCATTGTAACCCCTAGGATAACTATACCCAATCCTCTGGGCACAGCGACACCCATGGGCAGGGGTGTCACTCCTTGGGTGTGGAGAGTTCCTGCAGAGATATCTCCTTCCCTCCCTGATGGAGATTCTCCCCAAACACTTACCGAAGCTTTGTTCACCCTCTCCCCAACACCTGGGGCGCTGTTTCCCACACTGGGAGGTCATGTCTCTGCCCAACACATGAGGCCCTGTTTCCCACACCGGGAGGTCATGTCTCTGCCCACCACCTGGGGCGCTGTTTCCCACACCGGGAGGTCACGTCTCTACCCACCACACGGGGCGCTGTTTCTCACACCAGGAGGTCATGTCTCTGCCCACCGCACGAGGCGCTGTTTCCCACACCGGGAGGTCACGTCTGTACCCACCACACGGGGCGCTGTTTCCCACACCGGGAGGTCACGTCTCTGCCCACCACACGGGGCGCTGTTTCCCACACCGGGAGGTCACGTCTCTACCCACCACACGGGGCGCTGTTTCTCACACCAGGAGGTCATGTCTCTGCCCACCGCACGAGGCGCTGTTTCCCACACCGGGAGGTCACGTCTGTACCCACCACACGGGGCGCTGTTTCCCACACCGGGAGGTCACGTCTCTGCCCACCACACGGGGCGCTGTTTCCCACACCGGGAGGTCACGTCTCTGCTCACCACACGGGGCGCTGTTTCCCTCACCGGGAGGTCACGTCTCTACCCACCACAGGGGGCGCTGTTTCCCACACCGGGAGGTCACGTCTCTACCCACCACAGGGGGCGCTGTTTCCCACACCGGGAGGTCACGTCTCTGCCCACCACAGGGGGCGCCCCTCCTCACCTTGCGCTCCCACCACGGCCTCCACTCGCGCAGCCAGGCCGCGGCTTCGCCGCTCTGCAGCTGGCGCTCGAAGTCGCTCCGTTGGCGGTCGCTGAGGGCGGCCCAAAGGCGGGAGGTGGAGGCGGAAGGGTCCAGGTCCGGGTCCGGATCCAGATCCATGTCCTCGGTCTCCCGCAGCCATCTTAAGCCGTCAAGGAGCCGCTGCCGCTCGGCGCCGTCCGCCCGCGCTCCCCGCAGCTCTGATAGCACCGCGTCACGGTAGAAAAGTTCAGCGCAGGCCTGGTGCTCCGGACGCCGGTAGCAGGGTAACGAGCAATAAGGTTGATTACAGCGGGGGCAGGTGTACCGGGCTCCGGGGCCCCCACACAGGCCGCAAGCCTCGGCCTCGCCTGCCGCCCGCACCGACATTGGCTTCCGCCGTAAACCCACGCTTTCTCCGTTTTACGACAGCGTGGTCCCGCTCAGCAGATAAAGCGCTTTCACCTTGGCGACAGGGCCGTTAACTGTGAAGGGGCGTGGCCTCGGGCGGAGGGCGGGAGATGCCGCACTAGTGTAAATCAGAGTCTAGGATACAGGGCCAGTGGCATCATTCATTTTCACCTCCGACAAGTTCCCTGGCCCCTATGTCCAGTCCCTATACACCTCCATCTCCCACCAGGAAGGCCTCAAAGCTCTTCATTCCTTTCTGGACACCAGACCTAACCAGTTCCCCTCTATCACTACTCTCCTCCGTCTAGAGGAACTTTCTGGACACCAGACCTCCCCGCTGTCTAGAGGAACTTGTCCCCACTCTCGGTAATTTCTTCTTTGGCTCCTCCCACTTCCTTCAAATAAAACATGTAGCCATGGGCACTCGCATGGGTCCCAGCTATACCTGCCTGTTTGTCAGCTACGTGGAACAGTCTATGTTCCAAATCTACGATGGTGCCCATCCCATGCTTTTCCATCAATGACTCTATTGGTGCTGCTTCCTGCACCTGTGCTGAACTTGTCGATTTCATCCATTTTCCCTCCAACTTCCACCCTGCCCTCAAATTTACCTGGTCCATTCCCTCCCCTTTCTCGATCTTGCTGTCTCTCTCCGGAGACAACTTATCTATTGATGTCTATTATCAGAGCCACCTGGACTATACCTCTCCTCACCCTGTTACTTTTAAAAATGCCATCCCATCCTCTCAATTCCAGTGTCTCCACCTCATCTGCTCTCAGAACAAGGCCTTTCATTCCAGACCAAAGGAGATGTCCTACTCCTTGAAAGGAAGGGACTTCCCTTCCTCCACCATCAACGCTGCCCTCAACTGCACCTCTTCCATTTCACGCAGGCCTGCTCTCACCCCATCCTCTCGCCACCCTACCAGGGGTAGGGTTCCTCTTGTCCTCACCTACCACCCCACCAGCCTCCACGTCCAGCACATAATTCTCTAATTTCCACCATCTCCAATGGGATCTCACTACCAAGCACACCTTACCCTCCCCCCCCACCTGCTTTTCGCTCCTTACGCGACTCCCTTGGCCATTCACCTCTGCCCACTGATCTCCCTCCTGGCACTTATCCTTGTAAGCGGAACAAGTGTTACACCTGCCCCTACACCTTCTCTCTCACTCGGGGCCCCTAACAGTCGTTCCAGGTGAGGCAACACTTCACATGTGAGTGTGTTGGGGTCATATAGGGTGTTCAGTGCTCCCGGTGTGGCCTCTTGCATATCGGTCAGACCCGACGTAAGATTGGGAGACTGTTTCGCTGAGCATCTACACTCCATCCACCAGAAAAAACAGGATCTCCAAGGGATTACCCATTTTAATTCCACTTCCCTTTCCCATTCCCACATGTCAGTCCATGGCCTCTTCTGCTGCAATGGCCCAAAATGTTGACTCTCTTTTCCAGAGATGCTGCCTGACCTGCTGAATTCCTCCAGCATTTTGTGTGTGTTGCCAACATCATATAGGATCTCACCCGCCCTTCTCAGGGACCAACATATCAATGCAATTACAAAAAGGTGCAACAACAGCTAATTTTCATTCAGAGTCTGAGGAGATTTGGTCATTCCTACAGATGGACCATGGAGAGCATTGGAACTGGCTGCATCACCGTCTGGTACGGAGGGGCCACTGCACAGGACCAGAAAAAGCTGCAGAAAGTTGTAAACTCAGCCAGCTCCATCGTGGGCACTGGCCTCCCCAGCATCGAGGATATCCTCGAAAGATGATGCTTCAAAAAGGCTGCACCCATCATTACAGAGGACATCTCCCTCTTCTCATTGTAACCATTGAGGAGGTACAGGAGCTTGAAGGCACCCACTCAATGTTTGAAGACAGTTTCTTGCCCTTCGCCATCAGATCAACCCATCATCTTTACCTCACTATTTTTCCCTCTTCTATACTTATTATTTATTTTTATATGTACTTATTGCTATTTATAGATTTTTATTACTATTGTACTGCTGTCACAAAACAACAAATTTCACCATGTATGCTGGTGATATTAACGTGCTCATGGTCTCTCATCAAGGAGGAGACTACGTAGCATTCACACCAGGACCACCAGACTTTCCCCAACTGGTAAGGCTGATCAACACCTCCACCCATAACCCACCACTCCACACCCCTCAACCACCACGACTTTGTCATTTCCTGTTGGTCACCTAATGTACAGACACTCTTCAATCCCTGAGTAGGCCTTTCAGCCCAACTGGTCTCTTCTAGCCAATCCCCTTGAACTACATCATCTGTATGCATTGTGAAGATCCGTTATGATCACCTCCCAGTCTCCTCCACTCTCGAGACTGTGAGATGATTTTCCCAAGCTTTCACTCTCTAACTCAGTCCCCTGACACCAGACAACACCTTTGTAAATTTTTTTTTCACTCTTTCCAGCTTAATGGCATCCTTCCAGTAGTAGGGTAACCATATCGAAACACAATATAACAAATCTGGCCTCACCAACGTGTTGTACAACTGCAGAATTACATCCTGTCACGAACCCCTTGACAGGAATAAAGAACCAGCAGAGATGGAAAACACTTTGGAGTGAGATATTGCTATAAACTAATAATATTTATTAGTAACTATGCAATACAGTAATATAAATGTAGATAAATCAAACAGGTTAGCAATGATTATATATAAGTAAATAAGTAAGTGTGGAAATATATATGAAAATCAAGCTTCTTCAAGTCTAGGGGTAGAAAGATACAGTCATACGATGATGAGTAAAGTTCAGTTCAGTTCGTGGTATTGAGTTGAGTAGTGATGGAGAGAGGGAGAGATTTGAGTCTTCAGATGCGCTGATGCTGTCGATCTTCTCGTTGTCCTCCAAAATCCTTGAAAAGTCACTGACTGTGACCACAACAAAGGGGACCGGTTTTCTGTGGTGGAGCTATCAACCCAGGCGAGGACACATGGACAACTCCCCACCGGTCACTGCCTTTTCACTGCAAGAGCCACTGATCGATCTGCCTGATCGATCCTCCAAAAACCCACTTTTTCTGCGGGCACAACAAAGCTCATTCAGTGTCCAAAACATGTGTCTGGGCTCTATATTATCTGACCTATTTATCTCACCGTACTGAGTACCAATTGTCAGTCAAATAACTCCTCCTTTCTCTCTCTCTGTGTAAGAAATGTACAAGCAGGCAAATGTCCTTGAGAAGTATGAACACACTGCCGAAAAATCATAACATCGATTGTCCATCAAATAACACTGCCCTCGGTCACCATGGCAACTGACGAGCTGCTCGGTGCCATCTCCAACTCAGCAGAAATCCAAAAGTTAGCCAGTTCTTTCTTGTGTCTTAAAGTGACAGTCCAACAGTTAGTCTTCGTCTCTCTCTCTCTCTCTCTTTTCAAAAGCACAGTTCATAGGGGTAATTCAGGACCCCATCACAATCCTAACTCCTACACTGTACTCAATGCCCAGACTGGGAATGGTCTCTCAATGCCAGAGACCAGAAGCCCTCTTCCCCATCCTGCCAAACAGTGTGCCTGTACTCTGTCCTGTATCACTCCCCGAGCCCTATTCCTCACTGTGATAGTTATATCTGAACACGATAGTGTAAGCTCTTCAGCCCACAATGTTGTGACGATCTTTTAACCTCGTCTAAGATCAACCTAACCCTTCCCTTCCACAAAACCCTCCATTTCTCTATCATCAATGTTCCTATTTAGGAGTCTCTGAAATATCCTGACTCTACCCTCGTCACAACACTCTGACTCACTGTTACCCACACGGTAATGAACAGAGGTACCGACCCTCAGCGTAGCCCACAGGTCATTGAGGTACACATGCCCCCTAAGTCATCTGGACCAGATGGTTGACAGATGAGGCTGTTGGAGCAGGTGGCTGAATTGTGGAGTTAATGGATTCTGGCATGATTGTAGAGGACTGGAGCATTGCAAATGTCACTCTATGCTTCAAGAACAGTGAGAGACTGAAGAAGGGAAATTGCAGGCCAATTAGTCCGACCTCAGTGTTTGGGAAGATATTGGGGTCGATTATTAAGGATGAGGTCACAGGGTACTTGCAGGCACATGATAAAATAGGTTGTATGGTTTCCTCAGGGAAAATCCTGCCTGACAAATCTGTTGGAATTCTATGAAGAAATAACAAGCAGGGTAGACAAAGGAGAATCAGTTAATGTTACGTACTTGGATTTTCAGAAGATCATTAACGAGGTGCCATATATGAGGCTGCTTACCAAGCTATGAGCCCGTGGTATTACAGGAAAGATTCTAGCATGGATAAAGCAGTGGCCGCTATCAGGAGGCAAAGAGTGGGAATAAAGGGGGCTTTTTCTGGTTAGTTGCCAGTGACTAGTGGTGTTCCTAAGGGGTCTGTGTTGGGACCACTTCCTTTTTTGTTATATGTCAATGATTTGGATGAAGTAATTGATGCTTGGTGGCTAATTTTGTGGACAATTTAATGAAAGGAGAAGGGCGGGTAGTTTTGAGGAAGCAGAAAGGCTACAGAAGGACTTAATTTGGAGAATGGGCAAAGAAGTGGCAGATGGAATACAGAATAAGGAAGTGTATAATCATAGTTTATGTAGTTCACCCAGATAAGTGTGAGGTGGTTCATTTTGGTAGGTCAAATATGATGATAGAATATAATATTAATTGTAAGACTCTTGGCAGTGTGGAGGATCAGAGGGATCTTGGGGTCCGAGTCCATAGGTCACTCAAAGCTGCTGTGCAGGTTGACTCTGTGGTTAAGAAAGCATACGGTGCGTTGGCCTTCATCAATCGTGGGATTGAGTTTAAGAGCCGAGAAGTAATGTTGCAGCAATATAGGACTCTGGTCAGACCCCACTTGGAGTACTGTGCTCAGTTCTGGTCGCCTCACTATAGGAAGGGTGTGGAAACCATAGGAAGGGGGCAGAAGAGATTAGGAGGATGTTGCCTGGATTGGGGAGCATGCCTTATGAGAATGGGTTGAGTGAACTCGGCCTTTTCTCCTTGGAGCCATGGAGGATGAGAGGTGACCTAATAGAGGTGTATAAGATGATGAGAGGCATTGATCGTGTAGCTAGTCAGAGGCTTTTTCCCAGGGCTGAAATGACTAACACGAGAGGGCGCAGTTTTAAGGTGCTTGGAAGGAGGTACAGAGGGATTGTCAGGGGTAAGTTTTTTTCTGCCGAGTGGCGAGTGCGTGGAATAGGCTACCGGCAACGGTGGTGGAGGTGGAAACGATAGGGTCTTTTACAAGACTTCCTGGGCAGGTGTATAGAGCTCAGAAAAATAAAGGGCTATGGGTAACCCTAGGTAATTTCTCAGGTAAGAACATTTTCGGCACAGTTTTGTGGGCCGAAGGGCCTGTATTGTGCTGTAGGTTTTCTATGTTTCTACGCACTTTGATAGAAGAAATAAAAGGTAGACTGTTTTCCGAATGAAGAGAGCATTAAAAAATCTGAGGTGCAAAGGGACTTGGGAGTCCTTGTGCAAGATGTCCTAATTTGCAGGTTGGGTCTGGTGAGGAAGGTACATGTGGTGTTAGCATTAATTTTGAGAGAACTGGAATATAAACGCAAGGTAATGTTGAGGCTTTATAAAGTACTGATGAGGCCTCACCTGGAGTATTGTGAGCTGTTTTGGGCCCCTTAAAAAAAGATTGGAAAGGGTTCAGAGAAGGTTCACAAAAATGATTCTGGGATAGAAAGGTTTGTCATTTGAGGAGCATTTACTGGTTCTGGGCTTGTACTCACTGGAATTCAGAAGAATGGTGGGGGGGATCTCATTGATACCTATCGAATGTTAATAGGCCTCAATAGAGTAGATATAGAGAGGATGTTTCCTATGGTGGGAGAGTGTAAGACCAGAGGACACAGCATCTGAATAGAGGGATCTTTAGAGTGGAGATGAGGAATTTCTTTAGCCAGGAAGTGGTGAATCTGTGGAATTCGTTGCCACAGACAGCTGTGGAGGCCAAGTCTTTATGTATATCTAAGGCAGAGCTTGAGAGATTCTTGATTGGTCAGGGTATGAGGGGATATGGGGAGAAGGGGTGAGTTTGGGGCTGAGGGAAAATTAGATCAGCCATGATGAAATGGTAGAGCAGACTCAATGGGCCGAATGGCCTAGTTCTGCTCCTAAATTTTATGGTCTTGTCTCGCTGTGAGAAGATTGTGGCCCTCTTGGAGAGTCACAGTAAAAATCAGGTCCATTGGAAGTAGGGTATACGCTGAGGGTAAGGTTGGCATTTCTACTGTCCAGTAATCAGTGGGATTAGTATTCAGTGAGTCGACTAGATACGATGTAAAAATGGTGGCATTGCAGTGAGGAAGGTTGGCAAAGGTTAGAGTGGGTGATAGAGCAGGGAGCATTGAAGCACAGTACAGTCTCCTTGGCCTTCAATGACATTCCAACCTGTATATAACGCACTGTAAGGACTCATAGAAACATAGAAAACCTACAGCACAATACAGGCCCTTCAGCCCACAATGTTGTGCCAAACTTTTTTGTTTTATCCTTGTAAATCTCCTCTGCACCCTTTCTATGGCTTCCACATCCTTCCTGTAGTGAGGCGACCAGAACTGAGCACAGTACTCCAAGTGGGGTCTGACCAGGGTCCCATATAGCTGCAACATTACCTCTTGGCTCCTAAATTCAATTCCACGATTGATGAAGGCCAATACACCGTATGCCTTCATAATCACAGAGTCAACCTGCACAGCTGCTTTGAGTGTCCTATGGACTCGGACCCTAAGATCCCTCTGTTCCTCCACACTGCGAAGAGTCTTACCATCAATACTATATTCTGCCATCATATTTGACCTACCAAAATGAGCCACTTCACACTTATCTGGGTTGAACTCCATCTGCCATTTCTCAGCCCAGTTTTGCATCCTATCAATGTCCCACTGTAACCTCTGACAGCCCTCCACACTATCCACAACAACTCTAACCTTTGTGTCATCAACAAACTTACTAACTCATCCCTCCACTTCCTCATCCAGGTCATTTATAAAAATCACGAAGAGTAAGGGCCCCAGAACAGATCCCTGAGGCACACCACTGGTCACTGACCTCCATGCAGAATATGACCCATCTACAACCACTCTTTGCCTTCTGTGGGAAAGCCAGTTCTGGATCCACAAAGCAATGTCCCCTTGGAACCCATGCCTCCTTACTTTCTCAATAAACCTTGATGGGGTACCTTGCTGAAATCCATATACACTACATTTACTCTACCATCATCAATGTGTTTAGTCACATCCTCAAAAAATTCAGTCAGGCTTGTAAGGTATAACCTGCCTTCCACAAAGCCATGCTAACTATTCCTAACCATATTATACCTCTCCAAATGTTCATAAATCCTGCCTCTCAGAATCTTCTCCATCAACTTACCAACCACTGAAGTAAGACTCATGGGCCTATAATTTCGTGGGCTATCTCTACTCCCTTTCTTGAATAAGGGAACAACATCCGCAACCCTCCAATCCTCTGGAACCTCTCCCATCCCCATTGATGATTCAAAGATTATTGCCAAAGGCTCAGCAATCTCCTCCTTCACCTCCCACACCTCCCACAGTATCCTGGGGTACATCTCATCCGGTCCCAATGACTTATCCAACTTGATGCTTTCCAAAAGCTCCTGCACATCCTCTTTCTTAATGTCTATATGCTCAAGCTTTTCTGTCCGCTGTAAGTCATCCCTACAATTGCCAAGATCCTTTTCCGTAGTGAATACTGAAGCAAAGTACTCATTAAGTACCTCCAGTTCCATACACACTTTTCCACTGTCACACTTGATTGGTCCTATTCTCAAGTGTGACAGGAATATATAAGGCTTGATCGTTTTGTGCCACAATGTATGACGTAGACAACCCACGGTCTTTCCATGATCATGATTGTTTTTGGCAAAGTTTTCTACACAGGTGGTTTGGCATTGCCTCCCTGTGGACAGTCTCTTTACAAGACAGATGACCCCAGCTGTTATCAATTCTCTCAGAGATTGTCTGGCGTCAGCGGTCACATAACGAGGATTTGTGATGTTCACCAGCTGCTTGTATGCTAGAGTGATGTTCTCAGGATTGCTGCCAGTGCTACATTACAGTGATGGTAAGAATTGGAGGAGATGGCAGTTGAATGCGTGGCTGAGGAGTTGGTGCAGGGAGCAGCGTTTTAGATTTTTGGATCATTGGGATCTCTTCTGGGGAAGGTGGGACCTGTACAGATTGGATGGGTTGCACCTGAACTCGAGGGGGAACAATATCCTTGCAGGTAGGTTTGCTAGCATGGTTCGGGAGGGTTTAAACTGATTTGCAAGGGGGATGGGACCCAAAGCGATAGAGCAGTGAAAGAAGTGCATGGAATAAAGCCAGATCTAACATATAGAGAGGTTTTGAGGAAAGAGAAGCAGAATAAATGGTGTAAAGACAATAAGGTGGAAGGGCTGAAATGTGTGTACCTCAATGCAAGAAGCATCAGGAACAAAGGTAATGAACTGAGAGCTTGGATACATATATGGAATTATGATGTAGTGGCCATTACAGAGACTTGGCTGGCACCAGGGCAGGGATGGATTCTCAATATTCCTGGATTTCAGTGCTTTAAAAGGGATAGAGAGGATGGAAAAAGGGGAGGAGGGGTGGCATTACTGGTCAGGGATACTATTACAGCTGCAGAAAGGGTGGGTAATGTAGCAGGATCCTCTTTTGAGTCAGTATGGGTGGAAGTCAGGAACAGGAAGGGAGCAGTTACTCTATTGGGGGTATTCTATAGGCCCCCTGGTAGCAGCAGAGATACAGAGGAGCAGATTGGGAGGCAGAGTTTGGAAAGGTGCAAAAATAACAGGGTTATTATCATGGGTGACTTTAACTTCCCTAATATTGATTGGCACCTGATTAGTTCCAAGGGCTTAGGTGGGGCTGAGTTTGTTGAGTTTGTTAAGTGTGTCCAGGATGGATTCCTGTCACAGTATGTTGACCGGGGGGAATGCCATACTAGATCAAGTACTAGGTAATGAACCGGGTCAGGTCACAGATCTCTCAATGGGTGAGCATCTGGGGGACAGTGACCACCACTCCCTGGCTTTTAGCATTATCATGGAAAAGGATAGAATCAGAGAGGACAGGAAAATTTTTAATTGGGGTAGGGCAAATTATGAGACTATAAGGCTAGAACTTGCAGGTGTGAATTGGGATGATGTTTTTGCAAGGAAATGTACTATGGACATGTGGTCGATGTTTAGAGATCTCTTGCAGGATGTTAGGGATAAATTTGTCCCAGTGAGGAAGATAAAGAATGGTAGGGTGAAGGAACCATGGGTGACAAGTGAGGTGGGAAATCTAGTCAGGTGGAAGAAGGCAGCATACATGAGGTTTAGGAAGCAAGGATCAGATGGGTCTATTGAGGAATATAGGGAAGCAAGAAAGGAGCTTAAGAAGGGGCTGAGAAGAGCAAGAAGGGGACATGAGAAGGCCTTGGCGAGTGGGATAAAGGAAAACCTCAAGGCATTCTTCAATTATGTGAAGAACAAAAGGATGACAGGAGTGAAGGTAGGACCGATTAGAGATAAAGGTGGGAAGATGTGCCTGGAGGCTGTGGAAGTGAGCGAGGTCCTCAATGAATACTTCTCTTCAGTATTCACCAGTGAGAAGGAACTTGATGATAGTGAGGACAATATGAGTGAGGTTGATGTTCTGGAGCATGTTGATATTAAAGGAGAGGAGGTGTTAGAGTTGTTAAAATACATTAGGACGGATAAGTCCCTGGGACCTGACGGAATATTCCCCAGGCTGCTCCACGAGGTGAGGGAAGAGATTGCTGAGCCTCTGGCCAGGATCTTTATGACCTCGTTGTCCACGGGAATGGTACCGGAGGACTGGAGGGAGGTGAATATTGTCCCCTAGTTCAAATTAGGTAGTAGGGATAGTCCGGGTAATTATAGACCAGTCAGCCTTACGTCTGTGGTGGGAAAGCAGTTGGAAAAGATTCTTAAAGATAGGATCTATGGGCATTTAGAGAATCATGGTCTGATCGGGGACAGTCAGCATGTACATTCTGCTCAACAGCTCCGTGGTGGATCTGACAGACTGGCTGCTACCACTGGGAGGCAGTGGAAGGCAAGTCGCCCAATTTGTTTCAGAAGGACATGGACAAACATTGGCGCAGGAGAGGCACCAGAAAGTGTAGGGAGAGTGAGAGAGTCAGCAGTGTGGAGGGGCTGAATGGCCTCCCACTCCTGTTTGTCCCTCTCTAATGTGGACTTGTTCTCTCTCCCTCTCTCACAAACTCTCAAATCTCTCAACATACACAAATCTTAAACACACACTCACAAATTTCTCATGCATACACATGAACAAATTTCTCTCACATGCCCACACTCTCAAATTTCTCCCTCACACACACAAATCTTTCCCTCTCTGACACACACGCACGAATCTCTCACATACACACGTAAGCAAGCACACAAATCTCTCCCTCTCTCTCAAACACACACACACATTCACTCATAACTCTCTACAGTGTTCGATTGGTGTTTATTTCACCCTCAAACCCCAGACACCACATTGAATATTAGTCCCGGGGTGGTCTTATTCAAGGTGCAGAGGAGTTTAACCAGGGTGTTGCCCCGAGAGGAGAGACTACACAGGCTGGGCTTGTTAAGAGTAGGTTAAGGGTCAGCACAACCTTGCGGGCCAAATGCTCTGCACTGTGCTCTGGTGTTCTATGTTCTGTCTACTCACCACCCTCTGTGTGGAAAAAGTTGCTCCGAATGTTCCTTTCAAATCTTTCCCTCCCACCTTAAACCTGTGCCTTGCAGTGTTAGACATCTCCCCCGCACTCTGGGAGAGAGGGTGTAACTGACTACCTGATCTGTACCATGTAAAGGTTTATAAATCTCCAGAAGGCTGTCCCTCAACGATGAAATTTACAGCTGCCCTCCAACTCCAACACTCTTCAACTTTAGCAATAAACACAAAATGCTGCTGGGACTCTGCAGGTCAGGCAGCATCTATGGAGGGGAATAAACAGTCAACATTTTGGTCTGAGACCCTTTATTTAGAGATACAGTGCAAAGCAGATCTTTCCTGCCCAGCCAGTGGCACCGTCAGTTAGTCGCACCGTCCAGCCAGTCGCACCGTCCAGCCAGTCGCACCATCCAGCCAGTCGCACCATCCAGCCAGCCACACCGTCCAGCCGGTCACACTGTCCAGTCAGCCACACCGTCCAGTCGGTCACACTGTCCAGTCAGCCACACCACCAATTTGCCCCAGCCTAATCACAGGACAATTTCAAATGACCATTAACCTCCTAACCGGTACGACCTTGGACTGTGAGAGGACAGGCACGTAGCCACAGGGAAGATGTACAGAGACTCGTTTCAGACAGTACAGGAACTCGAACTGTAACAGTGCTATGCTAACCTCTATGCCACGCCAGTGTCTTGAGCTGAAACTCAAGCCCATGTGCAGATATGACCAATGTCTTCAGTAACCAAGTCTGTCACAGCCTCTCCTGCTGACTAAATCCCTCTGTTTCAGGCCAATTCCCACTAAGTCTCTCTCAGTTGTAACCACATCCTCACTGGAGCGAGGGGACCTGAACTGTGCATGGTATCCAAGTGGGGTCTAAACAACGTCTTGTACAACTCTCAGTGGCCACTTTATTAGGAACACCTGCTGGGTAATGCAAGTACCTAATCAGCTAATCATGTGGCAGCAACTCAATGCATAAAATCATGCAGACATGGTTAAGAGGTTCAGTTGTTGTCCAGACCAAACATCAGAATAGGGAAGAAATGTGATCTAAGTGACTTTGACCATGGAATGATTGTTGGTGCCAAATGGGGTGGTTTGAGTATCTCAGAAACTGCTGATCTCCTGGACTGCACAGTAGGACCCCGGTCAGACCCCACTTGGAGTACTGTGCTCAGTTCTGGTCGCCTCGCTACAGGAAGGATGTGGAAACTATAGAAAGGGTGCAGAGGAGATTTACAAGGATGTTGCCTGGATTGGGGTGCATGCCTTATGAAAACAGGTTGAGAAACTCAGCCTTTTCTCCTTGCAGCGACGGAGGATGAGAGGTGACCTGATAGAAGTGTATAAGGTGATGAGAGGCATTGATCACGTGGATAGCCAGAGGCTTTTTCCCAGGGCTGAAGTGGCTAACATGAGAGGACACAAGTTTAAGGTACTTGGAAGTAGGTACAGAGGAGATGTCAGGGGTAAGTTTTTTACTCAGAGAGTGGTGAGTGTGTAGAATGGGCTGCCAGCAAAGGAGGAGGATATGATGGGGTCTTTTAAGAGACTTTTGGATAGGTACATGGAGCTTAGAAAAATAGAGGGCTATGGGGAAATCTAGTAATTTCTAAGGTAGGGACATGTTTGGCACA